>NW_027641093.1:6000000-6505321 GCF_949752795.1 Hyperoodon ampullatus | reverse complement strand
TATTGGGTTTTGACTCCCTTTTACTGAGTATGGTGTAGGTCTTGTCTGTTCCGTATTTGGTTTTTGGAACGGTACATGTACTTATATCAAACTCTGGTTTTATGCATCACCCCACCTTTCCTTCCCCCTTAAGCAGGCATAAGAATATTTTCTAAATGTGAGACTCTGTTCTCTTTCCTAACTCTGTTCATGTGTAGCCATGTTTACAGGACCTTCATAAGTGATATCTTATGATAAGTTTCATTTTCTCTATGACTTATTTCACATAGAATCATCGTACCTGAATCCACTCATTTTGCTGCCACTGGCCTTATGACATTGATTTCATGGCTGAGGCATATTCCATCGTACGTAAGTAACACAATTTCTTCAAATATTTTTGTCTTTCCTGGGATATTTATGGTGTACCCAAGTTGAGGTTCTGTAGGCAGTGCAGCCCTAAATTTTGAGGTGGCTCTGTATTATTGATTTTCAGTTTTCCCATGGTATATTCGCTAAACTGGAAGTGCCCTTGTCTCTGTAGCTCTGTTGTTTACTTGTTTTAGGGAACACAATGCACTCATCCAGAGAGGCAGTTGGCAATTTACATCCAGCCCATCAGCATAACTAGGCTCCCTGTTCTCCAGGGCCTATCTTGCCTTTCTGGTTTTTACACATTTTGAGGATGTCCCTTTTGACCGGTTGAAGTGATACTACTTTGTAGTGCAGATTTTCATTGCCCGCTTGCTTGCTTGGCAAAAAAGGGTGTATGCGTTTTCTCCTGAATATATTCAGGAGAAAATCCATACGCCCTTTCTGGCCAAGTGCATCATTGTCGAATTTGTGCCCCTCTTCCTGTGCTTTAAAGGCGAATCCAATGTACCTCCTGAAATCTGTTTCCTGCTACTCTGGATCGCTTTCAAGCCCGCCTCGTTGCCTTCCATCAACAGATTTTTGGATGATAGTTGTCCTTTATTACTCTGCCAGTTTGTGAATTGCTGTGCCCATGAGCTCCATTTTTCAACTCGTTTTTTGTGAGCTGACCGCAGGTCCAAAATTGTGCTTCAGGACCTATAGTGGTTCCCGGCGGGGGGCTGAGACTTTGGTTAATACTTCTTCCTGCCAGGAAATTTGAGTGACATGTGCCGGTCCAAATGACTAACAGCTACTCTCTCATTGGTTCTCCCTCTTCTCTTTCATTCTCTGCCAAATTGGCAACCTGTGCGAACCAGGAGGTTAAAGGGTCTGTCTCTCCAATTTGGCAGATTGATAGTAAAGCAGTTGGAAAGTCAAACCGGAGCACCAGGAGAGGGACTATTAGTTGAGTTTTAGAAACCTTTCGTATTCACAGTGTGTCCTTTCTCTTTGTTTCCCGTACATGTTATAGCTGTAGTAATATTCCCTTCAACCTGGAGAGTTGGGAATGTTGGAATGTGTGCCACGCATTATTGCTTTAAATGGTCTGCATTTGCTCACCAGATCTCACCAATCCTCTCAGTCCCAAGTGTCCAGCCTTATGCCACATCCAGCTGTCGTTGTAGATAAGGTCATTCCAGGTTTCATCATAGACCCTGAAAGAATTGTAAAGAATTTACCTGACTTTTTGTTTTGTTTGTGAAATTCCTTTTTATATAAGTGGGTTTGAGCTGACTCTCACTGCCATGTTTACACGAGTCTAGACACACTTGATTCCCTTATGGAGACCTATCAATACATTGGTTTTAAGATTCTTACTAGTCAGATATATTCCTCTGCGGGAAATATGGGGTTTTGAGTCCCTTTCACTGAGGAAGTTGTAGGTATTTTCTATTCCGTAGTTGGTTTTTGGATTGGCACATGTACTAATAGCAAACTCTGGTTTTATGCATCACCCCACCTCTCCTTCCCCCTTAAGCAGGCAAAAGAGTGTTTTCTAAATGTGAGACTCTGTTCTCTTTCCTAACTCAGTTCGGGTGTAGCCATGTTTACAGGACCTTCATAAGTGATATCTTATGATAAGTTTATTTTTCTCTGTGATTTATTTCACTTAGAATCATCGTACCTGAATCCACTGATTTTGCTGCTACTGTCCTTATGACATTGCTTTCATGGCTGAGGGATATTCCATCGTACGTAAGTACCACAATTTTTTGAAACATTTTTGTCTTTCCTGATATATTTAAGGTGTACCTTAGTTGAGGTTCTTGTAAGGAGTGCAGCCCTAAATTTTGGGGTGGCTCTGTCTTATTGATTTTCAGTTTTCCCAAGGTATATTCCTTAGACTGGAAGTGCCCGTCGCTCTGTAGCTCTGTTGTTGCCTGTTTTAGGGAACACATTGCACTCCTCCAGAGAGGCTGTTGACAGTTTACATCGTGCCCATCAGCATAACTTTGCTCCCTGTTCTCCAGGGCCTGTCTTGCCTTTCTGGTTTTTACACATTTTGCGGATGTCCCTTTTGACCGGTGGGAAGTGATACTTCTTTGTAGTGCAGATTTGCATTGCCCGCTTGCTTGCTGGGCTCAGAAGGGCATATGCGTTTTTTCCTGAATATATTCTGGAGAAAACGCATATGCACTTTTTGGCCAAGTGCATCATTGTCGACAATGAGCCCCTCTTGCTGTGCTTAAAAGGCAATTCCAACGTACCTCTTGTAGTTTGTTTCATGCTATTGTGCCTCGTTTTCAAGTCCGCCTCATTGCCAACCCTCAACAGATTTTTGGACGATAGTTGTCCTTTATTACGCTGCCAGTTTGTGAATTGCTGTGCCCCAGAGCTCCATTTTTAAACTCGTTTTTTGTAAGATGACAGCAAATCCACAATTTTGGTTGAGGACCTATACTGGTTCCTGGCGGGTGTCTGAGACTTTGGTTAATTTTTCTTCCTGACGGGATATTAGAGTGACATGTGACCGTCCAAATGCCTAACAGCTACTCTCTCATTGGTTCTCCCTCTTCCCTTTCATCCTCTGCCAAATTGGCAACCTGTGCGAACCAGGAGGTTAAAGGGTCTGTCTCTCCAAGTTGGGAGCTTGATAGTAAAGCAGTTGGAAACTCAAACCGGAGCACCAGGATAGGGACTATTAGTTGAGTTTTAGAATCCTTTCGTATTCACAGTGTTTCCATTTTCCACGTTTCACATACATGTTATAACTGTAGTGATATTCCCTTTTACCTGTCGAGTTGGGACCCATGGAATTGGTGGCATGTATTATTGCTTTAAACGGTCTGCATTTTCTCATCCAATCTCACCAATCCTCTCAGTCCCAAGTGTCCCCCCTTATGTCTCATCCAGGTGTCATTTTAGATGGGGTCATTCCAGGTTTCATCAGAACACCTGAAGGAATTGTGTTAGAATTTCGCTGTTTTTTTATTTTGTTTTTGAAATTCATTTATATAATGAGGTTGAGCTGATTTTCACTGACGTGTTTATGCCGGTCTAGACACACTTGATTCCCTTATGGAGACATATCAATACGTAGGTATTAAGATTCTTACTAGTCATTACAATGCTCCACGCCATTGTCATCACAATGGATAATGACATATGTCATCACAATGCTCCCTGACACCTGTCTTCACAATATTCCATGACGTTGTCATCACAATGTTCCATGCCCCTGTCATCAAAATGCGCCATGCCCACTGTCATCACAATAATCCATGAAACATGTCAGACCAATGTTCCATGCCCCTGTCATCACAATGCTCCATGCCCTTGTCATCACAATGCTCCATGACACCTGTCATCACAATGCTCCGTGACTCCAGTCATCACAATGCTTCATGACCTTTATCATCACAGTGGTCCATGCCCTGGTCACACAAGGCTCTGTGATCTTTGTCACCACAATGCTCCATGCCCTTGTCATCACAATGCTCCATGCCCACTGTCATCACAATAATCCCTGAAAATTGTCAGGACAATGATCCATGCCCTCGTCACACGAGGCTCTGTGATCTTTGTCACCACAATGCTGCATGAACTTTTCTTCACAATGCTCTGTGTCCCTTGTCATCACAATGCTCCATGCATTTGTCAGCATAATGCTCCATGACACTTGTCATCACAAGGCTCCATGGCCCTCTCATCACAATGCTCCAGGACCTTCTCATCGCATTGCTCCATTCCTTTCTCATCACAATGCTCCATGACCCCTGTCATCACAATGCTCCATGATTCTTGAAATAAAAATGATCCACGACCTCTCTCATCACAATGCTCCAAACACTTGTGATCACAATGTTCCATAACACTTGTCATCACAACGCTCCATAACACTTGTCATCACAACGCTCCATGAAGACTGTCATCACAATAATCCATGCCCTTGTCATCACAATGCTCCATGAACTTTGTCATCACAATGCTCAATACACTTGTCATCACAATGCTCCCGGACACTTTTCCTCAGAATGCTCCTTGAACACTGTCTTGAAAAGGTTCCATGCCTTTTTCATCACAATGCTCCATGCCCTTTTTCTCACAATGCTCCATGCCATTGTCATCACAATACTCCACAAGCTTGTCATCAGAATGCTCGAAGACCCTTGTCATCACAATGCTCCATGACCCCTGTCATCACAATGCTCCATGACCCATGTCATCACAATGCTCCAAGAACCCTGACAACACAATGATCTGGGACTTTTGTCATCAAAATTCTCCATGACCCTTGTCATCACAATGATCCATTCCCTTGTCATCATAATGCTCCATTACCCTTGTCATCACAATGCTCCCAGACCTTGTCATCACAATGCTCCATTACATTTGTCATCACATTTCTCCATGAAACTTGGCATCACAATGCTCAATGCCATTGTCATCACAATGCACCGCGACATATGTTACCACAATGCTCCCTGACACCTTTCTTCACAATAATCAATGACCTTGTCATCACAATGCTCCATGCGCTAGTTATCACAATGTGCCATGCCCTCTGTCATCACAATAATCCATGAAACATTTCAGACAAATGCTCCATGCCCCTTTCATCCCAATTCTCCATGCCCTTGTCATCACAATGCTCCATGACCCCTGTCATCACAATGCTCCGTGACTCCAGTCATCACAATGCTTCATTACCTTTGTCCTCACAATAGTCCATGCCCTCGTCACAGAAGGCTCTGTGACCTTTGTCACCACAATGCTCCATTCCCTTGTCATCACAATGCTCTATGACCCCTGTCATCACAATACTCCATGAATATTTTCAGCCCAATTATCCATGACCTTCTCATCACAATGCTCCATGACCACTGTCATCCCCGCGCTCCATGACCCCTCACAACACAATGATCCGGGACTCTTGTCACCAAAAATCTCCATGATACTTGTCATCACAATGATCCATGCCCTTGTCATCCAAATGCTCCATGACACATTTAATCAGAATATTCCGTGACGCTTGTCATCACAATGCTCCATGACCCTTGTCATCACAGTGCTCCATGACCCCTGTAATCACAATTCTCCATGAACATTTTCAGCCCAATGTTCCATGACCTTTGTCATCACAATGCTCAACACACTTGTCATCACAATGCTCCCTGACACTTGACGTCAGAATGCTCCTTGATCCCTGTCATGAAAAGGTTCCATGCCGTTTTCATCACAATGCTCCATGCCTTTTTCATCACAATGCTCCATGCCATTGCCATCACAATACTCCACAAGCTTGTCATCAGAATGTTCCTTGTCCCTTGTCATCACAATTCTCCATGCCCCGTGTCATTACAGTGCTCGATGACACTCGTCATCAAAATGCTCCATGATCTTGCGATTACAATGCTCCACGGTCTTGCCATCACAATGCTCCATGACCTGGACATCACAATGCTCCATGTCCCTTTTCATCACAATGCTCCATGCGCTTCTCAGCACAATGCTCCATGACCCATGACATCACAATGCGCCATGAACTTTTCATCACAATGGTCTACATCCTTTTCATCGCTATGCTCCATAAAACTTGTCATCGCAATGCTCCATGCACTTCTCATCAAAATGCTCTCTCACCCCTGTCATCACAATGTTCCATGACCACTGTAATCACAATGCTCCATGCCCTTGTCATCACAAAGCTCCATGATGCATGTCATCAAAATGCTCCATGGGCTTCTCATCACAATGCTCCATGCCCTTGCCATCACAATGCTCCATTACAGCTGTCATCACAATGCTCCATGACCACTGTCATCACAGCGCTCCCTGACCCCAGACAACACAAAGATCTGGGACTCTTGTCATCAAAATGCTCCAAGACACTTGTAATCACAATGATCCATGCGCTTGTCATCCCAATTCTCCATGACACCTGTAATCCGAATGCTCCGTGACGCTTGTCATCCCAGTGCTCCATGACCCTTGGCATCACAATATTCCATGCCATTGTCATCACCATGCTCCATGAACCCTCTCATCACATTGCTCCATGCCCTTGTCATCACAAAGCTCCATGACGCTTGTCATCACAATGCTCGATGCTCTTCTCATCACAGTGCTCCATGCCCTTGTCATTACAATCCTCCATGATCCATGTATCACCGTGTTCCTTGCCCTTGACATCACAATGCTCCATGCCCACACTCATCACAATAATCCATGAAACTTTTCACACAAATGCTCCATGCCCTTGTAATCAAAAGTCTCCATTACCCGTGTCAAAACATAGCTCCATGACCCCTGCCATCACAATGTTCCATGGCCTCGTCATCACAAGGCTCCATGACCCTTGTCATCACAATTCTCCAAGACCCCTGTAATCACAGTGCTCCATGCCCTTGTCATAATGAAGCTCAATGACTTATGCATGAGAATGCTCCATGGCCTTCTCATCAGAATGCTCCATGCCCTTGTCATCACAGTGCTCCACGACCGCTGTATTCACAATGCTCCATGCCCCTTTTCATCTCAATGCTAAATGAACTCTGTCATTCCAATGCACCATGCCCATCATCATAATGCTTAATGCTATTGTCATCACAATGAATTCAAAATGCTCCATGACCTCTGTCATCACAATGCTCCAAACCCTTGTGATCACAATGTTCCATAACACTTGTCATCACAATTCCCCATGATGTTCCTCATCACAATTATCCATGGTCTTCTCATCACAATGCTCCATGACCTTTGTCATCACAATGCTCAATACACTTGTCATCTCAATGCTCCCTGCCACTTGTCGTCAGTATGCTTCTTGAACCCTGTCATGACAAGGCTCCATGCCTTTTTCATCACAATGATCCATGCGCTTTTCATCACAATGTTCCAACACCCCAGTAATCACAATGCTCCTTGCCCTTGTCATCACAAAGCTCCATGACACATATCATCAGAATGCTCCATGGCTTTCTCATCACCATGCTCGATGCCCTTGTCATCACACTGCTCCCTGACACTTGACTTCAGAATGCTCCTTGAACCCTGTCATGAAAAGGCTCCATGCCTTTTTCATCACAATACTCCATGACATTACATCACTATGTTGCATGCCATTGTCATCACAATACTCCACAAGCTTGTCATCAGAATGCTCCATGACCCATGTCATCACAATGCTCCATGACCCCTGTCATCACAATGCTCCATGACCCCTGTAATCACAATGCTCCATGCCTCTTGTCATTACAGTGCTCCATGACACTCGTCATCACAATTATCTATGATTTTCTCATCACAATGCTGCACGGTCTTTCCATCACAATGCTCCCTGCCCTGGTCCTCACAATGCTCCATGACCCTTTTCATCACAATTCTCCTAAGCAATTGTCATACAATGCTCCATTACATTTGTCATCACAATCCTCCATGACACTTGGCATCACAATGCTCCATTTCATTTGTCATCACAATCCTCCATGACACTTGGCATCACAATGCTCCATTATATTTGTCATCACAATCCTCCATGACACTTGGCATCACAATGCTCCACGCCATTGTCATCAGAATACACCATGACATAGGTCATCACAATGCTCCCTGACACCTGTCTTCACAATACTACATGACCTTGTCATAAAAATGTTCCATGCCCTTGTCATCACAATGTGCCATGCCCACCCTCATACCAATAATCCATGAAACTTGTCAGACCAATTCTCCATGCCCCTGTCATCACATTGCTCAATGCCCTTGTAATCACAATGCTCCATGACCCCTCACATCATAATGCTCCGTGACTCCAGTCATCACAATGCTTTATGACCTCTGTTATCACAATGGTCCATTCCCTCGTCATGACAATGCTCTGTAAAACTTGTCATCACAATGCTCCATGCCTTTGTCAGCACAATGCTCCATGACCTTTGTCATCACAATCCTGCATGCGCTTCTCAGCACAATGCTCCAAGACACATGTCATCACAATGTGCCGTGCACTTGTCATGACAATGCTCCACAACCTTGTCATCACAAAGCTCCATAAAACTTGTCATGACAATGCTCCATGCACTTCTCATCTAAATGCACTCTCACCACTGATATCACAAAGTTCCATCACTAGTCATCACAATACTCCCTCACCCCTGTCATCACAATGTTCCATGACCCCTGTCATCAAAATGCTACATGCCCTTATCATCACAATGCTCCATGACCACTGACAACACAATGTTCCATAACCCCGGTCATCAAAATGTTCCCTGACCCTTTTCATCAAATTGTTCCATGACCCTTTCATCACAATGCTCCCTGCCCTACTCATCACAATGCACCACACTCTTGTCATCAAAATGCTCCATGACCTTTGTCATCACCAATCTCCATGACCCTTGGCATCACAATGCTCTATGCCATTGTCATCACAGTGCTCCATGAACACTCTCATCACATTCCTCCCTGCCCTTGTCATCACAAAGCTCCATGACGCTTGTCATCACAATGCTCGATGCCTTTCTCAACACAATGCTCCATGACTTGTCATTACAACCCTCAATGACCCATGTATCACCGTGTTCCATGCCCTTGTCATCACAATGCTCCATGCCCACTGTCATCACAATAATCCATGAAACATTTCAAACCAATGCTCCATGCCCTTGTCATCACAATGCTCCAATAGCCCTGTCATAACAATGCTCCATGACCGCTGCCATCACAATATTCCACAGCATTGTCATCACAAGGCTCCATGTACCTTGTCATTACAATGCTCCAAGACCCCTGTAATCACAATGCTCCATGCCCCTTTTCATCTCAATTCTCCATGAACACTGTCATCACAATGCACCATGCCCATCATCATAATGCTTCATGCTATTGTCATCACAATGAAATCAAAATGCTCCATGACCTCTGTCATCACAATGCTCCAAACCCTTGTGATCACAATGTTCCATAATACTTGTCATCACAACGCCCCATGACGCTCGTCATCACAATTATCCATGGTCTTCTCATCACAGTGCTCCATAATAGTTGTCATCACAATGCTCAATACACTTGTCATCACAATGCTCCCTGACTCTTGCCATCAGTATGCTCCTTGAACACTGTCATGACAAGGCTCCATGCCTTTTTCATCACAAAGATCCATGCCCATTTCATCACAATGCTCCAAGACCCCTGTAATCACAATGCTCCTTTCCATGGTCATCAAAAAGCTCCATGACGCATGTCATCAGAATGCTCCTTGGACATCTCTCACAATTCTCCATGCCCTTGTAATCACAATGCACCAAGACCCCTGTAATCACAATGCTCCATGACCCTTTTCATCAGAATGCTCCATGAGACTTCTCATCACAAGGCTCCATGGTCTTCTCATCAGAGTGCTCCAAGACCTTGTCATCACAATGCTCCTTGACCCCTTTCATTAGAATACTCCATGAACATTTTCAGGTCAATGATCCATGATCTTCTCATCACAATGCTCCATGACGCCTGTCATCACAATGCTCCATGCTCCTTGATATCAAAATGATCCATGACCTCTGTCATCACAGTGCTCCAAACACTTGTGATGACATTGTTCCATAACACTTGTCATCACAACGCTCCATGATGCCTGTCATCACAATACTCCTTGCCCTTGTCATCACAATGCTCCATAACCTTCGTCATCACAATGCTCAATACACTTGTCATCACAATGCTCCCTGACACTTGTCGTCAGAATGCTTCTCGAACCCTGTCATGAAAAAGCTCTATGCCATTTTCATCCCAATGCTCCATGCCTTTTTAATCACAATGCTCCATGCCATTGTCATCACAATACTCCACAAGATTGTCATCAGAATGCTCCATGACCGTTGTCGTCACAATGCTCCATGACCCCTGTCATCACAATGCTCCATGACACCTGTCATCACAATGCTCCAGGCCCCTTGTCATTACAGTTCTCCATGACGCTCGTCATCACAATTATCCATGGTCTTCTCATCACAATGCTCAACTGTCTTGCCATCACAATACTTCATGACACTTCAAACCCAATGTTACATGCTCTTGTAATCACATTCTCCATGCAATTGTCATCACAATGCTCCATGACCACTGTCATAGCAAGCTACATGTGCTTTTCATCACAGTGCTTCACGAACTTGTCATCAAAATTCTCAAAAGCCCTTGTCATCACAATGCTCCATGCCCTTTTCATCACAATGCTCCATGATCATTGTCATCACAATGCTCCATTACCTTTGTCATCACAATCCTCCATGACACTTGTCATCACAATGCTCCATACCGTTGTCATCACAATGCACCATGACATAGGTCATCACAATGCTCCCTGATACCCGACTTCACAATACTCCATGACCTTTCCTTCATAGTGCTCCATGCCCTTGTCATCACAATGTGCAATGCCCACTGTCATCACAATAATCCATGAAATTATTCAGACCGATGCTCCATGCCCCTGTCATCACAATGCTCCATGCACTTGTCATCACAATGCTCCATGACACCTGTCATCACAATTCTCCGTGACTCCAGTCATCACAATGCCTCAAGTCTTTGTCATCATAATGTTCCATGCCCTCATCATCACAAGTCTCTGTGAATTTTGTCACCACAATACTCCGTGAAATTTTAATCCCAATGCTCTGTGACCCTTGGCATCACAATGCTCCATGCGTTTGTCATCACAATGTTCCATGACCCCTATCATCACAATGCTACATGCCTTTATCATCAAAATGCACCACTCCCTTGTCATCAAAGTGCTCCATGACCTTTGTCATCACAGTGCTCCAAATCCTTGTGATCACATTGTTCCATAACACTTGTCATCACAACGCTCCATGATGCCTGTCATCACAATACTCCATGCCCTTCTCATCACAATGCTCCATTACCCCTGTCATCACAATGCTCCCTGCTCCTTGATATCAAAATGATCGATGACCTCTGTCATCACAAAGCTCCAAACCCTTGTGATCACAATGTTCCATAACACTTGTCATCACATGCCCCATGACGCTCGTCATCACAATTATGCAGGGACTTCTCATCACAAGGCTCCATGACCTTTGTCACCACAATGCTCAATACAATTGGCATCACAATGCTCGCTGACTCTTGTCATCAGTATGCTCCTTGAACACTGTCATGACAAGGCTCCATGCCTTTTTCATCAAAATGATCCATTCCCTTTTCATCACAATGCTCCAAGACCCCTGTTATCACAATGCTCCGTGACTCCAGTCATCACAATGCTTCATGACTTTTGTCATCACAATGGTCCATGACCTCGTCACACAAAGCTCTGTGACCTTTGTCACCACAATGCCCCATGAAATTTTTATCACAATGCTCTGTGACCCTTGTCATCACAAAGCTCCATGCCTTTGTCAGCACAATGCTCCATGACACATGTCATCACAATGCTCGATGCGCGTGTCAGCACAATGCTCCATAACCCATGTCATCACAATGCATCATGCACTTGTCATCACAATGCTCCACCTCCTTGTCATCAAAATGCTCCATAAACCTTGTCATCACAATGCTCCATGCACTTCTCCTCAAAATGCCTTCTCACCACTGATATCACAATGTTCCATCACTAGCCATCACAATACTCCCTCACCCGTGTGATCACAATATTCCATTTCCCCTGTAATCACAATTCTCCATGCCCTTGTCATCACAAAGATCCATGACGCATCTCATCAGAATGCTCCATGGCCATCTCATCACAATGCTCCATGCCCTTGTCATCACAGTGCTCCACGACCGCTGTATTCACAATGCTCCATGCCCCTTTTCATCTCAATGCTCAATGAACTCTGTCATTCCAATGCACCATGCCCATCATCATAATGCTTAAAGCTATTGTCACCAGAATGAAATCAAAATGCTCCATGACCTCTGTCATCACAATGCTCCAAACCCTTGTGATCACAATGTTCCATAACACTTGTCATCACAATTCCCCATGATGCTCCTCATCACAATTATCCATGGTCTTCTCATCACAATGCTCCATGACCTTTGTCATCACAATGCTCAATACACTTGTCATCTCAATGCTCCCTGCCACTTGTCGTCAGTATGCTTCTTGAACCCTGTCATGACAAGGCTCCATGCCTTTTTCATCACAATGATCCATGCGCTTTTCATCACAATGTTCCAACACCCCAGTAATCACAATGCTCCTTGCCCTTGTCATCACATAGCTCCATGACCCATATCATCAGAATGCCCCATGGACTTCTCATCACCATGCTCGATGCCCTTGTCATCACACTGCTCCCTGACACTTGTCTTCAGAATGCTCCTTGAACACTGTCATGAAAAGGCTCCATGCCTTTTTCATCACAATGCTCCATGACCTTTCATCACTATGCTGCATGCCATTGTCATCACAATACTCCACAAGCTTGTCATCAGAATGCTCCATGACCCATGTCATCACAATGCTCCATGACCCCTGTCATCACAATGCTCCATGACCCCTGTCATCACAATGCTCCATGCCTCTTCTCATTACAGTGCTCCATGACGCTCGTCATCACAATTATCCATGGTCTTCTCATCACAATGCTGCACGGTCTTTCCATCACAATGCTCCCTGCCCTGGTCCTCACAATGCTCCATGACCCTTTTCATCACAATTCTCCAAGCAATTGTCATGCAATGCTCCATTACATTTGTCATCACAATCCTCCATGACACTTGGCATCACAATGCTCCACGCCATTGTCATCACAATGCACCATGACATATGTCATCACAATGCTCCCTGACACCTGTCTTCACAACACTACATGACCTTGTCATAAAAATGTTCCATGCCCTTGTCATCACAATGTGCCATGCCCACCCTCATAGCAATAATCCATGAAACTTGTCAGACCAATTCTCCATGCCCCTGTCATCACAATGCTCCATGCCCTTGTAATCACAATGCTCCATGACCCCTCACATCATAATGCTCCGTGACTCCATTCATCAAAATGCTTTTTGACCTTTGTCATCACAATGGTCCATTCCGTCGTCATGACAATGCTCTGTAAAACTTGTCATCACAATTTCCATGCCTTTGTCAGCACAACGCTCCATGACCCTTTTCGTCACAATCCTACATGCGCTTCTCAGCACAGTGCTCCAAGACACATGTCATCACAATGTGCCATGCACTTGTCATGACAATGCTCCACAACCTTGTCATCACAAAGCTCCATAAAACTTGTCATCACAATGCTCCATGCACTTCTCATCTAAATGCTCTCTCACCACTGATATCACAAAGTTCCATCACTAGTCATCACAATACTCCGTCACCCCTTTCATCACAATGTTCCATGACCCCTGTCATCAAAATGCTGCATGCCCTTATCATCACAATGCTCCATGACCACTGACATCACTATGTTCCATAACCCCTGTCATCAAAATGTTCCCTGACCCTTTTCATCAAATTGTTCCATGACCCTTTCATCACAATGCTCCCTGTCCTACTCATCACAGTGCACCACACACTTGTCATCAAAATGCTCCAAGACCTTTGTCATCACCAAGCTCCATGACACTTGGCATCACAATGCTCCATGCCATTGTCATCACAGTGCTCCATGAACACTCTCATCACATTCCTCCTTGCCCTTGTCATCACAAAGCTCCATGACACTTGTCATCACAATGCTCGATGCCTTTCTCAACACAATGCTCCATGCCTTGTCATTACAATCCTCAATGACCCATATATCACCGTGTTCCCTGCCCTTGTCATCACAATGCTCCATGACCACTTTCATCACAATAATCCATGAAACATTTCAAACCAATGCTCAATGCCCTTGTCATCACAATGCTCCATTAGCCCTGTCATAAGAATGCTCCATGACCCCTGCCATCACAATATTCCACAGCATTGTCATCACAAAGCTCCATGTACCTTGTCATCACAATGCTCCAAGACCCCTGTAATCACAATGCTCCATACCACTTTTCATCTCAATTCTCCATAAACACTGTCATCACAATGCACCATGCCCATCATCATAATGCTTCATGCTATTGTCATCACAATGAAATCAAAATGCTCCATGACCTTTGTCATCACAATGCTCCAAACACTTCTGATCACAGTGTTCCATAACACTTGTCATCACAATGCCCCATGACGCTCCTCATCACAATTATCCATGGTCTTCTCATCACAATGCTCCATGACCTTTGTCAACAGAATGTTGAATACACTTGTCATCACAATGTTCCCTGACACTGGTCTTCAGTATGGTCCTTGAAACCTGTCATGACAGGGTTGCATGCCATTTCCTCACAATGATCCATGCGCTTTTCATTACAATGCTCCAAGGCCCCTTTAATCACAATGCTCCATGCGATTGTCATCACAAAGCTCCATGATGCATGTCATTAGAATGCTCCAAGGCATTGTCAGCAAAATGCTACATGACCTTTTCATCACCATGCTCCATGCCCTTGTCATCACAGTGCGCCAAGAAACCTGTAATCACAATGCTCCATGACCCTTCTCATCAGATTGCTCCATGAGACTTGTCATCACAATGCTCTATGGTCTTCTCCTCACAATGCTTCATGACAGCTGTCATCACAATGCTCCATGACCACTGTCACCACAACGCGCCATGACCCCTGACAATACAGTGATCCGGGACTCTTGTCATCAAAAATCTCCATAACCCTTTTCATCTCAATGATCTATACCCTTGCCTTCCCAATGCTCCATGACCCCTGTTATCACAATGCTCCATGATGCTTCTAATCCCAGTGCTCCATGACCCTTGTCATCACAATGCTCCATGCCTTTGTCAGCAAAATGCTACATGACCTTTTAATCACAATGCTCCATGCACTTGTCATCACAAACCTCCATTACCATTGTCATCACAATCCTCCATGAACCTTGGGTTCACATTGATTCATGCCATTGTCATCACATTTCTCATGCTCCTTGAAATCAAAATGATCCATGACCTCTGTCATCACAATGCTCCAAACTCCTGTGAACACAATGTTCCATAACACTTGTCATCACAATGCTCCATGATGTCTGATATCACAATACTCCATGCCTTGTCATCACAATGCTCCGTGATCATTGTCATGACAATTCTCAATACACTTGTCATCACAATGCTTCCTGACACTTGTCGTCAGAATGCTCCTTGAAACCTGTCATGAAAAGACTCCTTGCTTTTTTCATCACAATGCTCCATGCCCCTTTCATCACAATGCTCCATGCCATTGTCATCACAATACTCCACAAGCTTGTCATCAGAATGCTCCATGACCCTTGTCATCACAGTGCTCCATGAACCCTGTTATCACAATGCTCCATGACACCTGTCATCACAATGCTCCTTGCCCCTTGTCATTACAGTGCTCCATGACGCTCGTCATCACAATTATCATTGGTCTTCTCATCAAAGTGATCCACGGACTTGCCATCACAATGATCCATGACACTTCTCATCACAATGCTCCATGACCGATGTCATCACAAGGCACCATGCGCTTGTCATCACAATGCTCCACATCCTTGTCATCACAATGCTCCATAAAACTTGTCATAACAATGCTCCATGCACTTCTCATGAAAATGGTCTCTCACCACTGATATCACAATGTTCCATCACTAGTCTTCCCAATACTCCCACAGCCATGACATCACAATGTTCCATGACCCCAGTCATCACAATGATTCATGCACTTTTCATCACAATGCTCCATGCCATTGTCATCACAATACTCCACAAGCTTGTCATCAGAATGCTCCATGACCCTTGTCATGACAATGCTCCATGACCCCTGTCATCACAATGCTCCATGACCCCTGTCATCACAATGCTCCATGCCCCTTGTCATTACAGAGCTACATGAAGCCCGTCATCACAATTATCCATGGTCTTCTCATCACAATGCTCCCCGGTCTTGCCATCACAATGCTCCATGCCCTGCTTATCAGTATTCTCCACGTCCTTGGCATCACAATGCTCCATGACACATCTCATCACAATGTTACGTGCACTGTTCATCACAATTATCCATGCACTTGTCATCGCAATGCTCCATGACCCCTGTCATAGCAAGCTCCATGCCCTTGTCATCACCATGCTTCACGACCTTGTCATCAAAATTCTCAATGGCCCTTGTCATCACAATGCTCCAGGCCCTTGTCATCACAATGCATCATTACATTTGTCATCACAATCCTCCATGACACTTGGCATCACAATGATCCTTGCCATTGTCATCACAATGGACCATGACATATGTCATCACAATGCTCCCTGACCCCTTTCTTCTCAATTCTACATGATCTTGGCATCACAATGCTCCATGCCCTTGTCATCACAGTTCGCCATGAGCACTGTCATCACAATAATCCGTGAAACTTGTCAGACCAATGCTCCATGCCCCTGTCGTCACAATGCTCCATGCACTTGTCATCACAATGCACCATGACCACTGTCATCACAATGCTCCGTGACTCCAGTCATCACAATGATTCATGACCTTTGTCATCACAATGGTCCATAGCCTCGTCATCAAAAGGCTCTGTGACATTTGTCACCACAAAGCTCCATAACCATTGGCATCACAATGCTCCATGCCATTGTCATCACAATGCTCCATGAACCCTCTCATCAAATTGCTCCATGCACTTGTCATAACAAAGCTCCATGACGCTTGTGATACCAATGCTCGATGCACTTCTCATCACAATGTTCCATGCACTTGTCATTACAATCCTCCATGACCCATGTAACACAGAGTTCCGTGACCTTGTCATCACAATGCTCCATGCCTACTCTCATCACAATAATCCATGACACTTTTCATAACAATTCTGATGCCCTTGTCATCACAATGCTCCTCTACCATGACATAACAATGCTCCATGACACCTGACATCACAAGGTTTCACGTCCTTGTCAATACAAGTCTCCATGACCGTTGTCATCACCGTGCACCAAGACCCTGTAATCACAATGCTCAATGCACTTGTCATCACAAAGCTCCATAGCGCATGTCATCAGAATGCTCCAGAGCCTTCTCATTCACAATGCTCCATGCCCTTGTCATCACAATGCTCCAAGACACATTTAATCACAATGCTCCTTGTCCCTTTTCATCTCAATGCTCCATGAACCCTGTCATCACAATGCACCATGCCCATCATCATAATGCTTCATGCTATTGTCATCACAATGAAATCAAAATGCTCCATGACCTCTGTCATCACAATGCTCCAAACCCTTGTGATCACAATGTTCCATAACACTTGTCATCACAATACCCCATGACGATCCTCATCACAGTTATCCATGGTCTTCTCAGCACAATGCTCCATGAACTTTGTTATCACAATGCTCAATACACTTGTCATCACAATGCACCCTGACACTTGTCGTCAGTATGCACCTTGAACCCTGGCATGACAAGGCTCCATGCCCTTTTCATCACAATGCTCGAAGACACCTGTAATCACAATAATCCATGAATATTTTCAGCCCAATGCTCTATGATCTTCTCATCACAATGCTCCATGACCCCTGTCATCACAATGCTCCATGCTCCTTGAAATCAAAATGATCCATGACCTCTGTCATCACAATGCTCCAAACCCTTATGATCACATTGTTCCACAACACTTGTCATCACAACGCTCCATGATGCCTGTCATCACAATCCTCCATGCCAGTGTCATCACAATGCTCCATGCACTTTGTCATCACAGTGCTCAATACACTTGTCATCACAAAGCTCCCTGACACTTGTCGTCAGAATGCTCCTTGAACCCTGTCATGAAATGGCTCCATGCCTTTTTCATCACAGTGCTCCATGCCCTTTTCATCACAGTGTTCCATGCCATTGTCATCACAATACTCACCAAGCTTGTCATCATAATGCTCCATGAGACTTCTCATCACAATGCTCCATGACCCCTGTCATCACAATGCTCCATGACACCTGTCATCACAATGCTCAACGCCCCTTGTCATTACCGTGCTCCATGACGCTCGTCATCACAATTATCCATGGTCTTCTCATCACAATGCTCCACAGTCTTGCCATCACAATGCTCCATGACACTTCTCATCACAATATTACATGCTCTTGTCATCACAATACTCTATGCACTTGTCATCGCAATGCTCCATGACCACTGTCATAGCAAGCTCCATATGCTTGTCATCACAATGCTTCACGACCTTGTCATCAAAATTCTCAATGGCCCTTGTCATCACAATGCTCCATGACCATTGTCATCACAATGCTCCAAGCCCTTGTCATCACAATGCTCCATGCCATTGTCATCACATTACTCCACAAGCTTGTCATCAGAATGCTCCATGACCCTTGTCATCACAATGCTCCATGACCCCTGTCATCAAAATGCTCCACGCCATTGTCATCACAATGGACCATGACATATGTCATCACAATGCTCCTGGACCACTTTCTTCACAATTCTGCATGACCTTGTCATCACAATGCTCCATGCCCTGTCATCACAGTGTGCCATGCGCACTGTCATCACAATAATCCATGAAACTTGTCAGACCAATGCTCCATGCCCCTGTCATCACAATGCTCCACACACTTGTCATGACAATGCTCCATGACCCCAGTCATCACAATGCTCCGTGACTCCAGTCATCACAATGTTTCATGACTTTTGTCATCACAATGATCCATGCCCCCGTCATCACAAGGCTCTGTGACATTTTTAACCACAATGCTCCAAGAAATTTTCATCATAGTGGTCTGTGACCGTTGTCATCACAATGCTCCATGGCTTTCTCAGCAGAATGCACCATGACCATTGTCATCACAGTGCTCCATGCCCGTCTCAGCACAGTGCTCCATGACCCTTATCATCACAATGCTCCAAGCCCTTGTCATCACAATGCTCCATTACATTTGTCATCACAAACCTCCATGACAATTGGCATCACAATGCTCCATGGCATTGTCATCACAATGGGCCATGACTTATGTCTTCACAATGCTCCCAGACACCTGTCTTCACAATACTGCATGACCTTGTCATCACAATGCTCCATGCCCTTGTCATCACAATGCGCCATTCCCAATGTCATCGCAATAATGCATGAAACTTGTTAGACCAATGCTCCATGACCCTGTCATCACAATGCTCCATGCCCTTGTCATCACAATGCTTCATGAGCCGTCATCACAATGCTCCGTGACTCCTGTCATCACAATGCTTCATGACCTTTCTCATCACAATGGTCCATGCCCTCGTCATCACAAGTCTCTGTGACTTTTGTCACCACAACGCTCCATGACCCATGTCATCACAATGCTTCATGAGCCGTCATCACAATGCTCCGTGACTCCTGTCATCACAATGCTTCATGACCTTTCTCATCACAATGGTCCATGCCCTCGTCATCACAAGTCTCTGTGACATTTGTCACCACAATGCTCCATGAACTTTTCATCACAATGCTCTGTGACCCTTGTCATCACAATGCTCTATGCGTTTCTCAGCACAATGCTCTATGACTCTTGTCATCACAATGCTCCATGAGCTTCTCAGCACAATGCTCCATGACCCATGTCATCACAATGCGCAATGTGCTTGTCATCACAATGCTCCACATCCTTGTCATCACAATGCTGCATAAACCTTGTCATCACAGTGCTCCATGCACTTCTCATCAAAATGCTCTCTCACCACTGATATCACAATGTTCCATCACTAGTCATCCCAATACTCCATCACCCCTGTCATCACAATGTTCCATGACCCCGTCATCAAAATGCTACAAGCACTTATCATCACAATATTCGATGACCCCTGACACCACAATGTTCCATAACCCCTGTCATCAAAATGCTCCATGACCCATTTCATCCCACTGCTCCATGACCCCTGACATCAAAGTATTCTATAACCCCTGTAATCAAAATGTTCCATGACCCTTTTCATCAAATTGCTCCATGACCCTGTCATCACAATGCTCCCTGCCCTTCCCTTCACAATGCACCATGCCCTTGTGATCAAACTGCTCCATGACATTTGTCATCACAAAGCTCCATAACCCTTGGCATCACAATGCCATTGTCATCACAGTGCTCCATGAACACTCTCATCAAATTGCTCCATGCACTTGTCATCACAAAGCTCCATGACGCTTGTGATACCAATGCTCGATGCCCATCTCATCACAATGCTCCATGCCCACTCTCATCACAATAATCCATGAAACTTTTCAGACCAATGCTGATGCGCTTGTCATCACAATGCTCCGTTACTCCTGTCATAACAATGCTCCATGAAACCTGCCATCACAACGTTCCACGGCCTTGTCATCACAATGCTCCAAGACCCTGTAATCACAATGCTCCATGCACTTGTCATCAAAAAACCTCATGGCACATGTCATCAGAATGCTCCATGGCCTTCTTATTCACAATGCTCCATGCCCTTGTCATCACAATGCTCCAAGACACCTTTAATCACAGTGCTCCATGCCCCTTTTCATCTCAATGCTCCATGAACCCTGTCATCACAATGCAGAATGCCCATCATCATAATGCTTCTTGCTATTGTTATCACAATGAAATCAATATGCTCCATGACCTCTGTCATCACAATGCTCCAAACCTTTGTGATCATAATGTTCTATAACACTTGTCATCACAATACCCCATGATGCTCCTCATCACAGTTTTCCATGGTCTTCTCATCACAATGCTCCATGAACTTTGCTATCACAATGCTCATTACACTTGTCATCACAATGCTCCCTCACACTTGTCATCAGTATGCTCCTTGAACCCTGTCATAACAAGCTTCCATGCCATTTTCATCACAAAGCTCCAAGACCCCTGTAATCACAATGCTCCTTGCCCTTGTCCTCAAAATTCTCCACAAGCTTGTCATCAGAATGTTCCATGACCCTTGTCATCACAATGCTCCATGACCCCTGTCATCACAATGCCCCATGACACCTGTCATCACAATGCTCCATGAATATTTTCAGCCCAATGATCTTTGATCTTCTCATCACAATGCTCCCTGACCCATGTCATCACAATGCTCCATGCTCCTTGAAATTAAAATGATCCATGACCTTTATCATCACAATGCTCCAAGCCCTTGTGATCAAATTGTTCCACAACACTTGCCATCACAACACTCCATTATGCCTGTCATCACAATACTCCATGCCCGTGTCACCACAATGCTCCATGAACTTTGTCATCACAATGCTCAATACACTTGTCATCACAATGCTCCCTGACACTTGTCGTCAGAATGCTCCTTGAACCCTGTCATGAAAAGGCTCCATGCCTTTTTCATCACAATGCTCCATGCCATTGTCATCACAATACTCCACAAGCTTGTCATCAGAATGTTCCATGACCCTTGTCATCACAATGCTCCATGACACATGTCATCACAATGCTCCATGACACCTGTCATCACAATGCTCCATGACCCTTGTCATTACAGTGCTCCATGACGCTCGTCATCACAATTATCCATGGTCTTCTCATCACAATGCTCCACGGTCTTGGCATCACAATGCTCCATGACACTTCTCATCACAATGTTACATGCTCTTGTAATCACAATTCTCCATGCACTTGTCATCGCAATGCTCCATGGCAACGGTCATACCAAGCTCCATTTGCTTTTCATCACAGTGCTTCACGACCTTGTCATCTAAATTCTCAATTGCCCTTGTCATCACAATGCTCCATGCCCTTGTCATCACAATGCTCCATGACCATTGTCATCACAATAATCCAAGCCCATGTCATCACAATGCTCCAAGACACCTGTAATCACAATGCTGCATGCCCTTTTCAACAGAAAGCTCCATGGCGCATGTCATCAGAATGCTCCATGGCTTTCCCATCACAATGCTCCATGCCCTTCTCATCACAATTCTCCAAGCCACCTGTAATCACAATGCTCCATGCTCCTTTTCATCTCAATGCTCCGTGAACATTGTCATCACAATGCACCATGCCCATCATCATACTGCTTCATGTTATTGTCAACACAATGAAATCAAAATGCTCCCTGACCTCTGTCATCCAATGCTCCAAACCTTTGTGACCACAATGTTCATAACACTTGTCATCACAACGCCCCATGACTCTCGTCATCACAATTATCCATGGTCTTCTCATCACAATGCTCCATGAGCTTTGTCATCACAATGCTCAACACACTTGTCATCACAATGCTCCCTGACACTTGTCATCTGTATGCTCCTTGAACCCTGTCATGACAAGGCTCCATGCCTTTTTCATCACAGTGATCCATGCCCTTTTCATCACAATGCTCCATGCCAATGTCATCACAATAATCCACAAGCTTATCATCAGAATGCTCCATGAAACTTGTCATCTCAATGCTCCATGACCCCTGTCATCACAAAGTTCCCTGACCCCTGTGAACACAATGCTCCATGACACCTGTCTTCAGAATGCTCCATGACCCTTGTCATTACAGTGCTCCATGATGCTCGTCATCACAGTTATTCATGGTCTTCTCATCACAGTGCTCCACGTTCTTGCCATCACAATGCTCCATTCCCTGGTAATACCAATGCTCCATGTCCCTTGTCATCACAATTCTCCATGTCCTTGTCATCACAATGCTCCATGACACTTCTCATCACAATGTTACATGATCTTGTCATCACAATTCTCCATGAACTTGTCTTCGCAATGCCCCATGAACCCTGTCATAACAAGCTCCATGCCTTTGTCATCAAAATGCTTCATGACCTTGTCATAAAAATTCTCAATGTCCGTTGTAATCACAATGCTCCATGCCCTTGTCATCACAATGTTACATGACCCTTGTTATCACAATGCTCCAAGCCATTGTCATCACAATGCTCCATTACCTTTGTCATCACAATCCTCCATTACACATGGCATCACAATGCTCCATGCCATTGTCATCTCAATGGACCATGACATATGTCATCACAATGCTCCCTGTCACCTGTCTTCACAGTATTCCATGACCTTGTCATCACAATGCTCCATGCCCACTGTCATCACAATAATCCATGAAAATTGTCAGTCCAATGTTCCATGCCACTGTCATCAAAATGCTATATGCCCTTGTCATCACAAAGCTGCATGACGCATGTCATCAGAATGCTCCATTGCACTCTCATCACAATGGTCCATGCCCTTGTCATCACAATGCTCCTAGACCACTTTAATCACAATGATCCATGCCCCTTTTCATCTCAATGCTCCATGAAACCTGTCATCACAATGCTCCAAACCATTGTGATAACAATGTTCCATAACAGTTGTCATCACAACGCCCCATGACGCTCGTCATCACAATTATCCATGGTTTTCTCATCACGATGCTCCCTGACACTTGTCATCAGTATGCTCCTTGAACCCTGTCATGACAAGGCTCCATGCATTTTCCCTCACAATGATCCATGCCCTTTTCATCACTATGCTCCAAGACCCCTGAAATCACAATGCTGCATGCACTTGTCATCACAAAGCTCCATGACGCATGTCATCAGAATGCTCCATGGCCTTCTCATCACAATGCTGCATGCCCTTGTCATCACAATGCTCCAAGACACCTGTAATCACAAGGCTCCATGCCCTTTCCATCTCAATGCTACATGAACCCTGTCATCACAATGCACCCTGCCCATCATCATAATGCTTCATGCTATTGACATCACAATGAAATCATAATGCTCCATGTTCTTTGTCATCACAATGCTGCAAACCATTGTGATCACAATGTTCCATAACACTTGTCATCACAACTCCCCATGACGCTCGTCTTCACAATTATCCAATGTCTTCTCATCACAATGCTCCATGAAATTTGTCATCACAATGCTCAATACCCTTTTCATCACAATGCTCCCTGACACTTGTCGTCAATATGCTCCTTGAACCCTGTCATGACAATGCTCCATGACTTTTTCATCACAATGATCCATGCCCTTTTCTTCACAGTGCACTTAGAGCCCTGTAATCACAATGCTCCATGCCCTTGTCATCACAAAGCTCCATGATGCATGTCATCAGAACGCTCCATGTTTTTCTCAGCAGAATGCTCCATGCCCATGTCATCACAATGCTCCATGACCCCTGTCATCACAATACTCCATGAACATTTTCAGCCCAAAGCTCCATGAATTTCTCATCTCACTTATCCAGAACCCTTGTCATCACAATGCTCCATGACCACTGTCATCACAACGCTACATGACCCCTGACAACACAATGATCTGGGACTCTTGTCATCAAAATTCTCCATAACCCTTGTCATCACAATGATCAATGCCCTTGTCATCCCAATGCTCCATGACCCCTGTAATCACAATGCTCTGTGACACTTGTCATCACAGTGCTCCATGACCCTTGTCATCACAATGCTCAATGCATTTTTCAGCAAAATGCTACATGACCTTGTCATCACAATCCTCCATGACCCTTGGGATCACATTGCTTCATGCCCTTGTCATCTCTGTCTTTCTTTTCTGGTTTTTACAGATTTTCGGATGTCCCTTTTGCCCGGTGGGAATTGACAATTCTTTGTAGTGCGGATTTGCATTGTGCACTTACTTGATTGGCCAAAAAGAGCGTATGTGTTTTCTCCTGAATATATTCAGCAGAAAATGCATACGCTCTTTTTGACCAAGTGCATCATTGTCGAAGTTGTTACGCTTTTCCTGTGCTTTAAAGGCGATTCCAATTTACCTCTTGAAATATGTTTTGTGCAATTCTGCCTCATTTTCAAGTCCACTTCGTTGCCTTCCCTCAACAGATTTTTGGAAGTGAGTTGTCCTTTATAACTCTGCAGGTTTGTGAACTGATCTGCCCCAAACTCCAATTTTCAACTCGCGTTTTTGTGAGCTGCCCGCAAATCCACAATTTTGCTTCAGGACATATACTGGTTCCAGGGGTGCAGGCTGACGCTTTGGTTAATTCTTCTTCTAGACGGGAAATTAGACTGACATATGTCCGTCCAAATGCCTCCAGCTACTCTCTGATTGGTTCTCCCTCTTCCCTTTCATCCTCTGCACAATTTGCAAACTGTGCAAAGCAGGAGGTTATACCGGCTGACTCTCCAAGGTGGGAGATTGATAGTAAAGCAGTTGGATTGCCAAACTGGAGCAGAAGGAGAGGAAAAATTAGGAGCCTTTTACAAATCTTACGCCATCACAGGGTGTCCATTCTCTAGGTTTCCCATACATGTTATAACTGTAGTGATATTCCCTTCTACCTGGAGAGTTGGGACCCATGGAATGGGTGGCATGCAATACTGCTTTAAAGGGTCTGCATTTTCCCACCCAATCTCACCAGTCCTCTCATTCCCAAGTGTCCAGCCTTATGTCTCATCTAGCTGTCTTTGCAGATAGGGTCATTCCAGGTTTCATCAGAACCCCTGAATGCATTGTGTAAGAATTTCGCTGTTTTTCTTGTTTTGTTTTGTTTTTGAAATTCATTTTAATAATGGGATTGAGCTGATTTTCACCGACGTGTTTATGCCGGTCTAGACACACTTGATTCCCTTATGGAGACATATCAATATATAGGTTTTAAGATTCTTACTAGTCAGATATATTCCTCTGCGGGGAATAGGTGTGTTGAGTCCGTTCACTGAGGAAGGTGTATGTTTTGTCTATTCTGTATTTGGTTTATGGAATGGTACCTGTGCTAATATCAAACTCTGGCTTTATGCATCAGCCCACCTCTCCTTGCCCCTTAAGCAGGCATAAGAGTGTTTTCTCAATGTGAGACTCTGTTCTCTTTCCTAACTCAGTTCTTGTGTAGCAATGTTTACAGGACCTTCCTAAGTGATATCTTATGATAAGTTTCTTTTTCTGTGTGACTTATTTCACTTAGAATCATCGTACCTTAATCCACTCGTTATGCTGCTACTGGCATTATGACATTGATTTTATGTCTGAGTGATATTCTTTTGAACAAAATTACCACAAGTTCTTTACGCAATTTTCTCTTTCCTGGAATATTTAAGGTGTACTGAAGTTGAGGTTCTTGTTTGCAGAGCAGCCTTAAACATTGGGGTGCCTGTGTCTTGTTGATATTTAGTCTTCCCAAGTTATAGGCCCATGAGTGGAAGTTCCCTATGCTCGGTAGCTTTGTATTTAAATGTTTTAGGAAACAGCATACACTTCTTCAGAGTGGCTCTTGGATATTTATACCCCACCCATCAGCGTGACTAGCTACCTGTTCTCCATGGCCTCTCCTGCATTTCTGGTTTGTACACATTTTTTGGATGGCCTTTCTGAGCAGTGGAAATTGAGACTCCGTTGTTGTGCGGATTTGCATTTCCCGCTTGCTTGCTTGGCCAAAAACTCTGTATGTGTTTTTTTCCTGAAGATATTCACGAAAAAACGCATACACTGTTTTGCCCAACTGCATCATTTTAGAAATTCTCCTGCTTTTCATATGCTTTAAATGTGATTCCAATCTACCTTTTGAAATCTGTTTCCTACAATTCTGCCTCTCATTCAGATCCTCTTCGTTGCTGTACCTGAATATATTTTTGGACGTTGGTTATCATTTTTATCTTTGCTGGTCTTTGAATTATCTGCTCCTGAGCTCCATTTTGCAACTCGCATTTTTTGTGAGCTGGCAGCCAAACCATTGAATTGCTTCCGGCCCTATTCTGGTTCTGGAGAGGCAGGTTGAGCCTTTGGTTAATTCTTCTTCCTAATAGTAAATTAGAGTGACATGTGCCTGTCAAAACTCCTACAGCTAGTCTCTCATTGGTTCCCTCTCTTCCCGTTTATCCTCTGCACAAATTGCAAACTGTGTGAAACAGGAGGTTAAAGGTGCTGATTCTCCAAGTGGGGAGATTGTTAGTAATTTGGCTGGAATGGTGAACCCCAGCACCAGGAGATTAAAAATGAGGTGCATTTTCGACACCTTTCCTGATCACACAGTGTACATTCGTCTCGGTTTCCCAGGCATGTTTTCGCTGTCAGAAGATTCCCTTGAACCTGCAGTTTTGGGACCCATGGAATGGGAATCAGGCAGTATTACTTTAAAAGGTCTGCATTTTCTCACCCAGCCTCTCTAACATCTCTTAGCGTGCATAGCTTCCTGCCTTATATATCATCCTGCTGTGGGTCTACATGTGTTCAATCCATGATACATCGTAGCCCTTCAACAAAGTTGTAAGAGTTTTTGACTGTCTCACTGTTTTTATAAATATTTTTAACTTTATTTTTATATTGTTACAGCTGATTTTCAAAGCTCTGTTTTTTGCTGCTGTACATCCTCTTTATTCATATACTGTGAGACATCAATAAATTCTTTATCAGATTCTTAGCAGTCATATGTATTATTTTCCATTGACTTGAGTGGGCTGAGTGCAGTTCTTTGATGTACCGTGTAGGCCTTGTCTGTTATTCAATTTGGTATTTGGAATGGTATATTTGCTAATTTCAACCTCCTGGATAATACCTCACCCTTCCCCACCATTCCATTTAGTAGCCTTATGTCTATTTCCTACATATTTGACTATGTTTCTGTTTTGTAATTTATTTCATGTGTAGCCATTTCTGATTCCACCTTTAAGTGACATCTTATGATATGTGTCTTTTTCTTTCTGACATACGTCACTTAGAATGATCGTATGGAACTCCTCCACAGTTGTTACAACTGGCCTTATTTCATTGATTTCTGGATGAGTAATATTCCACTCTACATAAGTACCCCATCTCTTTTATCAATTTTATCCTCCCAGGGACATTTATGTTATATCGAAGTTGAGGCCCTTTTTAACAGAGAGGTGGTAAACGTTGGGGTGCCTGTTTTCTGTTGATTTTTGTTTTTCCCAAGGTATACGCCCATGAGTGCAAGTGCCCTATGCTCTGTAGCTCATTTTTTAGATGTTTTAGCAAACACAATACACTTCTCCAGAGTGGACGTTGGCAAATTACATTTCCACTATCAGCCTCACAGGGCTCCCTTTTCTCCTCACCCTGTCCTGCATTTCGGGTGTTTACACTTTATGTGGATGGCCCTTCTGACTGATGTGAAGTGATACATTTTGTAGTATTGATTTCCAGTGCCCACCTGTTTGGTTGGATAAAAAGTGTGTATGGCCTTTACTTGAATATATTCAGAAAAAATGCATACGCCCTTTTTGGCCAACTGCATCATTGGCGATGTTCAGCCCCTTTTCTTGTGCTTTAATGGGGAGTCCTTTCTACCTCTTCAAATCTGTTTCCTGACAATCTCCCTTGCTTACAAGTCCTTTTCTGTGACTTACCTCAAGACATTTTTTGACGATAGATATTTTCAACTCTGCAGTTTCATGAATTTTAGTTCGCCTGAGTTCCATTTTTCAACTTGTGTTTTTGGAAACTGGACACAAAACAGCAGGATTTCCTCTAGCCCTATTCTGTTTCCATGGGCAATTCTAGCCTTTGATGAATTTGCCTTCCGGATTGGAAATTAGAGTGGCATGTGCCTGTCTGAACACCTAAGACTTGTCTCTAAATTTTTCTCATCCTTCCGCTTCATCCTCTGGACAAATTCCAAACTGTGTGCAACAGGATGTTGACTGTGCTGATATCCCCAAGTGAGGAGATTGTTAGGAAAGATGCTGGAGGGGTGAACCCGAGCACCAGGCAATGAGGAGATGAGGTGCCTTTTGCAAACTCTTTCCGATCAAATGATGTAGCATCCTCTAGGTGTGACACGCATGTTTTAGCCGTAGGAAGGGTCCCGTGCATGTAAGTGGAACACCAGGGTTTTTTCCAAATTAGTGCCTCCCCGAACCCCAAATTGGGGAATGTTTATGCTACGGCTACACATATGTCCATTAAGGGCCTTGGAAAATAGGCAGAGTCCAAACTTTAGATGATTGAAATCTTCGGGATCAGAAGTGTTCACCACTGGCCTTGCTTAGGTTACATTTTATCTGTCATTGATAGATGATGTCAATAAAAATATCTATTCTTTTTCAGATTATTTCCCCTTATAGGTTATTGCAAAATATTCAGTGTAGTTCCCTTTGCTATACAGTAGTTCCTTGTTGATGATCTGTTTTGTACATAGCAGTGTGTATGTGTTAATCCCAAACTGTTAATTTATCCCTTCTCCTACCTTTCCCCTTTGCTAATAATAAATTATAAGATTTTATACTTCTCAGAAATGGGGAAGCTGAAAGAGAGGTATCATTTTCAATGGAAAAGCATTCAAAACAAAATTGAACCTTCAGCCAAGAATATTCGATGTACATCCTTGGGAATAAATCACTTTATTTCTCTAATGTTGACCTGACAAATAAGACAGACGTCTTCACTGAACTTGCTTATAATAAAGTGATGTAAATATCTAATGTAAGTCTTAGAAACATCTTATTATACCCGAGCCTTATACACTGCTCTATGTTAACTACAGTTTGGCTCACATATCTGTTCATTGAAGTTACAATGTTCTCAATTTCTGTTACTGATCCTCCAGAGTGGACCCCAACAGGAATCCCCGTGCCCAGTGTCATTGGAGCCAACAGATCAAGACTGAGTTTGGTTCAGAAGCAAAGGAAACTTTATATTTTGAAAACAGAATGGAGAGGTGAGAGCATGCACTACCCCACGGGCTGTGGGCTGGGCTGCTTTGTAGGGGTCCCGGCAGCGTCATCGGGAGTTAGGGGATGGAGCTCTCGAGGGCTGGGTTGGCTGCAGCTCAGGCTCTATGTTGCGGAGTCTGCATGGGACCATGCTAGCTGAGGTGTCGACACAGCCATTCTGCTCTAGGAAATCTGGTCTGAAGTGCCGGGTGTGGGACCTCTGCATGCGGAACCCTAGGAGCACGTGAAATTAGACAAAGCACAAAGGAAAACAGGTTAGACTTTATTTTATTGCCCAGATTCTCTTTTTATCTCCCAGGAATTTTTAATGAACGTTGCCGGAGATGAACACCTCCACTGCATTTTGTCCCGTACCTCATTCTTGGGGTGCTGAGGGTGCAGACCCCTCTTTTGTAACTGCTTCATGCTGAGGTGGGAGCCCTCATACACGGGGGAGGGACAAAACTTCTCCCCAGCAGCCTCCAGGTGAGGTTGATTGTCCCAATGCCTCCTGCCTCACTGCTAGTCCACCTGAGCACCAGCATTGGAAGTGTTATAGATTCGATTGACCTTTAAGGGTCCAGGAAAGAGATGCACAGAGATGCTGCTGTGGCAGGTTTCACCCCACCCCACATTTGTTTGGCGACCTTAGGCTGACGGTTTTTGCCAGCCTAGATGCTCTGACCAGTAGTCTGTGCTTTCTTTAATTATGTCCCTGAATTAATGTACAAACAGCACCATGTGTCAGAGCCCTGCCCGCTCAACTCCCACACAGTCCAGGGTCGGTGGTGATCCAGGACCATGACGTCAACTGAGTCAATGGCCTTTTGAAGTAGCCAGCAGTCCAGCCGGTCATATTGGCCACCATCACCGCGGTGTCTGTAGGGTTTTCTATGGTGAAATCCTGAATAAGCTATTCCTCCGCCAAGCTTATTAGCTCCCCTCTGGGTGAAGTAAGTCCTCCAAGCTGTAGTCTGCTCTTTCTGGGTACAGACTTGTTTGCTGAGAGACACTCCAGGTCAAGTGATGGTCACACGTGTCTTCTTGGGGGCCCATTGCCCCCGTTTGTCCCTCTGGAGGTTGGAGTTGGAGGGCCTCCTCACTCGAGGTCAGTGTGTCCACAGAGCGACCACTGCAAATTCAGGGCCTGATGGGTGGTTAGGATCACCACGTGGGGTCCTTTTCCCTTAGGAGGGAGCTGGTCTTGCGGGCTGCTGATTTCCAGCTTTTTAGATACCCCAGTATCCTGCCCTGATGGGGCGGTGAGCAAAGCCCTTGGTGACCATAGTTTAACATACCTGAAGGGCATTCTTGTGTTGCCCCATTTCAAGTGGTCCCAGTTTTTGCACTAAGGCTCCAAGGGTGATTAACCTTTGACCGGGTATGTAAAATTCAAAGGGTTTAGATAATTTAGGGAGTTTCTGGGCAAGGGCCTGAATTGACTGCTCTTTCCATTCTTGAAAGGCTGTTTCTGGATTCTATCCTAAAGGATCATCATCTTTTCGTGTCAGTGTTTCATGTAGAGGCCCAGCTATTAGACTGTAGTTATGGATCCAGATGCAGAAAACCTTGGCCTCCCCAGGAACCCCTAAGCTGTCTTCTAGTTTTAGAAGAGGTAAGGCTGCAAATGGCTTCTTCCCTATCCTGGGATGCGTTTCTCCTAATATCTGTGAGAATGAAGCCCAGGCATGTCACCTTAGCCTGGGATATTTGAGCCTTTTTTTTGGACACCTTCTATTCTTTCATGGCTAGGTAGTTCAGAGGCGTCTTTAGTAGACCTGACAATCAGAATGTCATCTGCATATTGAAGGAGGGTTCCCTTTTACAGAGGTAGAACTTTTAGGTCTTTAGAAGACATTTCCCCAATGATGGTGTGGGGATTTTTGAACCATTGGTGCAGGATGGCCCAGCATTATTGCTTTTGTTGCATGTTGTGTCCTGCCACTCACAAGCCAAAAATTCTTGTGACTCTGAGATGATTGGAATACAGAAGAAGGCATCATTGAAGTCTAATACAGAATGCCATGGTCTGGTGGATGGTAGAATGACCAGCAGGGTGTAGGAAATAGGAGCTACTGGATGTATATCCTCGGTGGCTTCACTGACTGTCCTGATATCCTTTACCAGGTCTCCAGCAGCCCATGGGGCTCTCGTGGTCAGGCCAATCCCAGGATATGGAACTCACCTGGGCTGCATCCCCCACACCACAGGCCACTGGGCTCTTGTGGTCAACTCTCTCCCAGAGTATGGAGCTCATCTGTGCAGCTACACAGCAGCCCATGGGGCTCTCATAGTCAGGCCCTTCCCAGGATACGGAGCTCCCCTGGGCAGGTGCCCCATCAGGGCTGGACCCACAGGAACCGTGCACATAGCCCACCTTGCAGAGAACCCCCAGCTCACCTGTCGCTCACAGCTGACACAGAACACCTCAGAGCAGGACTTGAACTAACAAACAGCAGCTCTGACAGGTCGGTGACCCTGGGTATCAGTCTGTGTGGCCTCTCTCTGCCTGCTCTTTCAGACACTTCCACTGCAGCCAGGGCACCAGGACTCTGTCTCCACACACCATCACTCCTCTCCCTGACTCCTGGGTTCCTCTCATTAGGATAGGGTCTTCTTGAAGTTGTTTTCCACTCATGGACCAGATAAAATGATAAGAAAACAAGCTGCAGCTGCAGCCCCTTGTCTATCCTGACTCTCAAGAGCCCACACCTGTTCCTTGGGCCTGGCCGGTTTAGCAAGGTTCATTTTCTGCAACTGTGAGCCCCTGAGGGGTGAGGATTGGCTGATTTGGGCAGCCTGACACTGCCTGCCAGCCCTCCCCAGGTGTGCCTGGGTTGAGGTCAATATAAAGACCTCTCCAGTCAGCAAGAGCACCTGTAGCTGTGCCTGACTCCATATTCTCTGCCCCGTCAGCAGTGTCGGGGCTGGGGTGGTGGGAGGGAGTGAGGGGCCGTGGCTTTGTGGGTGGCCCAGTGTGAGTGGGGCTCGGCTGGACTTTTGCAGGAGTTGCCAGGCTGCCACCTGCTAAAGAAGAGGATGTGTCACCCATACCTGCCGCTGGAATTTCTCCCCAGGGAGAGGTGAGGAAGTAAAAAAGCAGTGGGGGCCGTGGCAGGAGGGGTATCTCAGGCAGGGAAATGGAAAGCTTCCAGAAGAGCATCTGGGGCCAGGACCATCCTGGCTGGCCTACAGGCACCAAGTCGGCCTGCGTGCAGTCCCTGGTGTGTCTCCACAGCCCTTCCCCTAGGCTTGCAAGTTTTTGTACATATTCAGGTGTTTTACCTGGAAAGGGTGGGAAGAGTTCAGCTGCAGCAGGACTGGGGCTCAGCTCAAATTTACATACAGACGCCTCGACACAGTCCCCCAGCTTTGCAATGAGGATGCTCCTTGTGGGGGGGAGCGCTGCTGACTGCATGGGAGAATATTTCCCACCTCTGACCAACTTAAGAATTTTTTTACCACTGGAGCAAGTGCCCTGATACGATTTTCCTGTTTATAACTGGTGGTTTCTGTTTTTTTTTTTTTTTTCCTTTTTTCTTTTGGTTCAAGGTAGATTTTAGTTATTCCTCTTTTTTTTAATTTAGAAATATAAACATAGAAATAATGCATTAATATAACGACGTCTATATGAAGGGAAAAACTTTTTTTTCTGTTTTATTTTATTAAATGTTATTTATTTATTTTTATTTTTTTAAAATTTATTTATTTCTTTTATACAGCAGGTTCTTATTGGATATCTGTTTTATACATATAAGTGTGCACATGTGAATCCCAGTCTCCCAATTCATCCCACCCCCAACCTCACATGACGTTCCCCCCTTGGTGTCCATATGTTTGTTCTCTACATCTGTGTCTCTATCTCTGCCCTGCAAACCAGTTCATCTGTACCATTTTTCTAGGTTCCACATATATGCATTAATATACAATATTTGTTTTTCTCTTTCTGACTTACTTCACTCTGTATGACAGTCTCTAGATCCATCAACGTCTCTACAAATGACCTAATTTCATTCCTATGTATGGCTGAGTAATATTCCATTGTATGTATGTACCACATCTTTATCCATTCTTCTGTCTGTGGGCACTTAGGTTGCTTTCATTACCTGGCTACTGTAAATAGTGCTGCAATGAACATTATGGTGAATGTGTCTTTTTGATTTATGGTTTTCTCTGGGTATATGTCCATTAGTGGGATTGCTGGATTATATGGTAATTCTATTTTTAGTTTTTTAAGGAACCTCCATACTGTTCTCCATAGAGACTGTATCGATTTACATTCACAACAATAGTGGAAGAAGGTTCCTTTTCTCCACACCCTCTCCAGCATTTGTTGTTTGTAGATTTTCTGATGATGCCCATTCTAACAGGTGTGACATGATACCTCATTGTAGTTTCGATTTCAATTTCTCTAATAATTAGTGATGTTGAACAGATTTTCATGTACGTCTTGGCCATCTCTATGTCTTCTTGGGAGAAATGTCTATTTAGATTTTTTCCATTTTTGTATTGGGTTGTTTGTTTTATTAATATTGAGCTGCATGAGCTGTTTATATATATTGGAGATTAATCATTTGTCCATTGATTCGTTTGCAAATATTTTCTGCCATTCTGCGGGAGGTCTTTTCCTCTTGTTTGTAGTTTCCTTTGCTTTGCAAAAGCTTTTACGTTTCACTAGTTCCCATCTGTTTCGTTTCTTTTTTTTATTTCATTAGTATAGGAGGTGGATCAAAAAAGATCTTGCTGTGATTTACGTCAGAGTATTCTTTGTAAGTTTTCCTCTCAGAGTTTTATACTGTCCAGTCTTACATTAAGGTCTCTAATCCATTTTGAATATATTTTTATGTATGGTGTTGGGGAGTGTTCTAATTTCATTCTTTTACATGTAGCTGTACATATTTCCCAGCACCACTGATTGAAGAGACTCTCATTTCTCCATTGTAAAGTCTTGCCTCCTTTGCATAGTTTAGTTGAGCATAGGTGTGTAGGTTTATCCCTGGGCTTTATTTTTTTCCTTTTACACTTTTATTGGACTATATTTGCATTACAATGGAGTGTTAGTTTCTGCTGTCTAACAAAGTGAATCAGCTATACATATACAAATATCACCAGATCCCCTCGCTCTTGCATCTCCCTCCCACACTCCATATCCCACCCCTTTAGGTGGTCACAAAGCACGGAGCTGATCTCCCTGTTCTATGTGGCTGCTTCCCAGTAGCTATGGGTATTACATTTGGTAATGTATTTATGTCCATGCCACTCTCTCACTTCTTCCCATCTTACCCATCCCACTTCTGTTGTCCTCAAATCCTTTCTCTATGTCTGTGTCCTTAATCCTGTCCTGCCACTAGGTTCTTCAAAACTTTTTTTTCTTTGTTAGATTCCATATATCTCTGTTAACATACAGTATTTGTTTTTCCCTTTCTGAATTACTTCACTGTGTAGGACAGTTTCTAAGTCCATCCACCTCAGTACAAATAACTCAGTTTTGCTTCTTTTTATGGCTGAGTAATATTCCATTGTATATATATGCCAGATCTTCTTTATCCATTCATCTGTCGATGGACACTTAGGTTGCTTCCATGTCCTGGCTATTGTAAATAGAGTTGCAATGAACATTTTTGTACATAACTCTTTTGGAATTATGGTTTTCGCAAGGCAAATGCCCAGTAGTTGGATTGTTGTGTCGTATGGTACTTCTATTGTTAGTTATTTAAAGGAACCTCCTTACTGTTCACCCTAGTGGCCATATCAATTTACATTCCCACCCACAGTGCAAGTGTGTTCCCTTTTCTCCAATAAAGGCCTCTCCAGCATTTATTGTTTTGTAGAATTTTTTGATGATTGCCACTCTGACTGCTGTGAGGTGATACCTCACGGTAGTTTTGATTTGCATTTCTATAATGTTTAGTGATGTTTAGCATCCTTTCATGTGTTTCTTGGCAATCTGTATATCTTCTTTGGAGAAATGTCTATTTAGGTCTTCTGCCCGTTTTTGAATTGGCTTTTTTGTTTTTGTGATATTGAGCTACATGAGGTGCTTGTAAAGTTTGGAGATTAATCCTTTGTCAATTGCTTCATTTGAAAATATTTTGTCCCATTCTGAGGGTTGTTTTTGCATCTTGTTTATGTTTTCCTGTACTGTGTAAAAGCTTTTAAGTTTCATTAGGTCCCATTTGTTGATTTCTGTTTTTATTTCCATTTCTCTAGGAGGTGGGTCAAAAAGGATCTTGCTGTGATTTATGTCATAGAGTGTTCTGCCTATGGTTTCCTCTAAGTGTTTTATAGTGTCTGGTCTTATATTTAGATCTCTAATCAATTTAGAGTTTATTTTTGTGTATGGTGTTATGGAGTGTCCTAATTTCATTCTTTTATGTGTAGGGGTCCAGTTTTCCCAGCACCAATTACTGAAGAGTCTGTCTTTTCTCCATTGTATATCCTTAGCTCCTTTGTCATAGATGAGATAGCCATAGGTATGTAGATTTAGCTCTGGGCTTTCTGTCCTGTTCCATTGATCTGTGTTTATGCCAATCTACATACACTTGATTCCATTATGGAGACATATAAATACATAGGTTTCAAAATTATTACCAGTCAGATATATTCTTCTTCATTGAATAGTGTGTTTTGTGTCCAGTTCATTGAGAAAGGAGTAGGTCTTGTCTATTACATATTTGGTATATGGTGTGGTATCCATGCTAATTTCAAACTCTGCTTTTACACATCACACCACGTCACCTTTCCACTTAAGGAGGGATAAGTGTGTTTTCTAAATGTGTAACTCTGTTCTCTTTTGAAATTCAGTTCATGTGTAGCCATGTTTACATTCCCTCTATAAGTGATATATTACAATAAGTTTCATTTTCTTTGTGGCTCATTTCACTTAGCATCATCGTACCTAAAGCCACTAATTATGCTGATATTGGCCTTATGACATTGATTTTATGTCTGAGTGACATTCCATGGTATACAAGTACCACAACATCTTTATCCATTTTTTTTTCCTTTCTTGGCATATTTAAAATATACCGAAGTCGAGGTTCTTGTAAACAGAGCAGCCCTAAATTTTGGGCTGGCTGTGTGTTGTGGATTTTTATTTTTCCCAAAATACACGCCCATGAGTGGAAGTGTGCTATGCTCTGTAGCTCTGTTTTAGAAAACAACATACAGTTCTCCAGAGAGGCTGTTGGCAATTTACATCCTGTCCATCGGCATAACCAGGCTCCCTTTTCTCCATGGCCTCTCCTGCATTTGTGGTTTTTACACTATTTGCGGATGGCCCTTTTGACCGGTGGTGACACTTCTATGTAGTGTGGATTTGCAATGCCTGATGGCTTGCTTGGCCAAAGAGGGCATATGCATTTTTTTCCCGAATATATTCAAAAAATACACATACTCCCTTTTCGGCCAAGGGCAACATTGTCGAAGTTCTGTTGCTTTTCATGTGCTTTAAAGACGACTCCAATCTACCTCTTGAAATCTGTTTCCTTCAATTCTGCCTTGCTTTCAAATCCTCTTCACTGCCTTACCTCAATATATTTCTGGATGATAGTTGTCTTTTATAACTCTGAAAGTTTGTGAATTGCTGTGTCCCTGATTTCCATTTTTTAACTCGCTTATTTGTGAGCTAGCTGCAATACCGCAGGATGGCTTTATGCCCTAGTCTGGTTCCGGGGTTGCAGGCTGAGCCTTTGTTTAATTCTTCTTCCTGATGGGAAACTAGAGTGACATGTGCCCATCCAAACACCTACAGCTAATGTCTCATTTGTTTCCCCTCTTCCTGTTCATCCTCTGCACAATTTGCAAACTGTGCATAACAGGCGTTAAAAGCGCTGACACTCCAAGCGGGGAGATTTTCAGTATTGCAGATGGAATGGCTAAGCTGAGCATGAGGAAAGGAAAAATGAGGTACATTTTAGAAAACTTTCCCGATTACACATTGTACCATCCAACGGGTTTCCCATGCATGTTTTAACTGTGGGAAGATTCACTTAAACCTGGAGAGTTGGGGCCTCTAGAATGGGTAGTAAACAGTATTGCTCTAAGTGGTGTTCTTTTGCTCACACAACCTCAGCAATCTTGTCAGCCCCAAGTGTCCAGTCTCATGTCTCCTCCAGCTGTGGGTGTAAAGGTGGTCAATCCAGGTTGTATCACAGGACCTGAAAGTAATTTTTAAGACTTTCTCTCTGTTTTGCAGTTTTTGCATTTTGCTTTTGAAATTTATTTTTACAAGGATGTTTAGCTAAATTTCAGTGCTGTGCATTCCGTTATGCACAGGCATGATTCCTTTATGGAGACATGAGAATACATATGTTTTAGAATTATTACAAGTCAGATATATTCCTCTGCAAAGAATAGGGGTTGTTGAGTCCAGTTCATTGTGCCGGGAGTTGGTGCTGTCTATTACATACTTGGTTTATGGAACGGTATCTGTGCTAATTTAGGACACTGGATTTATGCATCACCCCACCTCTCCTTACCCCTTAAGCAGGCATAAGAGTGTTTTCTAAATGTGAGACTCTGTTGTCTTTCCTAACTCAGTTCATGTGTAGCCATGTTTACAGGACCTTCATAAGTGATATCTTATGATAAGTTTTTATTTCTCTGTGACTTATTTCACTTAGAATCATCGTTCCTGAATCCACTCCTTTTGCTGCTACTGGCCTTATGATATTGATTTCATGGCTGAGGGATATTCCGTCGTACGTAATAACACAATTTATTGAACCATTTTTGTCTTTCCTGGGATATTTCAGGTGTACCCAAGTTGAGGTTCTTGTAAGCAGTGCAGCCCTATATTTTGGGGTGGCTCTATCTTATTGAATTTCAGTTTTCCCAAGGTATATTCCATAGACTGGAAGTGCCCGTGTCTCTGTAGCTCTGTTGTTTACTTGTTTTAGGGAACACAATGCACTCCTCCAGAGAGGCAGTTGGCAATTTACATCCCGCCCATCAGCATAACTAGGCTCCCTCTTCTCCAGGGCCTGTCTAGCCTTTCTGGTTTTTACATATTTTGCGGATGTCCCTTTTGTCTGGTGGGAAGTGATACTGCATTGTAGTGCAGATTTGCATTGCCTGCTTGCTTGCTTGGCCAAAAAGGGCGTATGCGTTTTCTCCTGAATATATTCAGGAGAAAACGCATACGCCCTTTTTGGCCCATTGCATCATTGTCGAAGTTGTGCCCCTTTTCCTGTGCTTTATAGGCGATTCCAATGTACCTCCTGAAATCTGATTCATGCTATTCTGGCTCCCTTTCAAGTCCACCCCGTTGCCTTCCCTCAACAGATTTTTGGATGATTGTTGTCCGTTATTACTCTGCCAGTTTGTGAATTGCTGTGCCCCTGAGCTCCATTTTTCAACTCGTTTTTTGTGAGCTGACCGCAAGTCCAAAATTGTGGTTCAGGACCTATACTGGTTCCCGGTGGGTGGCTGAGACTTTGGTTAATTCTTCTTACTGCGGGGAAATTACAGTGACATGTTCCCGTCCAAATGCCTAACAGCTACTCTCTCATTGATTCTCCCTCTTCCCTTTCATACTCTGCCAAATTGGCAACCTGTGCGAATCAGGAGGTTAAAAGGGCTGTCTCTCCATGTTGGGAGATTGATAGTAAAGTAGTTAGGAAAGTGAAACCGGAGCACCAGGAGGTGGACTATTAGTTGAGTTTTAGAAACCTTTCGTATTCACAGTGTGTCCTTTCTCTATGTTTTCCGTACATGTTATAGCTGTAGTAATATTCCCTTCAACCTGGAGAGTTGGGACCCTTGGAATGTGTGCCACGCATTATTGCTTTAAATGGTCTGCATATGCTCACTGAATCTCACCAATCCTCTCAGTCCCAAGTGTCCAGCCTTATGCCACATCCAGCTGTCGTTGTACATAGGGTCATTCCGGGTTTCATCAGAGACCCTGAAGGAATTGTAAAGGATTTCCCTGATTTTTTGTTTTGTTTGTTAAATTCGTTTTTAGAATGGGTTTGAGCTGATTCTCACTGCCATGTTTATGTGAGTCTAGACACACTTGATTCCCTTACGGAGACATATCAATACATAGGTTTTAAGACTTTTACTAGTCAGATATTTTCCTCTGCGGGAAATATGGGGTTTTGAGTCCCTTTCACTTAGGAAGTTGTAGGTCTTTTCTTCTCCGTAGTTGGTTTTTGGAACGGTACATGTACTAATATCAAACTCTGGTTTTATGCCTCACACCAACTCTCCTTCCCCCTTAAGCAGGCATAAGAGTTTTTTTTCTCAGTGTGAGAGTCTGTTCTCTTTCCTAACTCACTTCATGTGTAGCCATGTTTACAGGACCTTCATAAGTGATATCTTATGATAAGTTTCTTTTTCTCTGTGACATATTTCACTTAGAATCATCGTACCAGAATCCACTCATTTTGCTGCTACTGGCCTTATGACATTGATTTCATGGCTGAGGGATATTCCATCACACATAAATACCACAATTTCTTGAACCATTTTTGTCTTTCCTGGTATATTTCAGGTGTACCCAAGTTGAGGTTCTTGTAAGCAGTGCAGCCCTAAATTTTGGGATGGTTCTGTCTTATTGATTTTCAGTTTTCCCAAGGTATATTCCCCAGACGGGAAGTGCCCTTGGCTCTGTAGCTCTGTTGTTTACTTGTTTTAGGGAACACAATGCACTCCTCCAGAGAGGCAGTTGGCAATTTACATCCCGACCATCAGCATAATTAGTCTCCCTTTTCTCAAGGGCCTGTGTTGCCTTTCTAGTTTTTACACATTTTGCGGATGTCCCTTTTGCCCGCTGGGAAGTGATACTGCTTTGTAGTGCAGATTTGCATTGCCTGCCTGCTTGCTCGGCCAAAAATGGCGTATGAGTTTTCTCCTGAGTATATTCAGCAGAAAACGCATATCCCCTTTTTGGCCCATTGCATCATTGTTGAAGTTGTGCCCCTCTTCCTGTACTTTAAAGGCAATTCCAATGTACCTCTTGAAATCTGTTTCCTGTTATTGTGGCTCGCTTTCAAGTCCACCTCGTTGCCTTCCCTCAACAGATTTTTGGACGATAGTTTTCCTTTATTACTCTGCCCATTTGTGAATTGCTGTGCCCCTGAGCTCCATTTTTAAATTCGTTTTTTGTGAGCTGACCACAAGCCCAAAATTTTGGTTCAGGACCTACACTGTTTCCTGGCGGGTGGCTGAGACTTTGATTAATTCTTCTTCCTGCCGGGAAATTAGAGTGACATGTGCCCGTCCAAATGCCTAACAGCTACTCTCTCATTGGATCTTCATCTTACCTTTAATTCTCTGCCAATTGGCAACATGTGAGAACCAGGAGGTTAAAGGGGCTGTCTCTCCAGGTTGGGAGATTGATAGTAAAGCAGTTGGAAATTCAAACTGGAGCACCAGGAGAGGGACTATTAGTTGAGTTTTAAAAACCTTTTGTATTCACAGTGTGTCCGTTCTCTAGGTTTCCTGTACATGTTATAGCTGTAGTATTATTCCCTTCAACATGGAGAGTTGGGACCATTGGAATGTGTGCCACGCATTATTGCTTTAAATGGTCTGCATTTGCTCACCGAATCTCACCAATCCCCTCAGTCCCAAGTGTCCAGACTTATGCCACATCCAGCTGTCATTGTAGATAGGGTCATTATAGATTTCATCAGAGCACCTGAAGGAATTGTAAAGAATTTCCCTGTTTTTTGTTTTGTTTTTGAAATTCCTTTTTATAGTGGGTTTGAGCTGATTCTCACTGCCATGTTTCTGCCAGTCTAGACACACTTGATTCCCTGATGGAGACATATCAATACTTAGGTTTTAAGATTCTTACTAGTCAGATATATTTCTCTGCGGGAAATATGGGGATTTTCGTCCCATTCACTGAGGAAGGTGTAGGGATTGTTTCTTCCGTAGCTGGTTTTTGGAACAGTACCTGTACTAATATCAAACTCTGGTTTATGCATCACGCCAACTCTCCTAACCCCATAAGCAGGCATAAGATTGTTTTCTAAATGTGAGACTCTGTTCTCTTTCGTAACTCAGTTCATGTGTAGCCATGTTTACAGGACCTTCATAAGTGATATCTTATGATAAGTTTCTTTTCCTCTATGACTTATTTCACATAGAATCATCGTACCTGAATACACTCATTTTGCTGCTACTGGCCTTATGACATTGATTTCATGGCTGAGGGATATTCCATCGTACGTAAATACCACAATTTCTTGAACCATTTTTGTCTTTCCTGGGATATTTCAGGTGTACCCAAGTTGAGGTTCTTGTAATCAGTGCAGCCCTAAATTTTGAGGTGGCTCTGTCTTATTGATTTTCAGTTTTCCCAAGGTATATTCCCTAGACTGGAAGTGCCCTTGGCTCTGTAGCTCTGTTGTTTACTTGTTTTAGGGAACACAATGCACTCCTCCAGAGAGGCAGTTGGCAATTTACATCCCGCCCATCAGCATAACTAGGCTCCCTCTGCTCCAGGGCCTGTCTTGACTTTCTGTTTTTTACACATTTTGAGGAAGTCCCTTTTGACGGGTGGGAATTGATACTTCTTTTTAGTGCAGATTGGCATTGCCCGCTTGCTTGCTTGGCCAAAAAGGGCGTATGCGTTTTCTCCTGAATATATTCAGGAGAAAACGCATACGCCCTTTTTGGCCAAGTGCATCATTGTCAAAGTTGTGCCCCTCTTCCTGTGCTTTAAAGATGATACCAATGTACCTCTTGTAATCTGTTTCCTGATATTCTGCCTCGCATTCAAGTCCGCCTCGTTGCCTTCCCTCAACAGATTTTTAGACGATTGTTGTCCTTTATTACTCTGCCAGTTTGTGAATTGCTGTGCCCCTGAGATCCATTTTTCAACTCGTTTTTTTTGTGAGCTACCCGCAAGTCCAAAATTTTGGTTCAGTACCTATACTGTTTCCCGGTGGGTGGCTGAGACTTTGTTTAATTCTTCTTCCTGCCAGGAAATTAGAGTGACATGTGCCCGTCCAAATGCCTACCAGCTACTCTCTCATTGGTTCTCCCTCTTCCCTTTCATCCTCTGCCAAATTGGCAACCTTTGCGTACCAGGAGGTTAAAGGGGCTGTCTCTCCAAGTTGGGAGATTGATAGTAAAGCAGTTGGAAAATCAGACCGGAGCACCAGGAGAGGATATATTAGTTGAATTTTAGAAACCTTTTGTATTCACAGTGTGTCCATTCTCTAGGTTTCCCGTACATGTTACAGCTGTAGTAATATGCCCTTCAACCTGGAGAGTTGGGACCAGTGGAATGTGTGCCACGCATTATTGCTTTAAATTGTCTGTATTTGCTCACCGGATCTCACCAATCCTCTCAGTCCCAAGTGTCCTGCCTTAAGCCACATCCAGCTGTCTTTGTAGATAGGGTCATTCCAAGTTTCATCAGAGCCCCTGAAGGAATTGGAAAGAATTTCCCTGTTTGAGCTGATTCTCACTGCCATGATTCTGCCAGTGTAGACACACTTGATTCCCTGATGGAGACATATCAATACATAGGTGTTACGATTCTTACTAGTCAGATATATTCCTCTGTGGGAAATATGGTTTTTTGAGACCCTTTCACTGAGTAAGTTGTAGGGATTGTCTCTTCCGTAGATGGTTTTTGGAACGGTACCTGTACTAATATCAAACTATGGTTTTATGCATCACCCCACCTCTCCTTCCCCCTTAAGCAGGCATAAGAGTGTTTTCTAAATGTGAGACTCTGTTCTCTTTCCTAACTCAGTTCATGTGTAGCCATGTTTACAGGACCTTCATAAGTGATATCTTATGATAAGTTTTTATTTCTTTGTGACTTATTTCACTTAGAATCATCGTTCCTGAATCCACTCCTTTTGCTGCTACTGGCCTTATGACTATACTTTCATGGCTGAGGGATATTCCATCGTACATAATAACACAGTTTCTTGAACCATTTTTGTCTTTCCTGGGATATTTCAGGTGTACCCAAGTTGAGGTTCTTGTGTTCAGTGCAGCCCTAAATTTTGAGGTGGCTCTGTCTTATTGATTTTCAGTTTTCCCAAAGTATATTCCCTAGACTGGAAGTGCCCGTGTCTCTGTAGCTCTGTTGTTTACTTGTTTTAGGGAACACAATGCACTCCTCCAGAGAGGCAGTTGGCAATTTACATTCCGCCCACCAGCATAAATAGGCTCCCTCTCCTCAAGGGCCTGTCTTGCCTTTCTGGTTTTTACATATTTTGCGGATGTCCCTTTTGTCTGGTGGGAAGTGATAATGCTTTGAAGTGCAGATTTGCATTGCCCACTTGCTTGCTTGGCCAAAAAGGGCGTATGCGTTTTCTCCTGAATATATTCAGGAGAAAATGCATACGCCCTTTTTCGCCCATTGCATCATTGTCGAAATTGTGCCCCTCTTCCTGTGCTTTAAATGTGATTCCAATGTAACTCTTGAAATCTGATTCCTGCTATTCTGGCTGCCTTTCAAATCCACGCCGTTGCCTTCCCTCAACAGATTTTTGGATGATTGTTGTCCGTTATTACTCTGCCAGTTTGTGAATTGCTGTGCCCCTGAGCTCCATTTTTCAACTCGTTTTTTGTGAGCTGTCCGCAAGTCCAAAATTGTGGTTCAGGACCTATACTGGTTCCCGACAGGTGGCTGAGACTTGGGTTAATTCTTCTTACTGCCGGGAAATTACAGTGACATGTGCCCGTCCAAATGCCTAACAGCTACTCTCTCATTGATTCTCCCTCGTCCCTTTCATCCTCTGCCAAATTGGCAACCAGTGGGAACCCGGAGGTTAAAGGGGCTGTCTCTCCATGTTGGGAGATTGATAGTAAAGCATTTGGAAAGTCAAACCGGAGCACCAGGAGAGGGACTATTAGTTGAGTTTTAGAAACCTTTCGTTTTTACAGTGTGTCCTTTCTCTATGTTTTCCGTACATGTTATAGCTGTAGTAATATTCCCTTCAACCTGGAGAGTTGGGACCATTGGAATGTGTGCCACGCATTATTGCTTTAAACGTTCTGCATTTGCTCACCGAATCTCACCAATCCTCTCAGTCCCAAGTGTCCAGCCTTATGCCACATCCAGCTGTCGTTGTACATAGGGTCATTCCGGGTTTCATTAGAGACCCTGAAGGAATTGTAAAGGATTTCCCTGATATTTTGTTTTGTTTGTGAAATTCATTTTTAGAATGGGTTTGAGCTGATTCTCACTGCCATGTTTATGCGAGTCTAGACACACTTGATTCCCTGATGGAGACATATCAATACATAGGTTTTAAGATTCTTACTAGTCAAATATATTCCTCTGCGGGAAATATGGGGTTTTGCGTCCTTTTCACTGAGGAAGGAGTAGGGATTGACTCTTCCGTAGTTTGTTTTTGGAACGGTACCTGTACTAATATCAAACTCTGTTTTTATGCATCACGCCAACTCTCCTTCCCCCTTAAGCAGGCATAAGAGTGTTTTCTAAATGTGAGACTCTGTTCTCTTTCCTAACTCACTTCATGTGTAGCCATCTTTACAGGACCTTCATAAGTGATATCTTATGATAAGTTTCTTTTTCTCTGTGACTTATTTCACTTAGAATCATCGTACCTGAATCCAATCATTTTGCTGCTACTGGCCTTATGACATTGATTTCATGGCTAAGGGATATTCCATCATACGTAAATGCCACAATTTCTTGAACCATTTTTGTCTTTCCTGGGATATTTCAGGTGTACCCAAGTTGAGGTTCTTGTAAGCAGTGCAGGCCTAAATTTAGGGGTGGCTCTGTCTTATTGATTTTCAGTTTTCCCAAGGTATATTCCCTAGACTGGAAGTGCCCGTGCCTCTGTAGCTCTGTTGTTTACTTGTTTTAGGGAACACAATGCACTCCTCCAGAGAGGCAGTTGGCAATTTACATTCCACCCATCAGCATAACTAGGCTCCCTCTCCTCAAGGGCCTGTCTTGACTTTCTGGTTTTTATATATATTGCCAATGTCCCTTTTGTCTGGTGGGAAGTGATACTGCTTTGTAGTGCAGATTTGCATTGCCCGCTTGCTTGCTTGGCCAGAAAGGGCGTATGCGTGTTTTCCTGAATAAATTCAGGAGAAAACCCATACGCCCTTTTTGGCCAAGTGCATCATTGTCGAAGTTGTGCCCCTCTTCCTGTGCTTTAAAGGCGATTCCAATGTACCTCTTGAAATCTGTTTCCTGCTATTCTGGCTCGCTTTCAAGTCCGCCTCGATGCCATCCCACAACAGATTTTTGGACGATAGTTGTCATTTATTACTCTGCCAGTTTGTGAATTGCTGTGCCCCTGAGCTCCATTTTTCAACTCGTTTTTTGTGAGCTGACTGCAAGTCCAAAATTTTGGTTCAGGACCTATACTGGTTCCCAGTGGGTGGCTGAGACTTTGATTAATTCTTCTTCCTGCCGGGAAATTAGAGTGATATGTGCCCGTCCGAATTTCTAACAGCTACTCTCTCATTGATTCTGCAACTTACCTTTCATTCTCTGCCAATTGGCAACATGTGAGAACCAGGAGGTTAAAGGGGCTTTCTCTCCAAGTTGGGAGATTGATAGTAAAGCAGTTGGAAATTCAAACCGGAGCACCAGGAGAGAGACAATTAGTTGAGTTTTAAAAACCTTTTGTATTCACTGTGTGTCCATTCTCTAGGTTTCCCGTACATGTTATAGCTGTAGTAATATTCCCTTCAACCTGGAGAGTTGGGACAGTTGGAATGTGTGCCACACATTATTGCTTTAAATGGTCTGCATTTGCTCATCGAATCTCAGCTATCCTCTCAGTCCCTAGTGTCCTGCCTTATGCCACATCCAGCTGTCATTGTAGATAGGGTCATTCCAGTTTTCATCAGAGCCCCTGAAGGAATTGTAAAGAATTTCCCTGTTTTTTTGTTTTGTTTTTGAAATTCCTTTTTATAGTGCATTTGAGCTGATTGTCACTGACATGATTCTGCCAGTGTAGACACACTTGATTCCCTGATTGAGACATATCAATACATAGGTTTTACGATTCTTACTAGTCAGATATATTCCTCTGCGGGAAATATGGTGTTTTGAGTCCCTTTCACTTAGGAAGTTGTAGGTCTTTTCTACTCCGTACTTGGTTTTTGGAACGGTACATGTACTAATATCAAACTCTGGTTTTATGCATCACCCCACCTCTACTTCCCCCTTAAGCAGGCATAAGTGTTTTTTCTCAATGTGAGAGTCTGTTCTCTTTCCTAACTCACTTCATGTGTAGCCATGTTTACAGGACCTTCATAAGTGATATCTTATGATAAGTTTCTTTTTCTCTGTGACTTATTTCACTTAGAATCATCGTACCTGAATCCACTCATTTTGCTTCTACTGGCCTTATGACACTGATTTCATGGCTGAGGGATATTCCATCATACGTAAATACCACAATTTCTTGAACCATTTTTGTCTTTCCTGGGATATTTAAGGTGTACCTAAGTTGAGATTCTTGTAAGCAGTGCAGCTCTAAATGGTGGGGTGGCTCTGTCTTATTGATTTTCAGTTTTCCAAGGTATATTCCTTAGACTGGAATTGCCCTTGGATCTGTAGCTCTGTTTCTTACTTGTTGTAGGGAACACAATGCACTCATCCAGAGAGGCAGTTGGCAATTTACATCCTGCCCATCAACATAACTAGGCTCCCAGTTCACCAGGGCCTGTCTTGCCTTTCTGGTGTTTACACATTTTGCAGATGTCCCTTTTGACCAGTGGGAAGTGATACTTCTTTGTAGTGCAGATTTGCATTGCCCGCTTCCTTGCTTGGCCCAAAAGGACGTATGTGTTTTCTCCTGAATATATTCAGGAGAAAACACATACGTCCTTTTGGGCCAAGTGCATCATTGTCGAAGTTGTGCCCCTCTTCCTGTGCTTTAAAGGCGATTCCAATGTACCTCTTGATATCTGATTCCTGCTATTCTTGCTCTCTTTCAAGTCTGCCCCTTTGCGTTCCCTCAACAGATTTTTTGACGATTGTTGTCCTTTATTACCCTGCCATTTTGTGAATTTCTGTGCCCTGAGCTCCATTTTTCAACTCGTTTTTTGTGAGCTGACGTCAAGTCCAAAATTTTGCTTCAGGACCTATACTGGTTCCCAGTGGGTGGCTGAGACTTTGGTTAATTCTTCTTCCTGCCGGGAAATTAGAGTGACATGTGCCCGTCCAAATGCCTAACACCTACTCTCTCATTGGTTCTCCCTCTTCCCTTTCATCCTCTGCCAAATTGGCAACCTGTGTGAAACAGGTAGATAAAGGGCTGTCTCTCCAAGTTGGGAGATTGATAGTAAAGCAGTTGGAAACTCAATCCAGAGCACCAGGATAGGGACTATTAGTTGAGTTTTAGAATCCTTTCATATTCACAGTGTGTGCATTCTCTACATTTCCCATACATGTTATAACTGTAGTGATGTTCCCTTTTACCTGGCGAGTTGGGACCCATGGAATTGGTGGCATGCATTATTGCTTTAAACGGTCTGCATTTTCTCGTTCAATCTCACCAATCCTCTCAGTCCAAAGTGTCCAGCCTTATGTCTCATCCAGCTGTCGTTTTAGATAGAGTCATTCCAGGTTTCATCAGAACACCTGAAGGAATTGTGTTAGGATTTCACTGTTTTTTGTTTTGTTTTTGAAATTCATTTATATAATTAGGTTGAGCTGATTTTCCCTGACTTGTTTATGCCGTTCTAGAAACAATTGATTCCCTTACGGAGACATATCAATACATAGATATTAAGATTCTTTCTAGTCAGATATATTCCTCTGTGGGAATAGGGCTGTTGATTCCCGTTCACTGAGGAAGGAGTAGCTCTTGTCTATTCTGTATTTGGATTATGCAACGGTACCTGTGCTAATATCAAACTCTGGTTTTGTGCATCTCCCCACCTCTCCTTTCCCCTTAAGCAGGCATAAGTATGATTTCTAAATGTGAGACTCTGTTCTCTTTCCTAATTCAGTTCATGTGTAGCTATGTTTACATTTCCTTCATAAGTGATATCTTATTTCAGAATGCTCCACGGATCTTGTCATCATAATGCTCCATGATGCTCGTCATCACAATTATCCATGGCCTTCTCATCACAATGCTCCACCGTCTTGCCATCACATTGCTCCATGCCCTGGTCATCACAATGCTCCATGTCCCTTGTCATCACAAATCTCCACCTCTTTGTCATCACAATGCTCGATGACACTTCTCATCACAAAATTACATGCTATTGTCATCACAATTCTCCATGCAATTGTCATTGCAATGCTCCCTGACCCATGTCATAGCAAGCTCAATATGCTTGTCATCACAATGCTTCATGACATTGTTATAAAAATTCTCAATGTCCCTTGTCATGACAATGCTGCATGCCAATGTCATCACAATTCTCCATGACACTTGTCATCACAATGCTCCAGGCCCTTGTCATCACAATGCTCCATGCCCTTGTCATCACAATGCTCCATGACCTCTGTCATCACAATGTACCCTGCCACCTGTCATCACAATTATCCATGCCCCTTCAAGTACAGTGCTCCATGATGCTCGTCATCATAATTATCCAAGGTCTTCTCATCACAATGCTTCTGGGTTTTACGATCACAATGCTCAATGCCCTGGTCATCTCAATGCTCCATGACCCCTGTCATCACAATTCGCCACATCCTTGTCATCACAATGCTCCTGCACACTTCTCCTCACAATGTGATATGCTCTTGTCATCACAATTCTGCATGCACTTGTCATCACAATGCTCCAGGACCCCTGTCATAGCAAGCTCCATGTGCTTGTCATCACAATGTTTCAAGACCTGGTCATTAAAATTCTCTATGGCCCTTGTCATCACAATGATCCATGCTCTTGTCATCACAATGCTCCTTTACCTTTGTCATCACAATCCTCCATGTCATTGGCATCACTATGGAACATGACATATGTCATCACAATGCTCCCTGACACCTGTCTTAACAATAATCCATGATGTTTTCATCACAATGCTCCATGCCATTGTCATCACAATGCTCCATGACACTTGTCATCACAATGCTCCAAGCCCTTATCACAATGCTCCATACCCTTGTCATCACAATGCTCCATGACCTCTGTCATCACAATGTTCCCTGACAACTGTCATCACAATGCTCCATGGCCCTTGTCAGTACAGTGCTCCATGATGGTTGTCATCACAGTTACCCAAGGTCTTCTCATCACAATGCTTCAGGGATTTACCATCAAAATGTTCCATGCCCCTGTCATCACAATGCTCCATGCCCTTGACATCCCAATGATCCATGACCGCTGTCATCACAATGCTCCGTGACTCCATTCATCAAAATGCTTCATGATCTTTGTCATCACAGTGGTCAATGCCCTCATCATCACAAGGCTCTGTGACATCTGTCACCACAATGCTCCATGAACTTTGCATCACAATGCTCCATGACCCTTGTCATCACAATGCTCCATGCCTTTCTCAGCACAATACGCAAAGACACTTCTCATCACAATGCTCCATGCGCTTGTCAACACAATGCTCCACCAGCTTGTCATCACAATGCTCCATGCACTTCTCATCAAAATGCTCTGTCACCACTGATATCACGATGTTCCATAACTAGTCATCACAATAGTCCCTCAGCCTTCTCATCACAATGTTCCATGACACCTGTCATCACAATACTACATGCCCTTATCATCACAGTGCTACATGACCCCTGACCTCACAAAGCTCCATAACACATGTCATCAAAATGCTCCATAACTTTTGTCATCACAAAGCTCAATGACCCTTGGCATCACAATGCTCCATGTCATTGTCATCACAATGCTCCAGGAACCTTCTCATCACATTGCTCCATGCCCTGGTCAGCACAAATGTCCATGACGCTTGTCATCACAATGCTCAATGCCTTCTCACAACAATGCTCCATGCCCTTGTCATTACAGTCCCCCATGAACTCTGTACCACAGTGTTCCAGGCCCTTGTCATCACAATGCTCCATGACAACTCTCATCACAATAATCCATGAAACTTTTCAGACCAATGCCCCATGGCCTTGTCATCACAATGCTCCATTACCCCTGTCATAACAATGCTCCATGATCCCAGTCATCACAGTGTTCCACAGCCTTGTCATCACAAGGCTCCATGACCCTTGTCATCACAAGGCTCCATACACATGAAATCACAATGCTCCATGCCCTTGTCATCACAATGCTCCAAGCCCTTCTCATCACAATGCTCCATTACCTTGGTCATCACAATCCTCCATGACACTTGGCCTCACAATGCTCCATGCCATTGTCATCACAGTGGACCATGACATATGTCATCACAATGCTCCCTGACACCGGTCTTCAAAATTCTCGATGACCTTGTCATCACAATGCTCCATGCCCTTGTCATCACAATGCACCAGGTCCACTGTCATCACAATAATCCATGAAACTTGTCAGACCAGTGCTCCATGCCCCTGTCATCACAATGCTCCATGCCCTTTTCATCACAATGCTCCAAGGACCCTGTAATCACAATGCTCTATGCCCCTTTTCATCAGAATGCTCCATGAGACTTTTCATCACAAGGGTCCATGGTCTTCTCATCACAATGCTCCAGAACCTTGTCATCACAATTCTACATTCCCTTGTCATCACAATGTTCTATGACACGTGTCATCACAATACTCCATGAACATTTTCAGCCCAATGCTCCATGACCTTCTCAAGACACTGTTTCATGACCCATGTCATCACAATGCTCCATGACCACTGGCATCAAAATGCTCCATGATAATTGTCATCACAGTGACCCATGCCCTTGTCATTCCAGTGTTCCATGGCCCCTGTAATCACAATGATCTGTGACGCTTGTCATCACATTGCTCCGTGACCCTTGTCATCACAATGCTCCATGCCTTTGTCAACAAAATCCTACATTACCTTGTCATCACAATGCTCCATTCGCTTGTCATCATAATTCTCCATTACCATTGTCATCAAAGTTCTCCATGAACCTTGGGTTCACATTGCTTCATGTCCTTGTCATCAAATTGCTCCATGCTCCTTGAAATCAAAATGATCCATGACCTCTGTCATCACAATGATCCAAACACTTTTGATCACAATGTTCCATAACATTGTCATCACAACACACTTTGATGCCTGTCATCACAATTATCCATGGATTTCTCATGACAATGCTCCATGACATTTGTCATCACAATGCTCAATACACTTGTCATCACAATGCTCCCTGTCACTTCTCATCAGAATGCTCCTTGAACCGTGTCATGAAAAGGCTCCATGCCCCTTTCATCACAATGCTCCATGCCATTGACATCACAATACTTCAAATGCTTGTCATCAGTATCCTCCATGAACCTTGTCATCACAATGCTCCATAACCCCTGACATCACAATGCTCCATGCCCCTTGTCATTACAGTGCTCCTTGATGCTCGTCATCACAATTATCCATGGTCTTCTCATCACAAAGCTCCACGGTCTTGCCATCACAATGCTCCATGTTCCTTGTCATTACAATACTCCACGTCCTTGTCATCACAATGATCCTTAACCCTTCTTATCACAATGTTACATGATCTTGTCATCACAATTCTCCATGCACTTGTCATCGCAATGCTCTATGACCACAGTCATAGCAAGCTCCATGTGCTTTTCATCACAATGCTTCACGACGTTGACATCAAAATTCTCAATGGACTTTGTCATCACAATGCTCCATGCCCTTGTCATCACAATGCTCCATGACCATTGTTATCACAATGTTCCAAGACCTTGTCATCAAAATGCTCCATTACCTTTGTCATCACAATCCTCCATGACACTTGGTATCACAATGCTCCATGCCATTGTCATCACAATGGACAATGACATATGTCATCACAATGCTTCCTGACACCTGTCTTCAAAGTACTCCATGACCTTGTCATCACAATGTTCCATGCCCTTGTCATCACAATGTGCCATGCCCACTGTCATCACAATAATCCACGAAACTTGTCAGACCAATGTTCCATGCCCCTGTCATCACAATGCTCCATGCCATTGTCATCACAATGCTCCATGACCCTGTCATCACAGTGCTCCGTGACTCCAGTCATCACAATGCTTCATGACCTTTGTCATCACAATCTTCCATGAATCTGTGGATCACATTGCTTCATGCCCTTGTCATCACAATGCTCCATGATTCTTGAAATCAAAATGATACATGACCTCTCTCATCACAATGCTCCAAACACTTGTGATCACAATGTTCCATAACACTTGTCATCACAACGCTCCATAACACTTGTCATCACAACGCTCCATGATGCCTGTCATCACAATACTTCATGCCCTTGTCATCACAATGCTCCATGAACATTGTCATCACAATGCTCAATACACTTGTCATCACAATGCTCCCTGACACTTTTCCACAGAATGCTCCCTGAACCCTGTCATGAAAAGGCTCCATGTCATTTTCATCACAATGCTCCATGCCCTTCTTCACACAATGCTCCATGCCATTGTCATCACAATACTCCACAAGCTTGTCATCAGAATGCTCCAAGACCCTTGTCATCACAATGCTCCATGACCCCTCTCATGACAATGCTCCATGACCCATGTCATCACAATGCTCCATGAACCCTGACAACACAATGATCCGGGACTTTTGTCATCAAAATGCTCCATGATCCTTGTCATCACAATGATCCATTCGCTTGTCATCACAATGCTCCATTACCCTTGTCATCACAATGCTCCAAGCCCTTGTCATCACAATGCTCCATTATATTTGTCATCACATTTCTCCATGACACTTGGCATCACAATGCTCAATGCCATTGTCATAACAATGCACCGTGACATATGTCACCACAATGCTCCCTGACACCTTTCTTCACAATAATCAATGATCTTGTCATCACAATGCTCCATGCGTTAGTTATCACAATGTGCCATGCCCTCTGTCCTCACAATAATCCATTAAACATGTCAGACCAATGTTCCATGCCCCTTTCATCCCAATTCTCCATGTCCTTGTCATCACAGTGCTCCATGACCCCTGTCATCACAATGCTCGGTGACTCCACTCATCACAATGCTTCATGACATTCGTCATCAAAATGTTCCATGCCACTTTTCATCTCAATGCTGCATGAACCCTGTCTTTACAATGAACCATGCCCATCATCATAATGCTTCATGCTATTGTCATCACAATGAAATCAAAATGCTCCATGTCCTCTGTCATCACAATGCTCCAAACCCTTCTGATCACAATGTTCCATAACACTTGTCATCACATGCCCCATGACGCTCGTCATCACAATTATGCAAGGTCTTCTCATCACAATGCTCCATGACCTTTGTCACCACAATGCTCAATACACTTGGCATCACAATGCTCGCTGACACTTGTCATCAGTATGCTCCTTGAACACTGTCATGACAAGGCTCCATGCCTTTTTCATCACAATGATCCATTCCCTTTTCATCACAATGCTCCAAGACCACTGTTATCACAATGCTCCGTGACTCCAGGCATCAAAATGCTTCATGACATTTGTCATCACAATGGTCCATGACCTCGTCAGACAAAGCTCTGTGACCTTTGTCACCACAATGCTCCATGAAATTTTTATCACAATGCTCTGTGACCCTTGTCATCACAAAGCTCAATGCCTTTGTCAGCACAATGCTCCATGACCCTTGTCATCACAATGCTCGATGCGCGTGTCAGCACCATGCTCCATGACACATGTCATCACAATGCACCATGCTCTTTTCCTCACAATGCTCCACATCCTTTTCATTTCTATGCTCCATAAAACTTGTCATCACAATTATCCATGCACTTCTCATCTAAATGCTCTCTCACCACTTATATCACAGTGTTCCATCACTAGTCATCACAATACTCCCTCACCCCTGTCATCACAATGTTCCATGACCCCTGTCATCAAAATGCTACATGCCCTTATCATCACAATGCTCCATGACCACTGACATCACAATGTTCCATAACCCCTGTCAGCAAAATGTTCCCTGACCCTTTTCATCAAATTGTTCCATGACCCTTTCATCACAATGCTCCCTGCCCTACTCATCACAATGCACCACACTCTTGTCATCAAAATGCTCCATGACCTTTGTCATCACCAAGCTCCATGAACTTGGCATCACAATGCTCCATGCCATTGTCATCACAGTGCTCCATGAACACTCTCATCACATTCCTCCTTGCCCTTGTCATCACAAAGCTCCATGACGCTTGTCATCACAATGCTGATGCCTTGCTCATCACAATGCTCCATCCCTTGTCACTACAATCCTCCATGACCCATGTTTCACCGTGTTCCGTGCCCTTGTCATCACAATGCTCCATGCCCACTGTCATCACAATAATCCATGAAATATTTCAAACCAATGCTCCATGACCTTGTTATCACAATGCTCCATTAGCCCTGCATAAAAATGCTCCATGACCCCTGCCATCAAAATATTCCACAGCATTGTCATCACAAGGCTCCATGTACCTTGTCATCACAATGCTCCAAGACACCTGTAATCACAATGCTCCATGCCCCTTTTCATCTCAATTCTCCATGAACACTGTGATCACAATGCACCATGCCCATCATCATAATGCTTCATGCTATTGTCATCACAATGAAATCAAAATGTTCCATGACCTTTGTCATCACAATGCTCCAAACCCTTCTGATCACAGTGTTCCATAACACTTGTCATCACAATGCCCCATGACGCTCCTCATCACAATTATCCATTGTCTTCTCATCACAATGCTACATGACCTTTGTCAACACCGTGCTCAATACACTTGTCATCACAATGCTCCCTGACACTGGTCTTCAGTATGCTCCTTGAAGCATGTCATGACAAGGCTGCATGCCTTTTCCTCACAATGATCCATGCACTTTTCATTACAATGCTCCAAGGCCCCTGTAATCACAATGCTCCATGCGCTTGTCATCACAAAGCTCCATGACGCATGTCATCAGAATGCTCTATGGCATTGTCAGCAAAATGCTACATGACTTTGTCATCACCATGCTCCATGCCCTTGTCATCACAGTGCTCCAAGAAACCTGTAATCACAATGCTCCATGCCCCTTTTCATCAGAATGCTCCATGAGACTTGTCATCACAATGCTCCATGGTCTTCTCATCACAAAGCTCCAGGACCTGGTTATCACAATGCTCCATGACCCCTGTCATCACAATACTCCATGAACATTTTCAGCCCAAAGCTCCATGACTTTCTCATCTCACTTCTCCAGAACCCTTGTCATCACAATGCTCCATGACCACTGTCATCACAACGCTCCATGACCCCTGACAACACAATGATCCGGGACTCTTGTTATCAAAATTCTCCATAACACTTGTCATCACAATGATCCATGCCCTTGTCATCCAAATGCTCCATGACCCCTGTAATCACAATGCTCCGTGACACTTGTCATCACAATGCTCCATGCCTTTTTCAGCAAAATGCTACATGACCTTGTCATCACAATCCTCCATGACCCTTGGGATCACATTGCTTCATGCCCCTGTCATCTCTGTCTTTCTTTTCTGGTTTTTACAGATTTTCGGATGTCCCTTTTGACCGGTGGGAAATGGCAATTCTTTGTAGTGTGGATTTGCATTGTGCACTTACTTGATTGGCCAAAAAGAGCGTATGTGTTTTCTCCTGAATATATTCAGCAGAAAATGCATACGCCCTTTTTGGCCAAGTGCATCATTGTCGAAGATGTTACACTTTTCATGTGCTTTAAAGGTGATTCCAATTTACCTCTTGAAATATGTTTTGTGCAATTCTGCCTCATTTTCAAGTCCCCTTCGTTGCCTTCCCTCAACAGATTTTTGGAAGTGAGTTGTCCTTTAAAACTCTGAAAGTTTGTGAATTGATCTGCCCCGAACTCCAATTTTCAACTCGCGTTTTTGTGAGCTGACAACAAATCCACAATTTTGCTTCAGGACCTATACTGGTTCCGGGAGTGCAGGCTGACGATTTGGTTAATTCTTCTACCAGACGGGAAATTAGACTGACATATGTCCGTCCAAATGCCTACAGCTACTCTCTGATTGGTTCTCCCTTTTCCCTTTCATCCTCTGCACAACTTGCAAACTGTGCAAAGCAGCAGGTTATAGGTGCTAACTCTCCAATGTGGGAGATTGATAGTAAAGCAGTTGGATTGCCAAACTGGAGCACAAGGAGAGGAAAAATTAGGAGCCTTTTAGAAATATTACGCCATCACAGGGTGTCCATTCTCTAGGTTTCCCATACATGTTATAACTGTAGTGATATTCCCTTCTACCTGGAGAGTTGGGACCCATGGAATGGGTGGCATGTAATACTGCTTTAAAGGGTCTGCATTTTCCCACCCATTCTCACCAGTCCTCTCATTCCCAAGTGTCCAGCATTATGTCTCATCTAGCTGTCTTTGCAGATAGGGTCATTCCAGGTTTCATCAGAACCCCTGAATGCATTGTGTAAGAATTTCGCTGTTTTTTGTTTTGTTTTGTTTTGTTTTTGAAATTCATTTTTATAATGGGTTTGAGCTGATTTTCACCGACGTGTTTATGCTGGTCTAGACACACTTGATTCCCTTATGGAGACATATCAATATATAGGTTTTAAGATTCTTACTAGTCAGATATATTCCTCTGCGGGGAATAGGTGTGTTGAGTCCCGTTCACTGAGGAAGGTGTAGGTTTTGTCTATTCTGTATTTGGTTTATGGAATGGTACCTGTGCTAATATCAAACTCTGGCTTTATGCATCACCCCACCTCTCCTTCCCCCTTAAGCAGGCATAAGAGTGTTTTCTCAATGTGAGACTCTGTTCTCTTTCCTAACTCAGTTCATGTGTAGCAATGTTTACAGGACCATCCTACGTGATATCTTATGATAAGTTTCTTTTTCTGTGTGACTTATTTCACTTAGAATCATCGTACCTAAATCCACTCATTATGCTGCTACTGGCCTTATGACATTGATTTTATGTCTGAGTGATATTCTTTTAAACAAAATTACCACAAGTTCTTTACGCAATTTTCTCTTTCCTGGAATATTTAAGGTGTACTGAAGTTGAAGTTCTTGTTTGCAGAGCAGCCTTAAACTTTGGGGTGCCTGTGTCTTGTTGATATTTAGTCTTCCCAAGTTATATGCCCATGAGTGGAAGTTCCCTATGCTCGGTAGCTTTGTATTTAAATGTTTTAAGAAACAGCATACACTTCTTCAGAGTGGCTCTTGGATATTTATACCCCACCCAGCAGTGTGAGTAGCTCCCTGTTCTCCATGGCCTCTCCTGCATTTCTGGTTTTTACACATTTTTTGGATGGCCTTTCTGAGCAGTGGAAATTGAGACTTCTTTGTTGTGCGGATTTGCATTTGCCGCTTGCTTGCTTGGCCAAAAACTCTGTATGTGTTTTTCTACTGAAGATATTCACGAAAAAAATGCATACACCCTTTTGCCCAACTGCATCATTTTAGAAATTTTCCTGCTTTTCCTATGCTTTAAATGCGAGTCCAATCTACCTTTTGAAATCTGTTTCCTGCAATTCTGCCTCTCATTCAGATCCTCTTCGTTGCCTTACCTGAATATATTTTTGGACGTTGGTTATCATTTTTATCTTTGCAGGTCTTTGAATTATCTGATCCTGAGCTCCATTTTGCAACTCGCATTTTTTGTGAGCTCGCCGCCAAACCATTGTATTGCTTCCGGCACTATTCAGGTTCTGGGGAGGCAGGCTGAGCATTTGGTTAATTCTTCTTCCTAATGGGAAATTAGAGTGACATGTGCCTGTCAAAACTCCTGCAGCTAGTCTCTCATTGGTAAACCCTCTTCCCGTTTATCCTCTGCACAAATTGCAAACTGTGTGAAACAGTAGGTTAAAGGTGCTGATTCTCCAAGTGGGGAGATTGTTAGTAATTTGGCTGGAATGGTGAACCCCAGCACCAGGAGATCAAAAATGAGCTGCATTTTCGACACCATTCCTGATCACACGGTGTACATTCGTCTCGGATTCTCAGGCATGTTTTCGCTGTCAGAAGATTCCCTTGAACCTGCAGTTTTGGGACCCATGGAATGGGAATCAGGCAGTATTATTTTAAAAGATCTGCATTTTCTCACCCAGCCTCTCTAACATCTCTTAGCGTGCATAGCTTCCTGCCTTATATATCATCCGGCTGTGGGTCTACATGCATTCAATCCATGTTACATCGTAGCCCTTCAAAAAAAGTTGTAAGAATTTTTGTCTGTCTCACTGTTTTTATAAATATTTTTATATTTATTTTTATATTGGTTACAGCTGATTTTCAAAGCTCTGTTTTTGCTGCTGTACATCCTCTTGATTCATATACTGTGAGACATCAATAAATTTTTTATCAGATTCTTACCAGTCATATGTATTATTTTCCAGTGACTTGAGTGGGCTGAGTGCAGTTCTTTGATGTACCGTGTAGGCCTTGTCTGTTATTCAATTTGGTACTTGGAATGGTATCTTTGCTAATTTCAACCTTCTGGATAATACCTCACCCTTCCCAACCTTTCCCATTTAGCAGCCTTATGTCTATTTTCTACATATTTGACTATGTTTCTGTTTTGTAATTTATTTCATGTGTAGCCATTTTTGATTCCACCTTTAAGTGACATCTTATGATATGTGTCTTTTTCTTTCTGACATACGTCACTTAGAATGATCATATGTAACTCCTCCAGAGTTCTTACAACTGGCCTTATTTCATTGATTTCTGGATGAGTAATATTCCACTCTACATAAGTACCCCATATCTTATATCAATTTTATCCTCCCAGGGACATTTAGGTTATATCCAAGTTGAGGCCCTTTTTAACAGAGAGGTGGTAAACATTGGGGTGCCTGTTTTCTTTCGATTTTTGTTTTTCCCAAGGTATACGCCCATGAGTGCAAGTGCCCTATGCTCTGTAGCTCATTTTTTAGATGTTTTAGCAAACACAATACACTTCTCCAGAGTGGACGTTGGCAAATTACATTTCCACTATCAGCCTCACAGGACTCCCTTTTCTCCTCACCCTCTCCTGCATTTCGGGTGTTTACACTTTATGTGGATGGCCCTTCTGACTGATGTAAAGTGATACATTTTGTAGTATTGATTTCCAGGGCCCACCTGTTTTGTTGCATAAAAAGTGTGTATGGCCTTTACTTGAATATATTCAGAAAAAATGCATATGCCCTTTTTGGCCAACTACATCATTGGCGATGTTCAGCCCATTTTCTTGTGCTTTAATGGGGAGTCCTTTCTACCTCTTCAAATCTGTTTCCTGACAATCTCCCTTGCTTACAAGTCCTTTTCTGTGACTTACCTCAAGACATTTTTTGACGATAGATAATTTCAACTCTGCAGTTTCATGAATTTTAGTTCCCCTGAGTTCCATTTTTCAACTTGTGTTTTTGGAAACTGGACAGAAAACAGCAGGATTTCCTCTAGCCCTATTCTGTTTCCGTGGGCAATTCTAGCCTTTGATGAATTTGCCTTCCAGATTGGAAATTAGAGTGGCATGTGCCTGTCTGAACACCTAAGACTTGTCTCTAATTTTTTCTCATCCTTCTGCTTCATCCTCTGGACAAATTCCAAACTGTGTGCAACAGGATGTTGACGGTGCTGATATCCCCAAGTGAGGAAACTGTTAGGAAAGATGCTGGAGGGGTGAACCAGAGCACCAGGCGATGAGGAGATGAGGTGCCTTTTCCAAACTCTTTCCGATCAAGCGGTGTACCATCCTCTAGGTGTGACAGGCATGTTTTAGCCGTAGGAATAGTCCCGTGCATGTAAGGGGAACACCAGTGTTTTTTCCAAATTAGTGCCTCCCCGAACCCCAAACTGGGGAATGTTTAAGCTACGGCTACACATATGTCCATTATGGTGCTTGGAAAATAGGCAGAGTCCAAACTTTAGATGATTGAAATCTTCGGGATCAGAAGTGCTCACCATCGGCCTTGCTTAGCTTACATTTTATCTGTCATTGAGAGATGATGTCAATAAAAATATCTATTCTTTTTCAGATAATTTCCCCTTATAGGTTATTGCAAAATATTCAGTGTAGTTCCCTGTGCTATACAGTAGTTCCTTGTTGATGATCTGTTTTATACATAGCAGTGTGTATGTGTTAATCCCAAACTGTTAATTTATCCCTTCTCCTACCTTTCCCCTTTGGTAATAATAAATTATAAGATTTTATACTTCTCAGAAATGGGGAATCTGAAAGAGAGGTATCATTTTCAATGGAAAAGCATTCAAAACAAGATTGAAGCTTCAGCCAAGAGTATTCAATGTACATCCTTGGGAATAAATCACTTCATTTCTCTAATGTTGATCTGACAAATACGAAAGACATCTTCATTGAACTTGCTTATAATAAAGTGATGGAAATATCCAATATAAGTCTTAGAAACATCTTATTTTACCCGAGCCTTATACACTGCTCTATGTTAACTACACTTTGGCTCACACATCTGTTCATTGAAGTTACAATGTTCTCAATTTCTGTTACTGATCCTCCAGAGTGGACCCCAACAGGAGTCCCCGTGCCCAGTGTCATTGGAGCCAACAGATCAAGACTGAGTTTGGTTCAGAAGCAAAGGAAACTTTATATTTTGAAAACAGAATGGAGAGATGAGAGCGTGCACTCCCCCGCGGGCTGTGGGCTGGGGTGCTGTGTAGGGATCCCGGCAGCTTCACCGGGAGGGAGGGGATGGAGCTCTCGAGGGCTGGGTTGGCTGCAGCTCAGGCTCTATGTCGCGGACTCTGCATGGGACCCCGCTAGCTGAGGTGTCGACGCAGCCATTCTGCACTAGGAAATCGGGTCTGAAGTGCCGAGTGTGGGACTTCTGCATGTGGAACCCTAGGAGCACGTGAAATTAGACAAAGCACAAAGGAAAAACTGGTTAGACTTTATTTTATTGCCCAGATTCTCCTTTTATCTCCCAGGAATTTTTAATGAATGTTGCCGGAGATGAACACCTTCTTTGCTTTTTGTCCCGTTCCTCATTCTTGGTGTGCTGAGGGTGCAAACCCCTCTTTGTAACTGCTTCATGCTGAGGTGGGAGCCCTCATACATGGGGGGAGGGGCAAAACTTCTCCCCAGCAGCCTCCAGGTGAGGTTGATTGTCCCAAGGCCTCCTGCCTCCCTGCTCGTCCACCTGAGCACCAGCATTGGAAGTGTTATAGATTCGAATGACCTTTAAGGGTCCAGGAAAGAGATGCACAGTGATGCTGCTGTGGCAGGTCTCACCCCACCCCACATTTGTTCGGCGACCTTAGGCTTACGGTTTTTGCCAGGCTAGATCCTCTGACCAGTAGTCTGTGCTTTCTTTAATTAGGTCCCTGAATTAATGTACAAACAGCACCATGTGTCAGAGCCCTGCCCGCTCAACTCCCAGACAGTCCAGGGTCGGTGGTGATCCAGGACCATGATGTCCACTGAGTCAACGGCCTTTTGAAGTAGCCAGCAGTCCAGCCGGTCATATTGGCCACCACCACCGCGGTGTCTGTAGTGTTTTCTATGGTGAAATCCTGAATATACGATTCCCCCGCCAAGCTTATTAGCTCCCTTCTGGTTGCAGTATGTCCTCCAAGCAGTAGTCTGCTCATTCGGGGTTCAGACTTGTTTTCTGAGTGAAACTCCAGGTCAAGTGATGGTCACACGTGTCTTCTTGGGGGCCCAATGACCCCGTTTGTCTCTCTGGAGTTTGGAGTTGGAGGGCCTCCTCACTCGAGGTCAGTGTGTCAACAGAGCGACCCCTGCAACTTCAGGACATGATGGGTGGTTAGGATCACCACATGGGGTCCTTTTCCCTTAGGAGGGAGCTGGCCTTGCGGGCTGCTGATTTCCAGCTTTTTAGATAACCCAGTATCCTGGCCTGATGGGGCGGTGGGCAAAGCCCTTGGTGACCATAGTTTATCATACCTGAAGGGCATTCTTGTGTTGCTCCATTTCAAGTGGTCCCAGTTTTTGCACTAAGGCTCAAAGGGTGATTAACCTTGACTGGGTATGTAAAGGTCAAAGGGTTTAGCTAAATTAGGGAGTTCCTGGGCAAGGGCCTGAATTGACTGCTCTTTCCATTCTTGAATGGCTGTTTCTGGATTCTATTCTAAAGGATCATCATCTTTTCTTGTCAGTGTTTCATGTAGCGGCCCAGCTATTAGACTGTAGTTAGGGATCCAGATGCAGAAAACCTTGGCCTCCCCAGGAACCCCTAAGCTGTCTTCTAGTTTTAGAAGAGGTAAGGCTGCAAATGGCTTCTTCCCTATCCTGGGATGCGTTTCTCCTAATATCTGTGAGAATGAAGCCCAGGCATGTCACCTTAGCCTGGGATATTTGAGCCTTTTTCTTGGACACCTTCTATACTTTCTTGGCTAGGGAGTTCAGAGCCGTCTTTAGTATACCTGACAATCAGAATGTCATCTGCATATTGAAGGAGGGTTCCATTTTACAGAGGTAGAACTTTTAGGTCTTTAGAGGACATTTCCCCAATGATGGTGTGGGGATTTTTGAACCATTGGGGCAGGATGTCCCAACATTATTGTTTTTGTTGCATGTTGTGTCCTGCCACTCACAAGACAAAAATTCTTGTGACTCTGAGATGAATAGAATACAGAAGAAGGCATCATTGAAGTCTAATACAGAATGCCATGGCCTGGTGGATGGTAGAATGACCAGCAGGGTGTAGGAAATAGGAGCTACTGGATGTATATCCTCGGTGGCTTCACTGACTGTCCTGATATCCTTTACCAGGTCTCCAGCAGCCCATGGGGCTCTCGTGGTCATGGCAATCGCAGGATATGGAACTCACCTGGGCTGCACCCCCCACCCCACAGCCCAAGGGGGTCTTGTGGTCAACTCTCTCCCAGAGTATGGAGCTCATCTGTGCAGCTACACAGCAGCCCATGGGGCTCTCATAGTCAGGCCCTTCCCAGGATATGGAGCTCCCCTGGGCTGGTACCCCCGCAGGGCTGGACCCACAGGAACCATGCACATAGCCCATCTTGCAGAGAACCCCCAGCTCACCTGTCGCTCACAGCTGACACAGAACACCTCAGAGCAGGACTTCAACTAACAAACAACAGCTCTGACAGTTCTGTGTCCCTGGGTATCACTCCTTGCGGCCTCTCTGTGCCTGCTCTTCCAGACACTTCCACTGCAGCCAGGTCACCAGGACTCTGTCTCCACACATCATCACTCCTCTCCCTGACTCCTGGGTTCCTCTCATTAGGATAGGGTCTTCTTGAAGTTGTTTTCCACTCATGGACCAGATAAAATGATAAGAAAACAAGCCGCAACTGCAGCCCCTTGTCTATCCAGACTCTCAAGAGCCCACACCTGTTCCTTGGGCCTGGCCCGTTTAGCAAGGTTCTTTTTCTGCAACTGTGAACCCTTGAGGGGTGAGGATTGGCTGATTTGGGCAGCCTGACACTGCCTGCCAGCCCTCCCCAGGTGTGCCTGGGTTGAGGTCAATATAAAGACCTCTCCAGTCAGCAAGAGCTCCTGTAGCTGTGCCTGACTCCATATTCTCTGCCCCATCAGCAGTGCCGGGGCTGTGGTGGTGGGAGGGAGTGAGGTGCCATGGCTTTGTGGGTGGCCCAGTTTGAGTGGGGCTCTGCTGGACTTCCTGCAGGAGTTGCCAGGCTGCCACCTGCTAAAGAAGAGGATGTGTCACCCATACCTGCCGCTGGAATTTCTCCACAGGCAGAGGTGAGGAAGTAAAAAAGCAGTGGGGGCCATAGCAGGAGGGGTATCTCAGGCAGGGAAATGGAAAGCTTCCAGAAGATCATCTGGGGCCAGGACAATCCTGGCTGGCCTACAGGCACCAAGTTGGCCTGCGTGCAGTCGCTGGTGTGGTTCCACAGCCCTTCCTCTAGGCTTGCAAGTTCTTGTACATATTCAGGTGTTTTACCTGGAAAGGGTGGGAAGAGTTCAGCTGCAGCAGGACTGGGGCTCAGCTTACATTTACATACAGACGCCTCGTCACAGTCCCCCAGCTTTGCAATGAGGATGCTCCTTGTGGGGGGGAGCGCTGCTGACTGCATGGGAGAATATTTCCCACCTCTGACCAACTTAAGAATTTTTTTACCACTGGAGCAAGTGCCCTGATACGATTTTCCTGTTTATAACTGGTGGTTTCTGTTTTTTTTTTTTTTCCTTTTTTCTTTTGTTTCAAGGTAGATTTTAGTTATTCCTCTTTTTTTAATTTAGAGATATAAACATAGAAATAATGCATTAATATAACGATGTCTATATGAAGGGAAAAATTTTTTTCTGTTTTATTTTATTAAATGTTATTTATTTATTTTTATTTTTTTAAAATTTATTTATTTCTTTTATACAGCAGGTTCTTATTGGATATCTGTTTTATACATATAAGTGTGCACATGTGAATCCCAGTCTCCCAATTCATCCCACCACCAACCTCACATGACGTTCCCCCCTTGGTGTCCATATGTTTGTTCTCTACATCTGTGTCTCTATCTCTGCCCTGCAAACCAGTTCATCTGTACCATTTTTCTAGGTTCCACATATATGCATTAATATACAATATTTGTTTTTCTCTTTCTGACTTACTTCACTCTGTATGACAGTCTCTAGATCCATCAAGGTCTCTACAAATGACCTAATTTCATTCCTATGTATGGCTGAGTAATATTCCATTGTATGTATGTACCACATCTTTATCCATTCGTCTGTCTGTGGGCACTTAGTTTGCTTTCATTACCTGGCTATTGTAAATAGTGCTGCAATGAACATTATGGTGAATGTGTCTTTTTGATTTATGGTTTTCTCTGGGTATATGTCCAGTAGTGGGATTGCTGGATTATATGGTAATTCTATTTTTGGATTTTAAGGAACCTCCATACTGTTCTCCATAGAGACTGTATCGATTTACATTCCCAACAATAGTGGGAGAAGTTTCCTTTTCTCCACACCCTCTCCAGCATTTGTTGTTTGTAGATTTTCTGATGATGCCCATTCTAACAGGTGTGAGGTGATACCTCATTGTAGTTTCGATTTCCATTTCTCTAATAATTAGTGATGTTGAGCAGATTTTCATGTGCGTCTTGGCCATCTCTATGTCTTCTTGGAAGAAATGTCTATTTAGATCTTCCATTTTTGTATTGGGTTGTTTGTTTTATTAATACTGAGCTGCATGAGCTGTTTATATATATTGGAGATTAATCATTTGTCCATTGATTTGTTTGCAAATATTTTCTGCCATTCTGAGGGTGGTCTTTTCGTCTTGTTTGTAGTTTCCTTTGCTTTGCAAAAGCTTTTACGTTTCACTAGGTCCCATCTGTTTCGTTTCTTTTTTTTATTTCATTAGTATAGGAGGTGGATCAAAAAAGATCGTGCTGTGATTTACGTCAGAGTATTCTTTGTAAGTTTTCCTCTCAGAGTTTTATACTGTCCAGTCTTACATTAAGGTCTCTAATCCATTTTGAATATATTTTTATGTATGGTGTTGGGGAGTGTTCTAATTTCATTCTTTTACATGTAGCTGTCCATATTTCCCAGCACCACTGATTGAAGAGACTCTCTTTTCTCCATTGTAAAGTCTTGCCTCCTTTGTCATAGATTAGTTGAGCATAGGTGTGTAGGTTTATCCCTGGGCTTTCTTTTTTTTTTCCTTTTACACGTTTATTGGAGTATATTTGCATTACAATGGAGTGTTAGTTTCTGCAGTCTAACAAAGTGAATCAGCTATACATATACAAATATCACCAGATCACCTCCCTCTTGCATCTCCCTCCCACACTCCATATCCCACCCCTTTAGGTGGTCACAAAGCACGGAGCTGATCTCCCTGTTCTATGTGGCTGCTTCCCAGTAGCTATCGGTATTACATTTGGTAATGTATTTATGTCCATGCCACTCTCTCACTTCTTCGCATCTTACCCATCCCCCTTCTGTTGTCCTCAAATACTTTCTCTTTGTCTGTGTCCTTAATCCTGTCCTGCCACTAGGTTCTTCAAAACTTTTTTTTTCTTCGTTAGATTCCATATATCTCTGTTAACATACAGTATTTGTTTTTCCCTTTCTGACTTACTTCACTGTGTAGGACAGATTGTAAGTCCATCCACCTCAGTACAAATAACTCAGTTTTGCTTCTTTTTATGGCTGAGTAATATTCCATTGTATATATATGCCAGATCTTCTTTATCCATTCATCTGTCGATGGACACTTAGGTTGCTTCCATGTCCTGGCTATTGTAAATAGAGCTGCAATGAACATTTTTGTACATAACTCTTTTTGAATTATGGTTTTCGGAAGGCAAATGCCCAGTAGTTGGATTGTTGTGTCTTATGGTACTTCTATTGTTAGTTATTTAAAGGAACCTCCTTACTGTTCTCCCTAGTGGCCATATCAATTTACATTCCCACCCACAGTGCAAGTGTGTTCCCTTTTCTCCAATAAAGGCCTCTCCAACATTTATTGTTTTGTAGAATTTTTTGATGATTGCCACTCTGACAGCTGTGAGGTGATACCTCATGGTAGTTTTGCTTTGCATTTCTCTAATGATTAGTGATGTTCAGCATCCTTTCATGTGTTTCTTGGCAATCTGTATATCTCCTTTGGAGAAATGTCTAGTTAGGTCTTCTGCCCGTTTTTGGATTGGGTTGTTTGTTTTTGTGATATTGAGCTACATGAGGTGCTTGTAAAGTTTGGAGATTAATCCTTTGTCAATTGCTTCATTTGAAAATATTTTCTCCCATTCTGAGGGTTGTTTTTGCACCTTGTTTATGTTTTCCTGTACTGTGTAAATGCTTTTATATTTCATTAGTTCTCATTTGTTGATTTTTGTTTTTATTTCCATTTCTCTAGGAGGTGGGTCAAAAAGGATCTTGCTGTGATTTATGTCATAGAGTGTTCTGCCTATGGTTTCCTCTAAGTGTTTTATAGTGTCTGGTCTTATATTTAGATCTCTAATCAATTTAGAGATTATTTTTTGTGTATGGTGTTATGGAGTGTCCTAATTTCATTCTTTTATGTGTAGGGGTCCAGTTTTCGCAGCACCAATTATGGAAGAGTCTGTCTTTTCTCCATTGTATATCCTTTGCTCCTTTGTCATAGATGAGATAGCCATAGGTATGTAGGTTTAGCTCTGGGCTTTCTGTCCTGTTCCATTGCTCTGTTTTGATGCCAATCTACATACACTTGATTCCATTATGGAGACATATAAATACATAGGATTCAATATTATTACCAGTCAGATATATTCTTCTTCAGTGAATAGGGTGTTTTGTGTCCAGTACATTGAGAAAGGAGTAGGTCTTGTCTATTACATATTTGGCATATGGTATGGTATCTGTGCTAATTTCAAACTCTGCTTTAACACATCACCCCACGTCACCTTTCCCCTTAAGGAGGCATAAGTGTGTTTTCTAAATGTGTAACTCTGTTCTCTTTTGAAATTCAGTTCATGTGTAGCCATGTTTACATTCCCTCTATAAGTGATATATTACAATAAGTTTCTTTTTCTTTGTGGCTCATTTCTCTTAGCATCATCGTACCTAAAGCCTCTCATTATGCTGCTATTGGCCTTATGACATTGATTTTATGTCTGAGTGACATTCCATTGTATACAAGTACCACAACATCTTTATCCATTTTTTTTTTCCTTTCTTGGGATATTTAAAGTGTACCGAAGTCGAGGTTCTTGTAACAATTGCAGCCCTAAATTTTGGGCTGGCTGTGTGTTGTGGATTTTAGTTTTCCCAAAATACACTCCCATGAGTGGAAGTGTGCTATGCTCTGTAGCTCTGTTTTAGAAAACAACATACAGTTCTCCAGAGAGGCTGTTGGCAATTTACATCCTGTCCATCGGCGTAACCAGGCTCCCTTTTCTCCATGGCCTGTCCTGCATTTGTGGTTTTTACACTATTTGCGGATGGCCCTTTTGACCGGGGGTAAGTGAGACTTCTATGTAGTGTGGATTTGGAATGCCTGATGGCTTGCTTGGCCAAAAAGGGCGTATGCATATTTTTCCCGAATATATTCAAGAAAATACACATACTCCCTTTTCGGCCAAGGGCAACATTGTCGAAGTTCTGTTGCTTTTCATGTGCTTTAAAGACGACTCCAATCTACCTCTTGAAATCTGTTTCCTTCAATTCTGCCTTGCTTTCAAATCCTCTTCACTGCCTTACCTCAATATATTTCTGGATGATAGTTGTCCTTTATAACTCTGCAAGTTTGTGAATTGCTGTGCCCCTGATTTCCATTTTTCAACTCGTTTATTTGTTAGCTGGCTGCAATCCCGCAGGATGGCTTTAGGCCCTAGTCTGTTTCCAGGGTTGCAGGCTGAGCCTTTGTTTAATTCTTTTTCCTGATGGGAAACTAGAGTGACATGTGCCCATCCAAACACCTACAGCTAATGTCTCATTTGTTTCCCCTCTTCCTGTTCATCCTCTGCACAATTTGCAAACTGTGCATAACAGGAGGGTAAAGGCGCTGACACTCCAAGTGGGGAGATTTTCAGTACTGCAGATGGAATGGCTAAGCCGAGCACGAGGAAAGGAAAAATGAGGTACATTTTAGAAAACTTTCCCGAACACAGTGTACCATCCAACGGGTTTCCCATGCATGTTTTAAGTGTAGGAAGATTCCCTTAAACCTGGAGATTTGGGGCCACTAGAATGGGTAGCACACAGTATTGCTCTAAGTGGTGTTCTTTTGCTCACACAACCTCAGCAATCTTGTCAGACCCAAGTGTCCAGTCTTACGTCTCCTCCAGCTGTGGGTGTAAAGGTGGTCAATCCAGGTTGCATCAAAAGCCCTGAACGTAATTTTTAAGACATTCTCTCTGTCTTGCTGTTTTTGCATTTTGCTTTTGAAATTTATTTTTATAAGGGTGTTTAGCTGAATTTCACTGCTGTGTTCATGCCGTTATACACAGGCATGATTCCTTTATGGAGACATGAGAATACATATGTTTTAGAATTATTACAAGTCAGATATATTCCTCTGCAATGAAGAGGGGTTGTTGAGTCCAGTTCATTGTGCCGGGAGTAGGTGCTGTCTATTACATACTTGGTTTATGGAACGGTATCTGTGCTAATTTAGGACTCTGGATTTATGCATCACCCCACATCTCCATCCTCCTTAAGCAGGCATAAGAGTGTTTTCTAAATGTGAGACTCTGTTCTCTTTCCTAACTCAGTTCATGTGTAGCCATGTTTACAGGACCTTCATAAGTGATATCTTATGATAAGTTTCTATTTCTCTGTGACTTATTTCACTTAGAATAATCGTACCTGAATCCACTCCTTTTGCTGCTACTGGCCTCATCAGATTGATTTCATGGCTGAGGGATATTCCATCGTACGTAATTACCACAATTTCTTGAACGATTTTTGTCTTTCCTGGGATATTTAATGTGTACCCAAGTTGAGGTTCTTGTAAACAGTGCAGCTCTAAATGGTGGGGTGGCTCTGTCTTATTGATTTTCAGTTTTCCAAGGTATATTCCCTAGACTGGAAGATCCCTTGGCTCTGTAGCTCTGTTGTTTACTTGTTGTAGGGAACACAGTGCACTCCTCCGGAGAGGCAGTTGGCAATTTACATCCTGCCCATCAGCATAACTAGGCTCCCAGTTCTGCAGGGCCTGGCTTGCCTTTCTGGTGTTTACACATTTTGCGGATGTCACTTTTGACCGGTGGCAAGTGATACTCCGTTGTAGTGCAGATTTGCATTGCCCGCATGCTTGCTTGGCCAAAAAGGACGTAAGCGTTTTCTCCTGAATATATTCAGGAGAAAACTCATACGCCCTTTTTGGCCAAGTGCATCATTGTCGAAGTTGTGCCCCTCTTCCTGTGCTTTAAAGGTGATTCCAATGTACCTCTTGAAATCTGATTCCTGCTATTCTGGCTCTCTTTCAAGTCTGCCAAGTTGCCTTCCCTCAACAGATTTTTGGACGATAGTTGTCCTTTATTACTCTGCCAGTCTGTGAATTGCTGTGCCCCTGAGCTCCATTTTTCAACTCGTTTTTTGTGAGCTGACCGCAAGTTAAAATTTTGGTTCAGGACCTTTACTGGTTCCCGGCGGGTGGCTGAGGCTTTCGTTAATTCTTCTTCCTGATGGGAAATTAGAGTGACATTTGCCCGTCCATATGCCTAACAGCTACTCTATCATTTGTTCTCCCTCTTCCCTTTCATCCTCTGCCAAATTGGCAACCTGTGTGAACCAGGAGGTTAAAGGGGCTGTCTCTCAAAGTTGGGAGATTGATAGTAAAGCAGTTGGAAAGTTAAACCAGAGCACCAGGAGAGGGACTATTACTTGAGTTTTAGAATCCTTTCGTATTCACAATGTGTGCATTCTCTACGTTTCCCATACATGTTATAACTGTTGTGATATTCCCTTTTACCTGGCTAGTTTGGACCTATGGAATTCTTGGCATGCATTATTGCTTTAAATGGTCTGCATTGTCTCGACCAATCTCACCAATCCTCTCAGTCCCAAGTGTCCAGCCTTATGTCTCATCCCGCTGTCATTTTAGATAGGGTCATTCCAGGTTTCATCAGAACACCGGAAGGAATTGTGTTAGAATTTCGCTGTTTTCTTGTTTTGTTTTTGAAATTCATTTCTATAATGAAGTTGAGCTGATTTTCACTGACGTGTTTATGCTGGTCTAGACACACTTGATTCCCTTACGGAGACATATCAATATATAGGTATTAAGATTCTTACTAGTCAGATATATTCCTCTGCGGGAATAGGGCTGTTGAGTCCTGTTCACTGAGGTAGGAGTAGCTCTTGTCTATTCTGTATTTGGTTTATGCAACGGTACCTGAGCTAATATCAAACTCTGGTTTTGTGCATCTCCCCACCTCTCCTTTCCCCTTAAGCAGGCATAAGTATGTTTTCTAAATGTGAGACTTTGTTCTCTTTCCTAATTCAGTTCATGTGTAGCCATGTTTACATTTCCTTCATAAGTGATATTTTATGTCAGAATGCTCCACGGCTCTTGTCATCATAATGCTCCATGATGCTCGTCTTCACAATTATCCATGGCCTTCTCATCACAATGCTCCATGACCTTTGTCATCACAATGCTCAATACACTTGTCAGCTCAATGCTCCCTGACACTTGTCCTCAGTATGCTCCTTGAACCCTGTCATGACAAGGCTCCATGACATTTTCATCACAATGATCCATGCACTTTTCATCACAATGCTCCAAGACCCCTGTAATCACAATGCTCCATGCCCTTGTCATCACAAAGCTCCATGACCCATTTCATCAGAAGTCTCCATGGCCTTCTCATCACCATGCTCCATGCCCTTGTCATCACAATGCTCCCTGACATTTGTCTTCAGAATGCTCCTTGAAACCTGTCATGAAAAGGCTCCATGCATTTTTCATCACAATGCTCCATGACCCATGTGATCACAATGCTCCATGACTCCTGTCATCACAATGCTCCATGACACCTGTCATCACAATGCTCCATGCCCCTTGTCATTACAGTGCTCCATGACTCTCGTCATCACAATTATCCATGGCCTTCTCATCACACTGCTCCACGGTCTTGCCATCACTATGCTCCATGCCTGGGTCATCACAATGCTCCATGTCCCTTGTCATCACAATTCTCCACGTCCTTCTCATCACAATACTCCATGACACTTCTCATCACAATGTTACATGGTCTTGTCATCACAGTTCTCCATGCACTTTTCATAGCAATGCTCCATGTCCCCTGACATAGCAAGCTCCGTGTGCTTGTCATCACAATGATTCACGACGTTTGCATCAAAATTCTCAATGGCCCTTGTCATCACAATGCTCCATGTCCTTGTCATCACAATGCTCCATGACCCTTTTCTTCACAATTCTAAAAGAAATTGTCTTCACAATGCTCCATTACCTTTGTCATCACAATACTCCATGACACTTAGCATCACAATGCTCCATGCCATTGTCATCACAATGAACCACGACATATGTCATCACAGTGCTCCCTCACACCTGACTTCACAATACTACATGACCTTGACATAACTATGTTCCATGCCCTTGTCATCACAATGTGCCCTGTCCACTCTCATAGCAATAATTCATGAAAACTGTCAGACCAATGCTCCATGCCCCTGTCATCACAATGCCCCATGCCCTTGTCATCACAATGCTCCATGACCCCTCACAACATAATGCTCTGTGACTCCAGCCATCACAATGCTTTATGAACTTTTTCATCACAATGGTTAATTCCCTCGTCATCACAATGCTCTGTAACACTTGTCATCACAATGCTCCATGCCATTGTCAGCACAATGCTCCATGACCCTTGTCATCACAATGCTCCATGCACTTGTCAGCACAATGCGCAATGCCCACTCTCATCACAATAATCCATGAAATTTTTCAGACCAATGCTCCATGCACCTGTCATCACAATGCTCCATGCACTTGTCAACACAATGCTCCATGACACCTGTCATCACAATGCTCCGTGACTCCAGTCATCACAATGCTTCAAGACATTGTCATCACAATGGTCCATGCCCTGGTCATCACAAAGCTCCATGATGCATGTCATCAGAATGCTCCTTTGACATCTCTCACAATGCTCCATGCCCTTGTAATCACAATGCTCCAAGACCCCTGTAATCACAATGCTCCATGCCCCTTTTCATCAGAATGCCCCATGAGACTTCTCATCACAAGGCTCCATGGCCTTCCCATCACAATGCTCCAGGACCTTGTCATCACTATGCTCCATGACACCTTTCATCAGAATACTCCATGAACATTTTCACCTCAATGCTCCATGATCTTCTCATTACCATGCTCCATGACCCCTGTCATCACAATGCTCCATGCTCCTTGATATCAAAATGATCCATGACCTCTGTCATCACAGTGCTGCAAACCCTTGTGATAACATTGTTCCATATCACTTGTCATCACAACGCTCCATGATGCCTGTCATCAAAATACTCCATGCCCTTGTCATCACAATGCTCCATGAACTTTGTCATCACGATGCTCAATACACTTGTCATCACAATATTCCCTGACCCTTGTAGTCAGAATGCTTCTAGAAACCTGTCATGAAAAGGCTCTATGCCTTTTGCATCACAATGCTCCATGCCCTTTTCATCACAATGCTCCATGCCATTGTCATCACAATACTCCACAAGCTTGTCATTAGAAGGCTCCATGACCCTTGTAATCACAATTCCTCATGACCCCTGTCATCACAATGCTCCATGACACCTGTCATCACAATGCTCCAGGCCCCTTGTCATTACAGTTCTCCATGATGTTCGTCATCACAAAGCTCCACCGTCTTGCCATCACAATGACCCATGACACTTCAAATCACAATGTTACATGCTCTTGTAATCACATTCTCCATGCACTTGTCATCGCAATGCTCCATGACCCCTGTCATAGCAAGCTCCATGTGCTTTTCATCACAGTGCTTCAGGAACTTGTCATCAAAATTCTCAAAAGACCTTGTCATCACAATGCTCCATGCCATTTTCATCAAATGCTCCATGACCATTGTCATCACAATGCTCCATTACCTTTGTCATCACAATCCTCCATGACACTTGTCATCACAATTCTCCATGCAGTTGTCATCACAATGCACCATAACATAGGTCATCACATCGCAATGCTCCCTGACACCTGACTTCACAATACTCCATGACCTTTTCTTCATAGTGCTCCATGCCCTTGTCATCACAATGTGCAATGCCCACTGTCATCACAATGATACATGAAATTTTTCAGACCGATTCTCCATGCCCCTGTCATCACAATGATCCATGCACTTGTCATCACAATGCTCCATGACCCCTGTCATCACAATGCTCCATGACACCTGTCCTCACAATGCTCCATGCCCCTTGTCATTACAGTTCTCCATGACGCTCGTCATCACAATTATCCATGGTCTTCTAATCACAATGTTCCACCGTCTTGCAATCACAATGCTCCATGACCCTTGAAATCACAATGTTACATGCTCTTGTAATCACATTCTCCATGCACTTGTCATCACAATGCTCCATGACCCCTGTCATAGCAAGCCTCATGTGCTTTTCATCACAGTGCTTCACGAACTTGTCATCAAAATTCTCAAAAGCCCTTGTCATCACAATGCTCCATGCCCTTTTCATCACAATGCTCCATGACCATTGTCATCACAATGCTCCAAGCCCTTGTCATCACAATGCTCCATTACGTTTGTTGTCACAATCCTCCATGCCATTGTCATCACAATGGAACATGACATATGCCATCACAATGAACCCTGACACCTGTCTTCACAATACTCCATGACCTTGTCATCACTATGTGCCATGCCGACTGTCATCACAATAATCCATGAAACTTGCCAGACCAATGTTCCATGCCGCTGTCATCACAATGCTCCATTACCTTTGTCATCACAATACTCCATGACACTTAGCATCACAATGCTCCATGCCATTGTCATCACAATGCACCATGACATATGTCATCACAGTGCTCCCTCACACCTGACTTCACAATACTACATGACCTTGACATAACTATGTTCCATGCCCTTGTCATCACAATGTGCCCTGTCCACTCTCATAGCAATAATTCATGAAAACTGTCAGACCAATGCTCCATGCCCCTGTCATCACAATGCTCCATGCCCTTGTAATCACAATGCTCCATGACCCCTCACAACATAATGCTCCGTGACTCCAGCCATCACAATGCTTTATGAACTTTTTCATCACAATGGTTAATTCCCTCGTCATCACAATGCTCTGTAACACTTGTCATCACAATGCTCCATGCCATTGTCAGCACAATGCTCCATGACCCTTGTCATCACAATGCTCCATGCACTTGTCAGCACAATGTGCAATGCCCACTGTCATCACAATAATCCATGAAATTTTTCAGACCAATGCTCCATGCCCCTGTCATCACAATGCTCCATGCACTTGTCAACACAATGCTCCATGACACCTGTCATCACAATGCTCCGTGACTCCAGTCATCACAATGCTTCAAGACATTGTCATCACAATGGTCCATGCCCTGGTCATCACAAAGCTCCATGATGCATGTCATCAGAATGCTCCTTTGACATCTCTCACAATGCTCCATGCCCTTGTAATCACAATGCTCCAAGACCCCTGTAATCACAATGCTCCATGCCCCTTTTCATCAGAATGCCCCATGAGACTTCTCATCACAAGGCTCCATGGCCTTCCCATCACAATGCTCCAGGACCTTGTCATCACTATGCTCCATGACACCTTTCATCAGAATACTCCATGAACATTTTCACCTCAGTGCTCCATGATCTTCTCATTACCATGCTCCATGACCCCTGTCATCACAATGCTCCATGCTCCTTGATATCAAAATGATCCATGACCTCTGTCATCACAGTGCTGCAAACCCTTGTGATAACATTGTTCCATATCACTTGTCATCACAACGCTCCATGATGCCTGTCATCACAATACTCCATGCCCTTGTCATCACAATGCTCCATGAACTTTGTCATCACGATGCTCAATACACTTGTCATCACAATGTTCCCTGACCCTTGTAGTCAGAATGCTTCTAGAAACCTGTCATGAAAAGGCTCTATGCCTTTTGCATCACAATGCTCCATGCCCTTTTCATCACAATGCTCCATGCCATTGTCATCACAATACTCCACAAGCTTGTCATTAGAAGGCTCCATGACCCTTGTAATCACAATTCCTCATGACCCCTGTCATCACAATGCTCCATGACACCTGTCATCACAATGCTCCAGGCCCCTTGTCATTACAGTTCTCCATGATGTTCGTCATCACAAAGCTCCACCGTCTTGCCATCACAATGACCCATGACACTTCAAATCACAATGTTACATGCTCTTGTAATCACATTCTCCATGCACTTGTCATCGCAATGCTCCATGACCCCTGTCATAGCAAGCTCCATGTGCTTTTCATCACAGTGCTTCAGGAACTTGTCATCAAAATTCTCAAAAGACCTTGTCATCACAATGCTCCATGCCATTTTCATCAAATGCTCCATGACCATTGTCATCACAATGCTCCATTACCTTTGTCATCACAATCCTCCATGACACTTGTCATCACAATTCTCCATGCCGTTGTCATCACAATGCACCATGACATAGGTCATCACATCGCAATGCTCCCTGACACCTGACTTCACAATACTCCATGACCTTTTCTTCATAGTGCTCCATGCCCTTGTCATCACAATGTGCAATGCCCACTGTCATCACAATGATCCATGAAATTTTTCAGACCGATTCTCCATGCCCCTGTCATCACAATGATCCATGCACTTGTCATCACAATGCTCCATGACCCCTGTCATCACAATGCTCCATGACACCTGTCATCACAATGCTCCATGCCCCTTGTCATTACAGTTCTCCATGACGCTCGTCATCACAATTATCCATGGTCTTCTAATCACAATGTTCCACCGTCTTGCAATCACAATGCTCCATGACCCTTGAAATCACAATGTTACATGCTCTTGTAATCACATTCTCCATGCACTTTTCATCGCAATGCTCCATGACGCCTGTCATAGCAAGCCTCATGTGCTTTTCATCACAGTGCTTCACGAACTTGTCATCAAAATTCTCAAAAGCCCTTGTCATCACAATGCTCCATGCCCTTTTCATCACAATGCTCCATGACCATTGTCATCACTATGCTTCAAGCCCTTGTCATCACAATGCTCCATTACGTTTGTTGTCACAATCCTCCATGCCATTGTCATCACAATGGAACATGACATATGCCATCACAATGAACCCTGACACCTGTCTTCACAATACTCCATGACCTTGTCATCACTATGCTCCATGCCCTTGTCATCACAATGTGCCATGCCGACTGTCATCACAATAATCCATGAAACTTGCCAGACCAATGTTCCATGTCGCTCTCATCACAATGCTCCATTCCCTTGTCATCACAATGCTCCATTCCCTTGTCATCACAATGCTCTGTGACTCCAGTCATCACAATGCTTCATGACATTTTTCAGCACAATCGTCCTTGCCCTCGTCATCACAAGGCTCTGTGAAATTTGTCACCAAAATTCTCCATGATCTTTTCATTCCAATGCTCTCTGAGCCTTGTCAAAACAACGCTCCATGCCTGTGTCAGCACAATGCTCCATGACCCTTGTCATCACAATGCTCCATGTGCTTGTCAGAACAATGCTCCATGACCCATGTCATCACAGTGTGCCATGAACTTGTCATCAAAATGCTCCCCAAACTTGTCATCACAATTCTCCATAAATATTGCTATCACAAAGCTCCATGCACTTCGAATCAAAATGATCTCTCACCACTGATATCGCAATTTTCCATCACTAGTCATCACAATACTCATTCACCCCTGTCATCACAATGTTACACGGCCTTGTCATCACAAGGCTCCATGACCCGAGTAATCACAATGCTCCATACCCCTTTTCATCTCAATGCTCCATGAACCCTGTCATCACAACGAACCATGCCCATTATCATAATGCTTCATGCTATTGTCATCACAATGAAATCAAAATGCTCCATGACCTCTGTCATCACAATGCTCCAAACCCTTGTGATCACAATGCTCCATAACACTTGTCATCACAACGCCCCATGAGGCTCGTCATCACAATTATCCATGCACTTCTCATCACAATGTTCCATGACCTTTGTCATCACAATGCTCCATAAACATGTCATCACAATGCTCCCTGACACTTGTCGTCAGTATGCTCCTTGAACCCTGTCATGACAAGTTTCCATGCATTTCTCATCACAATGATCCATGCCCTTTTCATCACAATGCTCCAAGACCCCTGTAATCACAATGCTCCATGCCCCTTTTCATCAGAATGCTCCATGAGACTTCTCATCACAAGGCTCCATGGTCTTTTCATCATAGTTCTCCAGTACCTTGTCATCACAATGCTCTATGACCCCTTTCATCAGAATACTCCATGAACATTTTCAGCTCAGTGCTCCATGATCTTCTTATCACAATGCTCCATGACCCCTGTCATCACAATGATCCATGACACCTGTCATCACAATGCTCCAGGCCCCTTGTCATTACAGTTCTCCATGACGCTCGTCATCACAATTATCCATGGTCTTCTCATCACAATGCTCCATGACCTTTGTCATCACAATGCTCAATACACTTGTCATCACAATGCTCCCTGACTCTTGTCGTCATTATGCTCCTTGAACCCTGGCATGACAAGGCTCCATGCCTTTTTCATCACAATGATCCATGCCCTTTTCATCACAATGTTCCAAGACCCATGTAATCACAATTCTCCATGCCCTTTTTCATCAGAATGCTCCATGAGACTCGTCAATACATGGCTCCAATGTTTTCTCATCACAATGCTTCAGTACCTTCCCAACACCATGTTCCATTCCCTTGTCATCACAATGCTCCTTGACCCCTGCCTTCACAATACTCCATGAACATTTTTAGCCCAATGCTCTATGACCTTCTCATCACAATGCTCCATGAACCATGTCATCACAATGCTCCATGACCACTGTCATCACAACGCTCCTTGACCTTTGACAACACAATGATCCGGGACTCTTGTCATTAAAATGCTCCATGACACTTATCATCACAATGATCCATGCCCTTGTCATCCTAATGCTCCATGACCCCTGTAATAACAACGTTCTGTGACGCTTGTCATCACAGTGCTCCATGACTCTTGTCATCAAAATGTTCCATGCATTTGTCAGCAAAGTGCTTCATGACATTGTCATCACAATGCTCCATTCACTTGTCATCACAATACTCCATTCCCCTTTTCATCAAAATCCTTGATGAAACTTGGGTTCACATTGCTTCATGCCCTTGTCATCACAATGCTCTATGGTCCTTGAAATGAAAATGATACATGACATCTGTCATCACAATGCTCCAAACCCTTGTGATCAGAATGTTCCATAACACTTGTCATCAAAACGCTCCATGATGCCTGTTATTACAATGCTGCATGAACGTTTTCATCACAATGTTCAATACACTTGTCAACACAACACTCCCTGACACTTGTCATCAGAATGCTCCTTGAACGCTGTCATGAAAAGGCTCCATGCTTTTTTCATCACAATGCTCCATGCCCTTTTCATCACAATGCTCCATGTAAGTGTCATCACAATCCTCCAGAAGCTTGTCATCAGAATGCTCCATGACCCCTGTCATCACAATGATCCATGGCACTTGTCATCAAAATGCTCCATTTCCATTGTCATTACAGTGCTCCATGACGCTCGTCATCACAATTATCCATGACCTTCTCATCACAATGCTCCACGGTCTTGCGATCACAATGCTCAATACCCTGGTCATCACAGTGCTCCATGTCCCTTGTCATCACAATCCTCCAGAAGCTGGTCATCAGAATTCTCCATGACCCCTGTCATCACAATGATCCATGGCACTTGTCATCAAAATGCTCCATTTCCATTGTCATTACAGTGCTCCATGACGCTCATCATCACAATTATCCATGACCTTCTCATCACAATGCTCCACGGTCTTGCGATCACAATGCTCAATACCCTGGTCATCACAGTGCTCCATGTCCCTTGTCATCACAATTCTCCACGTCCTTGTCATCACAATGCCCCTTGACACTTCTCATCACAAAGTTACATGCTATTGTCAACACAATTATACACGCACTTGTCATCACAATGCTCCATGACACATGTCATAGCAAGTTCCATGTGCTTGTCATCACAATGCTTCACGACGTTGGCATCAAAATTCTCAATGGCCGTAGACATCACAATGCTTAATGCATTTGTCATCACAATGCTCCATGCCTTTTTCATCACAATGATCCATGACCATTGTCATCACAATGCTCCATTACATTTGTCATCACAATCCTCCATGACACTTGTCATCACAAAGCTCCTTGCCGTTGTCATCACAATTCACCATGATATAGGTCATCACAATGCTCCGTGAAACCTGACTTCACAATACTCCATGACCTTTTCTTCACAGTGCTCCATGCCCTTGTCATCACAAAATCCAATGCCCACTGTCATCACAATAATCCATGAAATTTTTCAGACCGATGCTCCATGCCCCTGTCATCACAATGCTCCATGTACTTGTCATCACAATGCTCCATGACACCTGTCATCACAATGCTGCGTGACTCCAGTCATCACAATTCTTCAAGACTTTGTCATCAGAATGGTCCATGCCCTCATCATCACAAGTCTCTGTGACCTTTGTCACCACAATGCTCCATGAACTTTTCATCACAATGCACTGTGACCCTTGGCATCACAATGCTCCATGCCTTTGTCAGCACAATGTTCCATGACACTTGTCATCACAATGCTCCATGAGCTTTGTGGGCACAATGCTCCATGACCGATGTGATCACAGTGCGCCATGCGGTTGTCATCACAATGCTCCATAAACATTGTCATCACAATGCTCCATGCACTTCTCATGATAATTCTCTCTCACCACTGATATCACAATGTTCCATCACTAGTCATCACAATACTCCTTCACCACTGTCATCAAAATGTTGCATGACCCCTATCATCACAATGCTACATGCCATTATCATCACAATGCACCACTCCCTTGTCATCAAAATGCTCCATGACATTTGTCATCACAAAGCTCCATGACCCTTGGCATCACAATGCTCCATGCCCTTCTCATCACAATGCTCCATGAGTTTGTCATTACAATCCTCCATGACCCATGTATCACAGTGTTCCGTGTCCTTGTCATCACAATGCTCCATGCCAACTCTCATCACAATAATCCATGAAAATTTTCAGACAAATGCTCCATGCCCTTGTCATCACAAAGCTCCATGACGCATGTCATCAGAATGCTCCATGGCCTTCTCCTTCACAATGCTCCATGCCCTTGTCATCACAATGCTCCAAGACACCTGTAATCACAATGCTCCATGTCCCTTTTCATCTCAAAGCTCCATGAACCCTGTCATCACAATGCACCATGTCCATCATCATAATGCTTCATGCTATTGTCATCACAATGAAATCAAAATGCTCCATGACCTCTGTCATCACAATGCTCCAAACCCTTGTGATCACAATGTTCCATAACACTTGTCATCACAACACCCCATGACACTCGTCATCACAATTATCCATGGTCTTCTCATCACAATTCTCCATAACATTTGTCATCACAATGCTCAATACACTTGTCATCACAATGCTCCCTCACTCTTGCCATCAGTATGCTCCTTGAACCCTGTCGTGACAAGGCTCCATGCCTTTTTCATCACAATGATCCATGCCCATTACATCAGAATGATCCAAGACCCCTCTAATCGCAATGCTCCTTGCCCTGGTCATCACAAAGCTCCATGACGCATGTCATCAGAATGCTCCTTGGACATCTCTCACGATGCCCCAAGCCCTTGTAATAACAATGATCCAAGACCCCTGTAATCACAATGCTCCATGACCCTTTTCATCAGAATGCTCCATGAGACTTCTCATCACAAGGCTCCATGGTCTTCTCATCAGAGTGCTCCAGGGCCTGGTCATCACAATGCTCCATGACCCCTTTCATCTGAATACTCCATGAATATTTTCAGCTTAGTGCTCCATGATTTTCTAATCATAATGCTCCATGACCCCTGTCATCACAATGCTCCATGCTCCTTGATATCAAAATGATCCATGACCTCTGTCATCACAGTGCTCCAAACCCTTGTGATCACATTGTTCCACAGCTCTTGTCGTCACAGCACTCGATGATGCCTGTCATCACAATACTCCATGCCCTTGTCATCACAAGGCTCCATGACCTTTGTCATCACAATGCTCAATACACTTGTCATCACAATGTTCCCTGACACTTGTTGTCAGAATGCTTCTCGAACACTTTCATGAAATGGCTCTATGCCTTTTTCATCACAATGCTCCATGCCCTTTTCATCACAATCCTCCATGCCACTGTCATCACAATACTCCACAAGCTTGTCATCAGAAAGCTCCATGACCCTTGTCATCACAATGCTCCATGACACCTGTTATCACAATGCTCCATGACACCTGTCATCACAGTGCTAGATGCCACTTGTCATTACAGTTCTCCATGACGCTCGTCATCACAATTATCCATGGTCTTCTCGTCACAATGCTCCACCGTCTTGCCATCACAATACTCCATGACACTTCAAATCACAATGTTACATGCTCTTGTCATCACATTCTCCATGCACTTGTCATCACAATGCTCCATGACCCCTGTCATAGCAAGCTCCATGTGGTTTTCATCACAGTGCTTCACGAACTTGTCATCAAAATTCTCAAAAGCCCTTGTCATCACAATGCTCCATGCCCTTTTCATCACAATGCTCCATGACCATTGTCACCACAATGCTCCAAGCCCTTGTCATCACAATGCTCCATTACCTTTGTAGTCACAATCCTCCATGACACTTGGCATCACAATTCTCCATGCCATTGTCATCACAGTGGAACATGACATATGCCATCACAATGCTCCCTGACACCTGTCTTCACAATACTCCATGCCCTTGTCATCACAATGCGCCATGCCGACTGTCATCACAATAATCCATGAAACTTGTCAGACCAATGCTCCATGCCCCTGTCATCACAATGCTCCATTCCCTTGTCATCACAATTCTCTGTGACTTCACTCATCAGAATGCTTCATGACCTTTGTCATCACAATGGTCCATGCCCTCGTCATCACAAGGCTCTGTGAACTTTGTCACAACAATGCTCCGTGAACTTTTCATTCCAATGCTCTCTTAGCCATGTCATCACAATGCTCCATGCCTTTGTCAGCACAATGCTCCATGACACTTGTCATCACAGTGCTCCATGCGCTTGTCAGCACAATGCTCCATGACCCATGTCATCACAGTGCGCCATGCACTTGTCATCACAATGCTCCCAGAAATTGTCATCACAATGCTCCACAAACATTGTCATCACAAATCTCCATGCACTTCGCATCAAAATGCCCTCTCACCACTAATATCACAATTTTCCATCAATAGTCATCACAATACTCCCTCACCCCTGTCATCACAATGTTCCACGGCCTTGTCATCACAATGCTCCATGCCCCTTTTCATCTCAATGCTCCATGAACACTGTCATCACAACAAACCATGCCCTTAATCATAATGCGTCATGCTATTTTCATCACAATGAAATCAAAATGCTCCATGACCTCTGTCATCACAATGCTCCAAACCCTTGTGATCACAATGTTCCATAACACTTGTCATCACAATGCCACATGAGGCTCGTCATCACAATTATCCATTTTCTTCTCATCACAATGCTCAATAACATTTGTCATCACAATGCTCAATACATTTGTCATCACAATGCTCCCTGACTCTTGCCATCAGTATGCTCCTTGAGCACTGTCATGACAAGGCTCCATGCCTTTTTCATCACAATGATCCATGCCCTTTTCATCACAATGCTCCAAGACCACTGTAATCACAATGCTCCTTGTCCTTGTCATCACAAAACTCCATGACGCATGTCATCAGATGCTCTTTGGACATCTCTCACAATGCTCCATGCCCTTGTAATCACAATGCTCCAAGACCCCTGTAATCACAATGCTCCATGCCCCTTTTCATCAGAATGCTCCATGAGACTTCTCATCACAAGGCTCCATGGTCTTCTCATCAGAGTGCTCCAGGACCTTGTCATCACAATGCTCTATGACCCCTTTCATCAGAATACTCCATAAATATTTTCAGCTCAATGCTCCATGATCTTCTCATCATAATGCTCCATGACCCCTGTCATCACAATTCTCCATGCTCCTTGTTATCAAAATGATCCATGACCTCTGTCATCATAGTGCTCCAAACCCTTGTGATCACATTTTTCCATAACACTTGTCATCAGAGCACTCGATGATGCCTGTCATCACAATACTCCATGCCCTTGTCATCACAATGCTCCATGACCTTTGTCATCACAATGCTCAATACACTTGTCATCACAATGTTCCCTGACACTTGTCGTCAGAATGCTTCTCGAACCCTCTCTTGAGAAGGCTCTATGCCTTTTTCATCATAATGCTCCAGGCCCTTTTCATCACAATGCTCCTTGACATTGTCATCACAATACTCCACAAGCTTGTCATCAGAATGCTCCATGACACTTGTCATCACAATGCTCCATGACCCCTGTCATCACAATGCTCCATGACACCTGTCATCACAATGCTCCATACCCCTTGTCATTACAGTTCTCCATGACGCTCGTCATCACAATGCTCCACCGTCTTGCCATCACAATGCTCCATGACACTTCAAATCACAATGTTACATGCTCTTGTAATCACTTTCTCCTTGCACTTGTCATCGCAATGCTCCATGACCCGTGTCATAGCAAGCTCCATGTGCTTTTCATCACAGTGCTTCACGAACTTGTCATCAGAATTCTCAAAAGCACTTGTCATCACAATGCTCCATGACAATTGTCATCACAATGCTCCAAGCCCTTGTCATCACAATGCTCCATTACCTTTGTCATCACAATCCTCCATGACACTTGTCATCACAATGCTCCATGCCATTGTCATCACAATGCACCATGACATAGGTCATCACAATGCTCCCTGATACCTGACTTCACAATAATCCATTACCTTTTCTTCACAGTGCTCCATGCCCTTGTCATCACAATACGCAATGCCCACTGTCATCACAATAATCCATGAAATTGTTCAGACTGATGCTCCATGCCCCTGTCATCACAATGCTCCATGCACTTGTCATCACAATGCTCCATGACACCTGTCATCACAATTCTCCGTGACTCCAGTCATCACAATGCTTCAAGACTTTGTCATCACAATGGTCCATGCCCTCATTATCACAAGTCTCTGTGACCTTTGTCACCACAATGCTCCATGAACTTTCATCACAATGCTCTGTGACCCTTGGCATCACAATGCTCCATGCCATTGTCATCACAATGCTTCATGAAGCCTCTCATCACATTGCTCCATGCCCTTGTCATCAAAAAGTTCCATGACGCTTGTCATCACAATGCTCGATGCCCTTGTCATCACAATGCTCCATGACATTGTCATTACAATCCTCCATGACCCATGTATCACAGTGTTCCGTGTCCTTGTCATCACAATGCTCCATGCCCACTCTCATCACAATAATCCATGAAAATTTTCAGACATATGCTCCATGCCCTTGTCATCACAAATCTCTATGACGCATGTCATCAGAATGCTCCATGGCCTTCTCATTCACAATGCTCCATGCCCTTGTCATCACAATGCTCCCCAAACTTGTCATCTCAATGCTCCTTAAACATTGTCATCACAAAGCTCCATGCATTTCGCATCAAAATGCTCTCTCACCACTGATATCACAATTTTCCATCACTAGTCATCACAATACTCCCTCACCCCTGTCATCACAATGTTCCAGGGCTTTGTCATCACAAGGCTCCATGACCCGATTAATCACAGTGATCCATACCCCTTTTCATCTCAATGCTCCATTAGCCCTGTCATCACAACGAACCATGCCCATCATCATAATGCTTCATGCTATTGTCATCACAATGAAATCAAAATGCTCCATGACCTCTGTCATCACAATGCTCCAAACCCTTGTGATCAGAATGTTTCATAACACTTGTCATCACAATTCCCCATGACGCTCCTCATCACAGTTATCCATAGTCCTCTCAGCACAATGCTCCATGAACTTTGTCATCACAATGCTCAATACACTTGTCATCACAATGCTCCCTGACACTTGACGTCAGAATGTTCCTTGATCCCTGTCATGAAAAGGTTCCATGCCTTTTTCATCACAATGTTCCATGCCTTTTTCATCACAATGCTCCATGCCATTTTCATCACAATACTCCACAAGCTTGTCATCAGAATGCTCCTTGACCCTTGTCATCACAATGATCCATGACACTTTTCAACACAATTCTCCATGCCCCATGTCATTACAGTGCTCGATGACACTCGTCATCAAAATGCTCCATGGTCCTGCGATTACAATGCTCCACGGTCTTGCCATCACAATGCTCCATGACCTGGACATCACAATGCTCCATGTCCCTTGTCATCACAATGCTCCATGCGCTTCTCAGCACAATGCTCCATGACCCATGACATCACTATGTGCCAAGCGCTTCTCATCACAATGCTCCAAAACCTTGTCATCACAATGCTCCATAAACCTTGTTATCACAGTGCACCATGCATTCTCATCAAAATGCTCACTCACCACTGATATCACAATGTTCCATCACTAGTCATCACAATACTCCCTCACCCCTGTCATCACAATGTTCCATGACCCCTGTAATCACAATGCTCCATGCCCTTGTCATAACAAAGCTCCATGATGCATGTCATCAGAATGTTCCATGGACTTCTCATCACAATGCTCCATGCCCTTGCCATCACAATGCTCCATTACACCTGTCATCACAATGCTCGATGACTACTGTCATCACAGCGCTCCATGACCGCAGACAACACAATGTTCTGGGACTCTTGTCATCAAAATGCTCCATGACAATTGTCATCAAAATGATCCATGCGCTTGTCATCCCAATGCTCCATGATACCTGTAATCAGAATGCTCCGTGACGCTTGTCATCCCAGTGCTCCATGACCCTTGACATCACAATGTTCCATGCCATTGTCATCACAGTGCTCCAACAACCCTCTCATCACATTGCTCCATGCCCTTGTCATCACAAAGCTCCATGACGCTTGTCATCACAATGCTCGATGCCCTTCTCATCACAGTGCTCCATGCCCTTGTCATTACAATCCTCCATGATCCATGTATCACCGTGTTCCTTGCTCCTGACATCACAATGCTCCATGCCCACCCTCATCACAATAATCCATGAAAATTTTCACACAAATGTTCCATGCCCTTGTCATCAAAAGGCTCCATTACCCGAATCATAACAATGATCCATGACCCCTGCCATCACAATGTTCCACGTCCTCGTCATCACAAGGCTCCATGACCCTTGTCATCACAATTCTCCAAGACCCCTGTAATCACAATGCTCCATGCCCTTGTCATCACGAAGCTACATGATGCATGTCATCAGAATGCTCCATGGCCTTCTCATCACAATGCTCCATGCCCTTGTCATCACAGTGCTCCAAGACCCCTGTCATCACAATGCTCCGTGACTCCAGTCATCACAATGCTTCATGACCTTTGTCCTCACAATGGTCCATGCCCTCGTCAAACAAGGCTCTGCAACTTTGTCACCACAATGCTTCATGCCCTTGTATTCTCAGTGCTCCATGGCCACTGTCATCACAATAATCCATGAAACTTGTCAGACCAATGTTCCATGCCCCTGTCATCATATTGCTCCATGCCCCTGTCATCAAAATGCTCCATGACCCCTTTCATCACAGTTCTCCGTGACTCCAGTCATCACAATGATTCATGACCTTTCTCCTCACAATGGTCCATGCCATCGTCACACAAGGCTCTGTGATCTTTGTCACCACAATGCTCCATGAAATTTTCATCACAATGCTCTGTGTCCCTTGTCATCACAATGCTCCATGCCTTTGTCAGCACAATGCTCCATGACACTTGTCATCAAAATGCTCCATGCGCTTGTCAGCACAATGCTCCATGACACATGTCATCACAATGCTCCACATCCTTTTCATCGCTATGCTCCATAAAACTTGTCATCAAAAAGCTACATGCACTTCTCATCAAAATGCTCTCTCACCACATATATCACAATGTTCCATCACTAGTCATCACAATACTCGCTCACCCCTGTCATCACAATGTTCCATGACCCCTGTCATCACAATGTTCCTTGACCACTGTCATCACAGTGCTAAATGCCCTTATCATCACAATGCTCCATGACCCCTGACATCACAATGTTCCATAACCCCTGTCACAAAATGCTCCATGACCCATTTCATCACAATGATTGATGACCCATGACATCACAATGTTCCATAACCACTGTCATCAAAATATTCCATGACACTTTTATTCAAATTGCTCCATGACCCTGTCATCACAATGCTCCCTGCCCTTCTCATCACAATGCACCACGCCCTTGTCATCAAATGCCCCATGACATTTGTCATCACAAATCTCCATGACCCTTGGCATCACAATGCTCCATGCCATTTTCATCACAATGTTCAATGAAATCTCTCATCACATTTCTCCATGCCCTTGTCATCACAATGCTCCATTATACCTGTCATAACAATGCTCCATGATCCCTGTCATCACAGTGCTCCGTGACTCCAGTCATCACAATGATTCATGACCTTTCTCATCACAATGGTCCATGCCCTCGTCACACAAGGCTCTGTGATCTTTGTCACCACAATGCTCCATGAAATTTTCATCACAATGCTCTGTGTCCCTTGTCATCACAATGCTCCCTGCCTTTGTCAGCACAATGCTCCATGACACATGTCATCACAATGTGCCATGCTCTTTTCATCACAATGCTCCATATCCTTTTCATCGCTATGCTATAAAAAACTTGTCATCACAATGCTCCATGAACTTCTCATCAAAATTCTCTCTCAACACATATATCACAATGTTCCATCACTAGTCATCACAATACTCCATCACCCCTGTCATCACAATGTTCTATGACCACTGTCATCACAGTGCTACATGCCCTTATCATCACAATGCTCCATGACCCCAGACATCACAACGTTCCACGGCCTTGTCACCTCAAGAATCCATGACCCTTGTCATCACAATGCTCCAAGACCTCTGTAATCACAATTCTCCATGCCACTTTTCATCTCAATGCTCCATGAACCCTGTCATCACAGTGCACCATGCCCATTATCATAATGATTCATGCTATTGTCATCAAAATGAAATTAAAATGCTCCATGAACCCTGTCATCAAAATGTTCCGTGACTCCAGTCATCACAGTGCTTCAAGTCTTTTGTCCTCACAATGGTCCATGCCCTCGTCACACAAGGCTCTGTGACCTTTGTCACCACAATGCTCCATGCACTACTCATCTCAATGTTCGATGCCCACTGTCATCACAATAATCCATGAAACTTGTCAGACCAATGTTCCATGCCCCTGTCATCACATTGCTCCATGACCCCTGTCATCACAGTTCTCCGTGACTCCAGTCATCACAATGCTTCATGACCTTTCTCATCACAATGGTCCATGCCCTCGTCACACAAGGCTCTGTGATCTTTGTCACCACAATGCTCCATGAAATTTTCATCACAATGCTCCGTGTCCCTTGTCATCACAGTGCTCCATGCCCACTGTCATCACAATAACCCATGAAACTTGTCAGACCAATGTTCCATGCCCCTTGTCATCACAATGCTCCATGACGCCTGTCATCACAGTGCTCCGTGACTCCAGTCATCACAATGATTCATGACCTTTCTCATCACAATGCTCCATGCCCTCGTCACACAAGGCTCTGTGATCTTTGTCACCACAATGCTCCATGAAATTTTCATCACAATGCTCCGTGTCCCTTGTCATCACAAAGCTCCATGCCTTTGTCAGCACAATGCTCCATGACACTTGTTATCAAAATGCTCCATGCGCTTGTCAGCACAATGCTCCATGACACATCTCATCACAATGTGCCATGCTCTTTTCATAACAATGCTCCACATCATTTTCATCACTATGCTCCATAAAACTTGTGACCACAATGCTCCATGCACTTCTCATCAAAATGCTCTCTCACCACATATATCACAATGTTCCATCACTAGTCATTACAATACTCGCTCACCCCTGGCATCACAATGTTCCATGACCACTGTCATCACAGTGCTACATGCCCTTATCATCACAATGCTCCATGACCCCTGACATCACAATGTTCCATAACCCCTGTCACAAAATGCTCCATGACCCATTTCATCACAATGCTTCATGACCCCTGACATCACAATGTTACATAACCCCTGTCAACAAAATATTCCATGACAGTTTTATTCAAATTGCTCCATGAACCTGTCATCACAATTCTCCTTGCCCTTCTCATCACAATGCACCATGCCCTTGTCATCAAATTGCCCCATGACATTTGTCATCACAAAGCTCCATGACCCTTGGCATCACAATGCTCCATGGCATTGTCATCACAATGCTCAATGAAATCTCTCATCACATTGCTCCATGCCCTTGTCATCACAATGTTCCATTACACCTGTCATAACAATGCTCCATGACCCCTGCCATCACAATGTTCCACGGACTTGTCATCACAAGGCTCCATGACCCTTGTCATCACAATGCTCCAAGACCTCTGTAAAAAAAATTCTCCATGCCACTTTTCATCTCAATGCTCCATGAACACTGTCATCACAGTGCACCATGCCCATCATCATAATGATTCATGCTATTGTCATCATAATGAAATCAAAATGCTCCATGTACTTTGTCATCACAATGCTCCAAACCCTTCTGTTCACAATGTTCCATAACACTTGTCATCACATGCCCCATGACGCTCGTCATCACAATTATGCAAGGTCTTCTCATCACAATGCTCCATGACTGTTGTGACCACAATGCTGAATACACTTGGCATCACAATGGTCGCTGAAACTTTTAATCAGTATGCTCCTTGAACACTGTCATGAAAAGGCTACATGCCATTTTCATCACAATGATCCATTCCCTTTTCATCACAATGCTCCAAGACCACTGTTATCACAATGCTCCGTGTCTCCAGTCATCACAATGCTTCATGACATTTGTCATCACAATGGCCCATGACCTCGTCACACAAAGCTCTGTGACCTCTGTCACCACAATGCTCCATGAAATTTTTATCACAATGCTCTGTGACACTTGTCATCACAAAGCTCCATGCCTTTGTCAGCACAATGCTCCATGACCCTTGTCATCACAATGCTCGATGCGCGTGTCAGCACAGTGCTCCATAACCCATGTCATCACAATGCACAATGCACTTGTCATCACAAAGCTCCACATCCTTGTCATCACAATGCTCTATGCACTTCTCCTCAAAATGCCTTCCCACCACTGATATCACAATGTTCCATCACTAGTCATCACAATACTCCCTCACCCCTGTCATCACAATATTCCATGACCCCTGTAATCACAATTCTCCATGCCCTTGTCATCACAAAGCTCCATGACGCATGTCATCAGAATGCTCCATGGCCTTCTCATCACAATGCTCCATGGCCTTGTCATCACAATGCTCCAACACCCCTGTAATCACAATGCTCCATGCCCCTTTTCATCTCAATGCTCCATGAACCCTGTCATCACAGTGCACCATCCCCATCACCATAATATTTCATGCTATTGTCATCACAAAGAAATCAAAATGCTCAATGACCTCTGTCATCACAATGCACCAAACCATTCTGATCACAATGTTCCATAACACTGGTCATCACAATGCCCCATGACGCTGGTCATCACAATTATCCATGGTCTTCTCATCACAATGCTCCATGATCTTTGTCATCACAATGCTCAATACACTTATCATCACAATGCTCCCTGACAGTTGTCATCAGTATGCTCCTTGAACCCTGTCATGACAAGGCTCCATGCATTTTTCATCACAATGATCCATTCCCTTTTCATCACAATGCTCCAAGACCCCTTTAATCACAATGCTCCATGTCCTTGTCATCACAAAACTCCATGACGCATTTCATCAGAATGCTCCATTGCCTTCTCATCACAATGCTACATGCCCTTGTAATCACATTGCTTCAAAACCCCTGTAATCTCAATGCTCCATGCACCTTTTCATCAGAATGCTCCATGCCCTTGTCATCACAATGCTCCATGACCCTTGTCATTGCAATGTTCCAAGCCCTTGTCATCAAAATGCTCCATTACCTTTGTCATCACAATCCTCCATGACACTTGGTATCACAATGCTCCATGCCATTGTCATCACAATGGACAATGATATATGTCATCACAATGCTCCCTGACACCTGTCTTCACAATACTACATGACCTTGTCATCACAATGCGCCATTCCCATTGTCAACAAAATAATCCATGAAACATGTCAGAGCAATGTTCCATGGCCCTGTCATAACAATACTCCATGTCCTTGTCATCACAATGCTCCATGACACCTGTCATCACAATGCTCCGTGACTCCTGTCATCACAATGCTTCATGACCTTTGTCCTCACAATGGTCCATGCCCTCGTCACACAAGGCTCTGTGATCTTTGTCACCACAATGCTCCATGAAATTTTCATCACAATGCTCTCTGTCCCTTGTCATCACAATGCTCCAAGCCTTTGTCAGCAGAATGCTCCATGACACATGTCATCACAATGTGCCATGCTCTTTTCATCACAATGCTCCACATCGTTTTCATCGCTATGCTCCAAAAAACTTGTCATCACAATGCTCCATGCACTTCTCATCAAAGTGCTCTCTCAACACATATATCACAATGTTCCATCACTAGTCATCACAATACTCCCTCACCCCTGTCATCACAATATTCTATGACCACTCTCATTACAGTGCTACATGCACTTATCATCACAGTGCTCCATGACCCAAGACATCACAACGTTCCACGGCCTTGTCACCTCAAGGCTCCATGACCCTTGTAATCACAATGCTCCAAGACCTCTGTAATCACAATTCTCCATGCCACTTTTCATCTCAATGCTCCATGAACACTGTCATCACAATGCACCATGCCCATCATCATAATGATTCATGCTATTGTCATCACAATGAAATCAAAATGCTCCATGTCCTCTGTCATCACAAATCTCCAAAACTTTCTGATCACAATGTTCCATAATACTTGTCATCACATGCCCCATGACGCTCATCATCACAATTATGCAAGTTTTTCTCATCACAATGCTCCATGAACTTTGTGACCACAATGCTTAATACACTTGGCATCACAATGCTCACTGACACTTGTCATCAGTATGCTCCTTGAACACTGTCATGACAAGGCTCCATGACTTTTTCATCACAATGATCCATTCCCTTTTCATCACAATGCTCCAAGACCACTGTTATCACAATGCTCCATGACACCAGTCATCACAGTGCTTCATGACATTTGTCATCACAATGGTCCATGACCTCGTCACACAAAGCTCTGTGATCTTTGTCACCACAATGCTCCATGAAATATTTATCACAATGCTCTGTGACCCGTGTCATCACAAAGCTCCATGCCTTTGTCAGCAAAATGCTCGATGACCCTTGTCATCACAATGCTCGATGCGCGTGTCAGCACAATGCTCCATAACCCATGTCATCACAATGCACCATGCACTTGTCATCACAATGCTCCACATCCTTGTCATCAAAATGCTCCATAAACCTTGTCATCACAATGCTCCATGCACTTCTCCTCAAAATAACTTCTCACCACTCATATCACAATGTTCCATCACTAGTCATCACAATACTCCCTCACCCCTGTCATCACAATATTCCATGACCCTTGTAATCACAATTCTCCATGCCCTTGTCATCACAAAGCTCCATGACGCATGTCATCAGAATGCTCCGTGGCCTTCTCATCACAATGCTCCATGCCCTTGTCATCACAATGCTCCAACACCCTGTAATCACAATGATCCATGCCCCTTTTCATCTCAATGCTCCATGAACCCTGTCATCACAATGCACCATGCCCATCACCATAATATTTCATGCTATTGTCATCACAATGAAATCAAAATGCTCAATGACCTCTGTCATCACAATGCACCAAAACCTTCTGATCACATTGTTCCATAACACTTGTCATCACAATGCCCCATGACGCTGGTCATCACAATTATCCATGGCCTTCTCATCACAATGCTCCATGATCTTTGTCATCACAATGCTCAATACACTTATCATCACAATGCTCCCTGACAGTTGTCATCAGTATGCTCCTTGAAACCTGTCATGACAAGGCTCCATGCCTTTTTAATCACAATGATCCATTCCCTTTTCATCACAATGCTCCAAGACCCCTGTAATCACAATGCTCCATGTCCTTGTCATCACAAAGCTCCATGACGCATGCCATCAGAATGCTCCATTGCCTTCTCATCACAATGCTCCATGCCTTTGTAATCACATTGCTTCAAAACCCCTGTAATCTCAATGCTCCATGCACCTTTTCATCAGAATGCTCCATGCCCTTGTCATCACAATGCTCCATGACCCTTGTCATCGCAATGTTCCAAGCCCTTGTCATCAAAATGCTCCATTACTTTTGTCATCACAATCCTCCATGACACTTGGTATCACAATGCTCCATGCCATTGTCATCACAATGGACAATGACATATGTCATCACAATGCTCCCTGACACCTGTCTTCACAATGCTCCATGCCCCTTTTCATCTCAATGCTCCATGAACCCTCTCATCACAATGCACCATGCCCCTCATCATAATGCTTCATGCTATTGTCATCACAATGAAATCAAAATGCTCCATGACATCTGTCACCACAATGCTCCAAATCCTTGTGATCACAGTGTTCCATAACACTTGTCATCAAAATGCCCCCTGACGCTCGTCATCACTATTATGAATGGTTTTCTCATCACAATGCTCCATGACCTTTGTCACCACAATCCTCAATACATTTATCATTACAATGCTCCCTGACACTTGTCATTAGTATGCTTCATGAACCTTGTCGTGAAAAGTCTCCATGCCTTTTTTATCACAATGATCCATTCCCTTTTCATCACAAAGCTCCAAGACCCCTGTAATCACACTGCTCCCTGCCCTTGTCATCACAAAGCTCCATGACACATGTCATAAGAATGCTACATGGCCTTCTCATCACAATGATCCATGCCCTTGGAATCACAATGCTCCAAGAACCCTGTAATCACAATACTCCGTGACTACAGTCATGGCAGTGCTTCATGACATTTGTCATCACACTGGTCAATGACCTCGTCACAGAAGGCTCTGTGACCTTTGTTACCACAATGCTCCATGAACTTTTCATCACAATTCTCTGTCACCCTTGTCATCACAATGCTCCATGCGTTTGTCAGCACAATGCCCAATGACCCTTTTCATCACAATGCTCCATGCGCTTGTCAGCACAATGCTTTATAACCCATATCATCACAATGCGCCATGTGCTTGTCATCACAATGCTCCACATCCTTGTCATCAAAATGCTCCCTGCACTCCTCATCAAAATGCTCTCTAACCAATGATATCACAGTGTTCCATCACTAGTCATCACAATACTCCTTCACCCCTGTCATCACAATGTTCCATGACCCCTGTCATCAAAATGCTATATGCCCTTATAATCACAATGCTCCATGAGCCCTGACATCACAATGTTCCATAACACCTGTCATCAAAATGCTCCATGACCCGTTTCATCACAATGCTCCATGCCACCTGACATCAGAATGTTCAATAATCCCTGTCACAAAATGCTCCATGACCCTTTTCATCACAATGCTCTATGACACATGACATCACAATTTTCCATAACCCCTCTCATCAAAATGTTCCTTGACCCTTTTGATCAAATTGCTCCATGACCCTGTCATCACAATGCTCCCTGCCCTTCTCATCACAATGCACCACGGCCTTGTCATCAAAATGCTCCATGACATTTGTCATCACAAAGCTCCATGATCATTGGCATCACAATGCTCCATGCCATTATCATCAAATGTTCCTTGAACCCTCTCATCACATTGCTCCATGCCCTTGTCATCACAAAGCTCCATGACGCTTGTCATCACAATGCTCGATGCCCTTCTCATCACAATGCTCCATGCCCTTATCATTACAATCCTCCATGACCTATGTATCATAGTGTTCCGTGCCCTTGTCATCACAATGCTCCATGCCCACTCTCATCACAATAATCCATGAAACTTTTCAGACCAATGCTCCATGCCCTTGTCATCACAATGCTCCATTAACACTGTCATTATAATGCTCCATGACACATGCCATCACAATGTTCCATGGCCTTGTCATCACAAGCCTCCATGACCCTTGTCATCACAATGCTCCAAGACCCCTCTAATCACAATGCTCCTTGTCTTTGTCATCACAAACCTCCATGATGCATGTCATCAGAATGCCCCATGGCCTTCTCATCACAATGCTCCATTCCCCTTTTCATCTCAATGCTCCATGAACCCTGTCATCACAATGCACCATGCCCATCATCATAATGATTCATGCTATTGTCATCACAATGAAATCAAAATGCTCCATGACCTCTGTCATCAAAATGCTCCAAACCCTTGTGATCACAATGTTCCATAACACTTGTCATCACAATGCCCAATGACGCTGGTCATTACAATTGTCCATGGTCTTCTCATCACAATGCTCCATGACCTTTGTCATCACAATGCTCAATACACTTGTCATCACAATGCTCCCTGACACTTGTCGTCAGTATGCTCCTTGAAACCTGTCATGACCGGGCGCCATGCATTTTTCATCACAATGATCCATGCCCTTTTCATCACAATCCTCCAAGACCCCTCTAATGACAATGCTCCATATCATTTTCATCACAAAGCTCCATGACGCATGTCATCAGAATGCTCCATGGCCTTCTCATCACAATGCTCCATGCCCTGGTCTTCACAATGCTACAAAACCCCTGTAATCACAATGCTCCATGAACCTTTTTATCAGTATGCTCCATGACAATTTTCATCACAAGGTGCCATGGCCCTCTCAGCATAATGCTCCAGGACCTTCTCATCGCATTGCTCCATTCCCTTCTCATCACAATGCTCCATGACCCCTGTCATCACAGTACTCCATGAATATTTTCAGCCCAATGCTCCATGACCTTATCATCACAATGCTCCGTGACCCATGTCATCACAATGCTACATGACCACAGTCATCAAAATGATCCATGCCACTTGTCATCAGAATATTCCTTGAGCTTGTCATCCCCATGCTCCATGACCCCTGTAATCACAATGGTCCTTGACGCTTGTCATCACAGAGCTCCATGACACTTGTCATCACAGTGCTCCATGCCTTTGTCAGCAAAATGCTACATGACCTTGTCATCACAATTCTCCATGCACTTGTCCTCACAATTCTCCATTACCAGTGTCATCACAATCCTCCATGAACCTTGGGATCACATTGCTTCATGCCCTTGTCATCACAATGCTCCATGATTCTTGAAATCAAAATGATCCATGACCTCTGTCATCACAATGCTCCAAACACTTGTGATCACCATGTTCCATAACACTTGTCATCACAACGCTCCATGATGCCTGCCATCACAATATTCCATGCCCTTGTAATTACAATGCTCCATGAACTTTGTCATCACAATGCTCAATACACGTGTCAGCACAATGCTCCCTGACACTTTTCCTCAGAATGCTCCTTGAAACCTGTCATGAAAAGTCTCTATGCCTTTTTCATCACAATGCTCCATGCCCTTTTTCTCACAATGCTCCATGCCATTGTCATCAAAATACTCCAAAAGCTTGTCATCAGAATGCTCCAACATCCTTGTTATCACAATGCTCCATGATCCCTGTCATCACAATGCTCCATGACACCTGTCATCACAATGCTCCATGCCCCTTGTCATTACAGTACTCCATGACGCTCGTCATCACAAATATCCATGATCTTCTCATCACAATGCTCCACGGTCTTTCCATCACAATGCTCCATGACACTTCTCATCACAATGTTACATGCTCTTTTCATCACAATTCTCCATGCACTTGTCATCGCAATGCTCAATGACACCTGTCATAGCAAGCTCCATGTGCTTTTCATCACAATGCTTCACGAACTTGTCATCAGAATTCTCATTGGCCCTTGTCATCACAATCCTCCATGCCCTTGTCATCAAAATGCTCCATGACCCTTGTTCTCACAATGCTCCAAACCCCTGTCATCACAATGCTCCATTAACTTTGTCATCACATTCCTCCATGACACTTGGCATCACAATGCTCCATGCCATTGTCATCAAAATGGACCATGACATATGTCATCACAATGTTCCCTGACCCCTGTCTTCAAAGTACCTCATGATCTTCTCATCACAATGCTCCATGACCTTGTCATCAGAATGTGCCATGCCCACTGTAATCACAATAAATCATGAAACTTGTCAGAACAATGCACCATGCCCCTGTCATCACAATGCTCCATACCCTTGTCATCACAATGCTCCGTGACTCCAGTCATCACAATGCTTCATGACCTTTTTCATCACAATGGTCCATGCCCTCCTCATCACAAGGCTCTGTGACCATTGTCACCACAATGCTCCATGAATTTTTCATCACAATGCTCTGTGATCGTTGTCATCACAATGTTCCATGCCTTTGTCAGCACAATGCTGCATGACTCTTGTCTTCACAATGCTCCATTCGGTTCTCAGCACAATGCTCCAAGATCCATGTCATCAAAATGGGCCATGCACTGGTCATCACAATTCTCCACAGCCTTGTCATCACAATGCTCCATAAATCTTGTCATCACAATGCTCCATAATCTTTGTTATCACAATGCTCCATGCACTTCTCATCAAAATGCTCTCTCAGCACTGATATCACAATGTTCCATCACTAGTCATCACAATACTCCCTCACCACTGTCATCACAATTTTCCATGACCTCTGTCATCACAATGCTACATGCCCTTATCATCACAATGCTCCATGACCCCTGACATCAAAATGTTCCATATCCTCTGTCATCAAAATGCTCCATCACCCTTTTCATCACAATGCTCCAAGACCCCTGAAATCACAATGTTCCATAACCACTGTCATCAAAATGTTCCATGACACTTTTCATCAAATTGCTCCATGACCCTGTCATCACAATGCACCATATCCATCGTCATCATGCTTCATGCTATTGTCATCAAAATGAAATCAATATGCTCCATGACCTCTGTCATCAAAATGCTAAGAACCATTGTGATCACAATGTTCTATAACCATTGTCATCACAATGCACCATGACACTCATCATCACAATTATCCATGGTCTTCTCATCACAGTGTTCCATGAACTTTGTCATCACAATGCTCAATACACTTGTCATCACAATGCTCCCTGACACTTTTCATCAGTATGCTCCTTGAACCCTGTCATGACAAGGCTCCATGCCTTTTTCATCACAATGATCCATGCCCTTTTCATCACAATGCTCCAAGACCACTGTAATCACAATGCTCCTTGTCCTTGTCATCACAAAACTCCATGACGCATGTCATCAGATGCTCTTTGGACATCTCTCACAATGCTCCATGCCCTTGTAATCACAATGCTCCAAGACCCCTGTAATCACAATGCTCCATGCCCCTTTTCATCAGAATGCTCCATGAGACTTCTCATCACAAGGCTCCATGGTCTTCTCATCAGAGTGCTCCAGGACCTTGTCATCACAATGCTCTATGACACCTTTCATCAGAATACTCCATAAACATTTTCAGCTCAATGCTCCATGATCTTCTCATCAAAATGCTCCATGACCCCAGTCATCACAATTCTCCATGCTCCTTGTTATCAAAATGATCCATGACCTCTGTCATCACAGTGCTCCAAACCCTTGTGATCACATTTTTCCATAACACTTGTCATCAGAGTACTCGATGATGCCTGTCATCACAATACTCCATGCCCTTGTCATCACAATGCTCCATGACCTTTGTCATCACAATGCTCAATACACTTGTCATCACAATGTTCCCTGACACTTGTCGTCAGAATGCTTCTCGAACCCTCTCTTGAGAAGGCTCTATGCCTTTTTCATCACAATGCTCCATGCCCTTTTCATCACAATGCTCCTTGACATTGTCATCACAATACTCCACAAGCTTGTCATCAGAATGCTCCATGACACTTGTCATCACAATGCTCCATGACCCCTGTCATCACAATGCTCCATGACACCTGTCATCACAATGCCCCATACCCCTTGTCATTACAGTTCTCCATGACGCTCGTCATCACAATGCTCCACCGTCTTGCCATCACAATGCTCCATGACACTTCAAATCACAATGTTACATGCTCTTGTAATCACTTTCTCCTTGCACTTGTCATCGCAATGCTCCATGACCCCTGTCATAGCAAGCTCCATGTGCTTTTCATCACAGTGCTTCACGAACTTGTCATCAGAATTCTCAAAAGCACTTGTCATCACAATGCTCCATGACAATTGTCATCACAATGCTCCAAGCCCTTGTCATCACAATGCTCCATTACCTTTGTCATCACAATCCTCCATGACGCTTGTCATCACAATGCTCCATGTCATTGTCATCACAATGCACCATGACATAGTTCATCACAATGCTCCCTGATACCTGACTTCACAATAATCCATTACCTTTTCTTCACAGTGCTCCATGCCCTTGTCATCACAATTCGCAATGCACACTGTCATCACAATAATCCATGAAATTTTTCAGACCGATGCTCCATGCCCCTGTCATCACAATGCTCCATGCCATTGTCATCACAATGTTTCATGAAGCCTCTCATCACATTGTTCCATGCCCTTGTCATCAAAAAGCTCCATGACGCTTGTCATCACAATGCTCGATGCCCTTCTCATCACAATGCTCCATGACATTGTCATTACAATCCTCCATGACCCATGTATCACAGTGTTCCGTGTCCTTGTCATCACAATGCTCCATGCCCACTCTCATCACAATAATCCATGAAAATTTTCAGACATATGCTCCATGCCCTTGTCATCACAAATCTCTATGACGCATGTCATCAGAATGCTCCATGGCCTTCTCATTCACAATGCTCCATGCCCTTGTCATCACAATGCTCCCCAAACTTGTCATCTCAATGCTCCTTAAATATTGTCATCACAAAGCTCCATGCATTTCGCATCAAAATGCTCTCTCACCACTGATATCACAATTTTCCATCACTAGTCATCACAATACTCCCTCACCCCTGTCATCACAATGTTCCAGGGCTTTGTCATCACAAGGCTCCATGACCCGATTAATCACAGTGATCCATACCCCTTTTCATCTCAATGCTCCATTAGCCCTGTCATCACAACGAACCATGCCCATCATCATAATGCTTCATGCTATTGTCATCACAATGAAATCAAAATGCTCCATGACCTCTGTCATCACAATGCTCCAAACCCTTGTGATCAGAATGTTTCATAACACTTGTCATCACAATTCCCCATGACGCTCCTCATCACAGTTATCCATAGTCCTCTCAGCACAATGCTCCATGAACTTTGTCATCACAATGCTCAATACACTTGTCATCACAATGCTCCCTGACACTTGACGTCAGAATGTTCCTTGATCCCTGTCATGAAAAGGTTCCATGCCTTTTTCATCACAATGTTCCATGCCTTTTTCATCACAATGCTCCATGCCATTTTCATCACAATACTCCACAAGCTTGTCATCAGAATGCTCCTTGACCCTTGTCATCACAATGATCCATGACACTTTTCAACACAATTCTCCATGCCCCATGTCATTACAGTGCTCGATGACACTCGTCATCAAAATGCTCCATGGTCCTGCGATTACAATGCTCCACGGTCTTGCCATCACAATGCTCCATGACCTGGACATCACAATGCTCCATGTCCCTTGTCATCACAATGCTCCATGCGCTTCTCAGCACAATGCTCCATGACCCATGACATCACTATGTGCCAAGCGCTTCTCATCACAATGCTCCAAAACCTTGTCATCACAATGCTCCATAAACCTTGTTATCACAGTGCACCATGCATTCTCATCAAAATGCTCACTCACCACTGATATCACAATGTTCCATCACTAGTCATCACAATACTCCCTCACCCCTGTCATCACAATGTTCCATGACCCCTGTAATCACAATGCTCCATGCCCTTGTCATAACAAAGCTCCATGATGCATGTCATCAGAATGTTCCATGGACTTCTCATCACAATGCTCCATGCCCTTGCCATCACAATGCTCCATTACACCTGTCATCACAATGCTCGATGACTACTGTCATCACAGCGCTCCATGACCGCAGACAACACAATGTTCTGGGACTCTTGTCATCAAAATGCTCCATGACAATTGTCATCAAAATGATCCATGCGCTTGTCATCCCAATGCTCCATGATACCTGTAATCAGAATGCTCCGTGACGCTTGTCATCCCAGTGCTCCATGACCCTTGACATCACAATGTTCCATGCCATTGTCATCACAGTGCTCCAACAACCCTCTCATCACATTGCTCCATGCCCTTGTCATCACAAAGCTCCATGACGCTTGTCATCACAATGCTCGATGCCCTTCTCATCACAGTGCTCCATGCCCTTGTCATTACAATCCTCCATGATCCATGTATCACCGTGTTCCTTGCTCCTGACATCACAATGCTCCATGCCCACCCTCATCACAATAATCCATGAAAATTTTCACACAAATGTTCCATGCCCTTGTCATCAAAAGGCTCCATTACCCGAATCATAACAATGATCCATGACCCCTGCCATCACAATGTTCCACGTCCTCGTCATCACAAGGCTCCATGACCCTTGTCATCACAATTCTCCAAGACCCCTGTAATCACAATGCTCCATGCCCTTGTCATCACGAAGCTACATGATGCATGTCATCAGAATGCTCCATGGCCTTCTCATCACAATGCTCCATGCCCTTGTCATCACAGTGCTCCAAGACCCCTGTCATCACAATGCTCCGTGACTCCAGTCATCACAATGCTTCATGACCTTTGTCCTCACAATGGTCCATGCCCTCGTCAAACAAGGCTCTGCAACTTTGTCACCACAATGCTTCATGCCCTTGTATTCTCAGTGCTCCATGGCCACTGTCATCACAATAATCCATGAAACTTGTCAGACCAATGTTCCATGCCCCTGTCATCATATTGCTCCATGCCCCTGTCATCAAAATGCTCCATGACCCCTTTCATCACAGTTCTCCGTGACTCCAGTCATCACAATGATTCATGACCTTTCTCCTCACAATGGTCCATGCCATCGTCACACAAGGCTCTGTGATCTTTGTCACCACAATGCTCCATGAAATTTTCATCACAATGCTCTGTGTCCCTTGTCATCACAATGCTCCATGCCTTTGTCAGCACAATGCTCCATGACACTTGTCATCAAAATGCTCCATGCGCTTGTCAGCACAATGCTCCATGACACATGTCATCACAATGCTCCACATCCTTTTCATCGCTATGCTCCATAAAACTTGTCATCAAAAAGCTACATGCACTTCTCATCAAAATGCTCTCTCACCACATATATCACAATGTTCCATCACTAGTCATCACAATACTCGCTCACCCCTGTCATCACAATGTTCCATGACCCCTGTCATCACAATGTTCCTTGACCACTGTCATCACAGTGCTAAATGCCCTTATCATCACAATGCTCCATGACCCCTGACATCACAATGTTCCATAACCCCTGTCACAAAATGCTCCATGACCCATTTCATCACAATGATTGATGACCCATGACATCACAATGTTCCATAACCACTGTCATCAAAATATTCCATGACACTTTTATTCAAATTGCTCCATGACCCTGTCATCACAATGCTCCCTGCCCTTCTCATCACAATGCACCACGCCCTTGTCATCAAATGCCCCATGACATTTGTCATCACAAATCTCCATGACCCTTGGCATCACAATGCTCCATGCCATTGTCATCACAATGTTCAATGAAATCTCTCATCACATTTCTCCATGCCCTTGTCATCACAATGCTCCATTATACCTGTCATAACAATGCTCCATGATCCCTGTCATCACAGTGCTCCGTGACTCCAGTCATCACAATGATTCATGACCTTTCTCATCACAATGGTCCATGCCCTCGTCACACAAGGCTCTGTGATCTTTGTCACCACAATGCTCCATGAAATTTTCATCACAATGCTCTGTGTCCCTTGTCATCACAATGCTCCCTGCCTTTGTCAGCACAATGCTCCATGACACATGTCATCACAATGTGCCATGCTCTTTTCATCACAATGCTCCATATCCTTTTCATCGCTATGCTATAAAAAACTTGTCATCACAATGCTCCATGAACTTCTCATCAAAATTCTCTCTCAACACATATATCACAATGTTCCATCACTAGTCATCACAATACTCCATCACCCCTGTCATCACAATGTTCTATGACCACTGTCATCACAGTGCTACATGCCCTTATCATCACAATGCTCCATGACCCCAGACATCACAACGTTCCACGGCCTTGTCACCTCAAGAATCCATGACCCTTGTCATCACAATGCTCCAAGACCTCTGTAATCACAATTCTCCATGCCACTTTTCATCTCAATGCTCCATGAACCCTGTCATCACAGTGCACCATGCCCATTATCATAATGATTCATGCTATTGTCATCAAAATGAAATTAAAATGCTCCATGAACCCTGTCATCAAAATGTTCCGTGACTCCAGTCATCACAGTGCTTCAAGTCTTTTGTCCTCACAATGGTCCATGCCCTCGTCACACAAGGCTCTGTGACCTTTGTCACCACAATGCTCCATGCACTACTCATCTCAATGTTCGATGCCCACTGTCATCACAATAATCCATGAAACTTGTCAGACCAATGTTCCATGCCCCTGTCATCACATTGCTCCATGACCCCTGTCATCACAGTTCTCCGTGACTCCAGTCATCACAATGCTTCATGACCTTTCTCATCACAATGGTCCATGCCCTCGTCACACAAGGCTCTGTGATCTTTGTCACCACAATGCTCCATGAAATTTTCATCACAATGCTCCGTGTCCCTTGTCATCACAGTGCTCCATGCCCACTGTCATCACAATAACCCATGAAACTTGTCAGACCAATGTTCCATGCCCCTTGTCATCACAATGCTCCATGACGCCTGTCATCACAGTGCTCCGTGACTCCAGTCATCACAATGATTCATGACCTTTCTCATCACAATGCTCCATGCCCTCGTCACACAAGGCTCTGTGATCTTTGTCACCACAATGCTCCATGAAATTTTCATCACAATGCTCCGTGTCCCTTGTCATCACAAAGCTCCATGCCTTTGTCAGCACAATGCTCCATGACACTTGTTATCAAAATGCTCCATGCGCTTGTCAGCACAATGCTCCATGACACATCTCATCACAATGTGCCATGCTCTTTTCATAACAATGCTCCACATCATTTTCATCACTATGCTCCATAAAACTTGTGACCACAATGCTCCATGCACTTCTCATCAAAATGCTCTCTCACCACATATATCACAATGTTCCATCACTAGTCATTACAATACTCGCTCACCCCTGGCATCACAATGTTCCATGACCACTGTCATCACAGTGCTACATGCCCTTATCATCACAATGCTCCATGACCCCTGACATCACAATGTTCCATAACCCCTGTCACAAAATGCTCCATGACCCATTTCATCACAATGCTTCATGACCCCTGACATCACAATGTTACATAACCCCTGTCAACAAAATATTCCATGACAGTTTTATTCAAATTGCTCCATGAACCTGTCATCACAATTCTCCTTGCCCTTCTCATCACAATGCACCATGCCCTTGTCATCAAATTGCCCCATGACATTTGTCATCACAAAGCTCCATGACCCTTGGCATCACAATGCTCCATGGCATTGTCATCACAATGCTCAATGAAATCTCTCATCACATTGCTCCATGCCCTTGTCATCACAATGTTCCATTACACCTGTCATAACAATGCTCCATGACCCCTGCCATCACAATGTTCCACGGACTTGTCATCACAAGGCTCCATGACCCTTGTCATCACAATGCTCCAAGACCTCTGTAAAAAAAATTCTCCATGCCACTTTTCATCTCAATGCTCCATGAACACTGTCATCACAGTGCACCATGCCCATCATCATAATGATTCATGCTATTGTCATCATAATGAAATCAAAATGCTCCATGTACTTTGTCATCACAATGCTCCAAACCCTTCTGTTCACAATGTTCCATAACACTTGTCATCACATGCCCCATGACGCTCGTCATCACAATTATGCAAGGTCTTCTCATCACAATGCTCCATGACTGTTGTGACCACAATGCTGAATACACTTGGCATCACAATGGTCGCTGAAACTTTTAATCAGTATGCTCCTTGAACACTGTCATGAAAAGGCTACATGCCATTTTCATCACAATGATCCATTCCCTTTTCATCACAATGCTCCAAGACCACTGTTATCACAATGCTCCGTGTCTCCAGTCATCACAATGCTTCATGACATTTGTCATCACAATGGCCCATGACCTCGTCACACAAAGCTCTGTGACCTCTGTCACCACAATGCTCCATGAAATTTTTATCACAATGCTCTGTGACACTTGTCATCACAAAGCTCCATGCCTTTGTCAGCACAATGCTCCATGACCCTTGTCATCACAATGCTCGATGCGCGTGTCAGCACAGTGCTCCATAACCCATGTCATCACAATGCACAATGCACTTGTCATCACAAAGCTCCACATCCTTGTCATCACAATGCTCTATGCACTTCTCCTCAAAATGCCTTCCCACCACTGATATCACAATGTTCCATCACTAGTCATCACAATACTCCCTCACCCCTGTCATCACAATATTCCATGACCCCTGTAATCACAATTCTCCATGCCCTTGTCATCACAAAGCTCCATGACGCATGTCATCAGAATGCTCCATGGCCTTCTCATCACAATGCTCCATGGCCTTGTCATCACAATGCTCCAACACCCCTGTAATCACAATGCTCCATGCCCCTTTTCATCTCAATGCTCCATGAACCCTGTCATCACAGTGCACCATCCCCATCACCATAATATTTCATGCTATTGTCATCACAAAGAAATCAAAATGCTCAATGACCTCTGTCATCACAATGCACCAAACCATTCTGATCACAATGTTCCATAACACTGGTCATCACAATGCCCCATGACGCTGGTCATCACAATTATCCATGGTCTTCTCATCACAATGCTCCATGATCTTTGTCATCACAATGCTCAATACACTTATCATCACAATGCTCCCTGACAGTTGTCATCAGTATGCTCCTTGAACCCTGTCATGACAAGGCTCCATGCATTTTTCATCACAATGATCCATTCCCTTTTCATCACAATGCTCCAAGACCCCTTTAATCACAATGCTCCATGTCCTTGTCATCACAAAACTCCATGACGCATTTCATCAGAATGCTCCATTGCCTTCTCATCACAATGCTACATGCCCTTGTAATCACATTGCTTCAAAACCCCTGTAATCTCAATGCTCCATGCACCTTTTCATCAGAATGCTCCATGCCCTTGTCATCACAATGCTCCATGACCCTTGTCATTGCAATGTTCCAAGCCCTTGTCATCAAAATGCTCCATTACCTTTGTCATCACAATCCTCCATGACACTTGGTATCACAATGCTCCATGCCATTGTCATCACAATGGACAATGATATATGTCATCACAATGCTCCCTGACACCTGTCTTCACAATACTACATGACCTTGTCATCACAATGCGCCATTCCCATTGTCAACAAAATAATCCATGAAACATGTCAGAGCAATGTTCCATGGCCCTGTCATAACAATACTCCATGTCCTTGTCATCACAATGCTCCATGACACCTGTCATCACAATGCTCCGTGACTCCTGTCATCACAATGCTTCATGACCTTTGTCCTCACAATGGTCCATGCCCTCGTCACACAAGGCTCTGTGATCTTTGTCACCACAATGCTCCATGAAATTTTCATCACAATGCTCTCTGTCCCTTGTCATCACAATGCTCCAAGCCTTTGTCAGCAGAATGCTCCATGACACATGTCATCACAATGTGCCATGCTCTTTTCATCACAATGCTCCACATCGTTTTCATCGCTATGCTCCAAAAAACTTGTCATCACAATGCTCCATGCACTTCTCATCAAAGTGCTCTCTCAACACATATATCACAATGTTCCATCACTAGTCATCACAATACTCCCTCACCCCTGTCATCACAATATTCTATGACCACTCTCATTACAGTGCTACATGCACTTATCATCACAGTGCTCCATGACCCAAGACATCACAACGTTCCACGGCCTTGTCACCTCAAGGCTCCATGACCCTTGTAATCACAATGCTCCAAGACCTCTGTAATCACAATTCTCCATGCCACTTTTCATCTCAATGCTCCATGAACACTGTCATCACAATGCACCATGCCCATCATCATAATGATTCATGCTATTGTCATCACAATGAAATCAAAATGCTCCATGTCCTCTGTCATCACAAATCTCCAAAACTTTCTGATCACAATGTTCCATAATACTTGTCATCACATGCCCCATGACGCTCATCATCACAATTATGCAAGTTTTTCTCATCACAATGCTCCATGAACTTTGTGACCACAATGCTTAATACACTTGGCATCACAATGCTCACTGACACTTGTCATCAGTATGCTCCTTGAACACTGTCATGACAAGGCTCCATGACTTTTTCATCACAATGATCCATTCCCTTTTCATCACAATGCTCCAAGACCACTGTTATCACAATGCTCCATGACACCAGTCATCACAGTGCTTCATGACATTTGTCATCACAATGGTCCATGACCTCGTCACACAAAGCTCTGTGATCTTTGTCACCACAATGCTCCATGAAATATTTATCACAATGCTCTGTGACCCGTGTCATCACAAAGCTCCATGCCTTTGTCAGCAAAATGCTCGATGACCCTTGTCATCACAATGCTCGATGCGCGTGTCAGCACAATGCTCCATAACCCATGTCATCACAATGCACCATGCACTTGTCATCACAATGCTCCACATCCTTGTCATCAAAATGCTCCATAAACCTTGTCATCACAATGCTCCATGCACTTCTCCTCAAAATAACTTCTCACCACTCATATCACAATGTTCCATCACTAGTCATCACAATACTCCCTCACCCCTGTCATCACAATATTCCATGACCCTTGTAATCACAATTCTCCATGCCCTTGTCATCACAAAGCTCCATGACGCATGTCATCAGAATGCTCCGTGGCCTTCTCATCACAATGCTCCATGCCCTTGTCATCACAATGCTCCAACACCCTGTAATCACAATGATCCATGCCCCTTTTCATCTCAATGCTCCATGAACCCTGTCATCACAATGCACCATGCCCATCACCATAATATTTCATGCTATTGTCATCACAATGAAATCAAAATGCTCAATGACCTCTGTCATCACAATGCACCAAAACCTTCTGATCACATTGTTCCATAACACTTGTCATCACAATGCCCCATGACGCTGGTCATCACAATTATCCATGGCCTTCTCATCACAATGCTCCATGATCTTTGTCATCACAATGCTCAATACACTTATCATCACAATGCTCCCTGACAGTTGTCATCAGTATGCTCCTTGAAACCTGTCATGACAAGGCTCCATGCCTTTTTAATCACAATGATCCATTCCCTTTTCATCACAATGCTCCAAGACCCCTGTAATCACAATGCTCCATGTCCTTGTCATCACAAAGCTCCATGACGCATGCCATCAGAATGCTCCATTGCCTTCTCATCACAATGCTCCATGCCTTTGTAATCACATTGCTTCAAAACCCCTGTAATCTCAATGCTCCATGCACCTTTTCATCAGAATGCTCCATGCCCTTGTCATCACAATGCTCCATGACCCTTGTCATCGCAATGTTCCAAGCCCTTGTCATCAAAATGCTCCATTACTTTTGTCATCACAATCCTCCATGACACTTGGTATCACAATGCTCCATGCCATTGTCATCACAATGGACAATGACATATGTCATCACAATGCTCCCTGACACCTGTCTTCACAATGCTCCATGCCCCTTTTCATCTCAATGCTCCATGAACCCTCTCATCACAATGCACCATGCCCCTCATCATAATGCTTCATGCTATTGTCATCACAATGAAATCAAAATGCTCCATGACATCTGTCACCACAATGCTCCAAATCCTTGTGATCACAGTGTTCCATAACACTTGTCATCAAAATGCCCCCTGACGCTCGTCATCACTATTATGAATGGTTTTCTCATCACAATGCTCCATGACCTTTGTCACCACAATCCTCAATACATTTATCATTACAATGCTCCCTGACACTTGTCATTAGTATGCTTCATGAACCTTGTCGTGAAAAGTCTCCATGCCTTTTTTATCACAATGATCCATTCCCTTTTCATCACAAAGCTCCAAGACCCCTGTAATCACACTGCTCCCTGCCCTTGTCATCACAAAGCTCCATGACACATGTCATAAGAATGCTACATGGCCTTCTCATCACAATGATCCATGCCCTTGGAATCACAATGCTCCAAGAACCCTGTAATCACAATACTCCGTGACTACAGTCATGGCAGTGCTTCATGACATTTGTCATCACACTGGTCAATGACCTCGTCACAGAAGGCTCTGTGACCTTTGTTACCACAATGCTCCATGAACTTTTCATCACAATTCTCTGTCACCCTTGTCATCACAATGCTCCATGCGTTTGTCAGCACAATGCCCAATGACCCTTTTCATCACAATGCTCCATGCGCTTGTCAGCACAATGCTTTATAACCCATATCATCACAATGCGCCATGTGCTTGTCATCACAATGCTCCACATCCTTGTCATCAAAATGCTCCCTGCACTCCTCATCAAAATGCTCTCTAACCAATGATATCACAGTGTTCCATCACTAGTCATCACAATACTCCTTCACCCCTGTCATCACAATGTTCCATGACCCCTGTCATCAAAATGCTATATGCCCTTATAATCACAATGCTCCATGAGCCCTGACATCACAATGTTCCATAACACCTGTCATCAAAATGCTCCATGACCCGTTTCATCACAATGCTCCATGCCACCTGACATCAGAATGTTCAATAATCCCTGTCACAAAATGCTCCATGACCCTTTTCATCACAATGCTCTATGACACATGACATCACAATTTTCCATAACCCCTCTCATCAAAATGTTCCTTGACCCTTTTGATCAAATTGCTCCATGACCCTGTCATCACAATGCTCCCTGCCCTTCTCATCACAATGCACCACGGCCTTGTCATCAAAATGCTCCATGACATTTGTCATCACAAAGCTCCATGATCATTGGCATCACAATGCTCCATGCCATTATCATCAAATGTTCCTTGAACCCTCTCATCACATTGCTCCATGCCCTTGTCATCACAAAGCTCCATGACGCTTGTCATCACAATGCTCGATGCCCTTCTCATCACAATGCTCCATGCCCTTATCATTACAATCCTCCATGACCTATGTATCATAGTGTTCCGTGCCCTTGTCATCACAATGCTCCATGCCCACTCTCATCACAATAATCCATGAAACTTTTCAGACCAATGCTCCATGCCCTTGTCATCACAATGCTCCATTAACACTGTCATTATAATGCTCCATGACACATGCCATCACAATGTTCCATGGCCTTGTCATCACAAGCCTCCATGACCCTTGTCATCACAATGCTCCAAGACCCCTCTAATCACAATGCTCCTTGTCTTTGTCATCACAAACCTCCATGATGCATGTCATCAGAATGCCCCATGGCCTTCTCATCACAATGCTCCATTCCCCTTTTCATCTCAATGCTCCATGAACCCTGTCATCACAATGCACCATGCCCATCATCATAATGATTCATGCTATTGTCATCACAATGAAATCAAAATGCTCCATGACCTCTGTCATCAAAATGCTCCAAACCCTTGTGATCACAATGTTCCATAACACTTGTCATCACAATGCCCAATGACGCTGGTCATTACAATTGTCCATGGTCTTCTCATCACAATGCTCCATGACCTTTGTCATCACAATGCTCAATACACTTGTCATCACAATGCTCCCTGACACTTGTCGTCAGTATGCTCCTTGAAACCTGTCATGACCGGGCGCCATGCATTTTTCATCACAATGATCCATGCCCTTTTCATCACAATCCTCCAAGACCCCTCTAATGACAATGCTCCATATCATTTTCATCACAAAGCTCCATGACGCATGTCATCAGAATGCTCCATGGCCTTCTCATCACAATGCTCCATGCCCTGGTCTTCACAATGCTACAAAACCCCTGTAATCACAATGCTCCATGAACCTTTTTATCAGTATGCTCCATGACAATTTTCATCACAAGGTGCCATGGCCCTCTCAGCATAATGCTCCAGGACCTTCTCATCGCATTGCTCCATTCCCTTCTCATCACAATGCTCCATGACCCCTGTCATCACAGTACTCCATGAATATTTTCAGCCCAATGCTCCATGACCTTATCATCACAATGCTCCGTGACCCATGTCATCACAATGCTACATGACCACAGTCATCAAAATGATCCATGCCACTTGTCATCAGAATATTCCTTGAGCTTGTCATCCCCATGCTCCATGACCCCTGTAATCACAATGGTCCTTGACGCTTGTCATCACAGAGCTCCATGACACTTGTCATCACAGTGCTCCATGCCTTTGTCAGCAAAATGCTACATGACCTTGTCATCACAATTCTCCATGCACTTGTCCTCACAATTCTCCATTACCAGTGTCATCACAATCCTCCATGAACCTTGGGATCACATTGCTTCATGCCCTTGTCATCACAATGCTCCATGATTCTTGAAATCAAAATGATCCATGACCTCTGTCATCACAATGCTCCAAACACTTGTGATCACCATGTTCCATAACACTTGTCATCACAACGCTCCATGATGCCTGCCATCACAATATTCCATGCCCTTGTAATTACAATGCTCCATGAACTTTGTCATCACAATGCTCAATACACGTGTCAGCACAATGCTCCCTGACACTTTTCCTCAGAATGCTCCTTGAAACCTGTCATGAAAAGTCTCTATGCCTTTTTCATCACAATGCTCCATGCCCTTTTTCTCACAATGCTCCATGCCATTGTCATCAAAATACTCCAAAAGCTTGTCATCAGAATGCTCCAACATCCTTGTTATCACAATGCTCCATGATCCCTGTCATCACAATGCTCCATGACACCTGTCATCACAATGCTCCATGCCCCTTGTCATTACAGTACTCCATGACGCTCGTCATCACAAATATCCATGATCTTCTCATCACAATGCTCCACGGTCTTTCCATCACAATGCTCCATGACACTTCTCATCACAATGTTACATGCTCTTTTCATCACAATTCTCCATGCACTTGTCATCGCAATGCTCAATGACACCTGTCATAGCAAGCTCCATGTGCTTTTCATCACAATGCTTCACGAACTTGTCATCAGAATTCTCATTGGCCCTTGTCATCACAATCCTCCATGCCCTTGTCATCAAAATGCTCCATGACCCTTGTTCTCACAATGCTCCAAACCCCTGTCATCACAATGCTCCATTAACTTTGTCATCACATTCCTCCATGACACTTGGCATCACAATGCTCCATGCCATTGTCATCAAAATGGACCATGACATATGTCATCACAATGTTCCCTGACCCCTGTCTTCAAAGTACCTCATGATCTTCTCATCACAATGCTCCATGACCTTGTCATCAGAATGTGCCATGCCCACTGTAATCACAATAAATCATGAAACTTGTCAGAACAATGCACCATGCCCCTGTCATCACAATGCTCCATACCCTTGTCATCACAATGCTCCGTGACTCCAGTCATCACAATGCTTCATGACCTTTTTCATCACAATGGTCCATGCCCTCCTCATCACAAGGCTCTGTGACCATTGTCACCACAATGCTCCATGAATTTTTCATCACAATGCTCTGTGATCGTTGTCATCACAATGTTCCATGCCTTTGTCAGCACAATGCTGCATGACTCTTGTCTTCACAATGCTCCATTCGGTTCTCAGCACAATGCTCCAAGATCCATGTCATCAAAATGGGCCATGCACTGGTCATCACAATTCTCCACAGCCTTGTCATCACAATGCTCCATAAATCTTGTCATCACAATGCTCCATAATCTTTGTTATCACAATGCTCCATGCACTTCTCATCAAAATGCTCTCTCAGCACTGATATCACAATGTTCCATCACTAGTCATCACAATACTCCCTCACCACTGTCATCACAATTTTCCATGACCTCTGTCATCACAATGCTACATGCCCTTATCATCACAATGCTCCATGACCCCTGACATCAAAATGTTCCATATCCTCTGTCATCAAAATGCTCCATCACCCTTTTCATCACAATGCTCCAAGACCCCTGAAATCACAATGTTCCATAACCACTGTCATCAAAATGTTCCATGACACTTTTCATCAAATTGCTCCATGACCCTGTCATCACAATGCACCATATCCATCGTCATCATGCTTCATGCTATTGTCATCAAAATGAAATCAATATGCTCCATGACCTCTGTCATCAAAATGCTAAGAACCATTGTGATCACAATGTTCTATAACCATTGTCATCACAATGCACCATGACACTCATCATCACAATTATCCATGGTCTTCTCATCACAGTGTTCCATGAACTTTGTCATCACAATGCTCAATACACTTGTCATCACAATGCTCCCTGACACTTTTCATCAGTATGCTCCTTGAACCCTGTCATGACAAGGCTCCATGCCTTTTTCATCACAATGATCCATGCCCTTTTCATCACAATGCTCCAAGACCACTGTAATCACAATGCTCCTTGTCCTTGTCATCACAAAACTCCATGACGCATGTCATCAGATGCTCTTTGGACATCTCTCACAATGCTCCATGCCCTTGTAATCACAATGCTCCAAGACCCCTGTAATCACAATGCTCCATGCCCCTTTTCATCAGAATGCTCCATGAGACTTCTCATCACAAGGCTCCATGGTCTTCTCATCAGAGTGCTCCAGGACCTTGTCATCACAATGCTCTATGACACCTTTCATCAGAATACTCCATAAACATTTTCAGCTCAATGCTCCATGATCTTCTCATCAAAATGCTCCATGACCCCAGTCATCACAATTCTCCATGCTCCTTGTTATCAAAATGATCCATGACCTCTGTCATCACAGTGCTCCAAACCCTTGTGATCACATTTTTCCATAACACTTGTCATCAGAGTACTCGATGATGCCTGTCATCACAATACTCCATGCCCTTGTCATCACAATGCTCCATGACCTTTGTCATCACAATGCTCAATACACTTGTCATCACAATGTTCCCTGACACTTGTCGTCAGAATGCTTCTCGAACCCTCTCTTGAGAAGGCTCTATGCCTTTTTCATCACAATGCTCCATGCCCTTTTCATCACAATGCTCCTTGACATTGTCATCACAATACTCCACAAGCTTGTCATCAGAATGCTCCATGACACTTGTCATCACAATGCTCCATGACCCCTGTCATCACAATGCTCCATGACACCTGTCATCACAATGCCCCATACCCCTTGTCATTACAGTTCTCCATGACGCTCGTCATCACAATGCTCCACCGTCTTGCCATCACAATGCTCCATGACACTTCAAATCACAATGTTACATGCTCTTGTAATCACTTTCTCCTTGCACTTGTCATCGCAATGCTCCATGACCCCTGTCATAGCAAGCTCCATGTGCTTTTCATCACAGTGCTTCACGAACTTGTCATCAGAATTCTCAAAAGCACTTGTCATCACAATGCTCCATGACAATTGTCATCACAATGCTCCAAGCCCTTGTCATCACAATGCTCCATTACCTTTGTCATCACAATCCTCCATGACGCTTGTCATCACAATGCTCCATGTCATTGTCATCACAATGCACCATGACATAGTTCATCACAATGCTCCCTGATACCTGACTTCACAATAATCCATTACCTTTTCTTCACAGTGCTCCATGCCCTTGTCATCACAATTCGCAATGCACACTGTCATCACAATAATCCATGAAATTTTTCAGACCGATGCTCCATGCCCCTGTCATCACAATGCTCCATGCCATTGTCATCACAATGTTTCATGAAGCCTCTCATCACATTGTTCCATGCCCTTGTCATCAAAAAGCTCCATGACGCTTGTCATCACAATGCTCGATGCCCTTCTCATCACAATGCTCCATGACATTGTCATTACAATCCTCCATGACCCATGTATCACAGTGTTCCGTGTCCTTGTCATCACAATGCTCCATGCCCACTCTCATCACAATAATCCATGAAAATTTTCAGACATATGCTCCATGCCCTTGTCATCACAAATCTCTATGACGCATGTCATCAGAATGCTCCATGGCCTTCTCATTCACAATGCTCCATGCCCTTGTCATCACAATGCTCCCCAAACTTGTCATCTCAATGCTCCTTAAATATTGTCATCACAAAGCTCCATGCATTTCGCATCAAAATGCTCTCTCACCACTGATATCACAATTTTCCATCACTAGTCATCACAATACTCCCTCACCCCTGTCATCACAATGTTCCAGGGCTTTGTCATCACAAGGCTCCATGACCCGATTAATCACAGTGATCCATACCCCTTTTCATCTCAATGCTCCATTAGCCCTGTCATCACAACGAACCATGCCCATCATCATAATGCTTCATGCTATTGTCATCACAATGAAATCAAAATGCTCCATGACCTCTGTCATCACAATGCTCCAAACCCTTGTGATCAGAATGTTTCATAACACTTGTCATCACAATTCCCCATGACGCTCCTCATCACAGTTATCCATAGTCCTCTCAGCACAATGCTCCATGAACTTTGTCATCACAATGCTCAATACACTTGTCATCACAATGCTCCCTGACACTTGACGTCAGAATGTTCCTTGATCCCTGTCATGAAAAGGTTCCATGCCTTTTTCATCACAATGTTCCATGCCTTTTTCATCACAATGCTCCATGCCATTTTCATCACAATACTCCACAAGCTTGTCATCAGAATGCTCCTTGACCCTTGTCATCACAATGATCCATGACACTTTTCAACACAATTCTCCATGCCCCATGTCATTACAGTGCTCGATGACACTCGTCATCAAAATGCTCCATGGTCCTGCGATTACAATGCTCCACGGTCTTGCCATCACAATGCTCCATGACCTGGACATCACAATGCTCCATGTCCCTTGTCATCACAATGCTCCATGCGCTTCTCAGCACAATGCTCCATGACCCATGACATCACTATGTGCCAAGCGCTTCTCATCACAATGCTCCAAAACCTTGTCATCACAATGCTCCATAAACCTTGTTATCACAGTGCACCATGCATTCTCATCAAAATGCTCACTCACCACTGATATCACAATGTTCCATCACTAGTCATCACAATACTCCCTCACCCCTGTCATCACAATGTTCCATGACCCCTGTAATCACAATGCTCCATGCCCTTGTCATAACAAAGCTCCATGATGCATGTCATCAGAATGTTCCATGGACTTCTCATCACAATGCTCCATGCCCTTGCCATCACAATGCTCCATTACACCTGTCATCAAAATGCTCGATGACTACTGTCATCACAGCGCTCCATGACCACAGACAACACAATGTTCTGGGACTCTCGTCATCAAAATGCTCCATGACAATTGTCATCAAAATGATCCATGCGCTTGTCATCCCAATGCTCCATGATACCTGTAATCAGAATGCTCCGTGACGCTTGTCATCCCAGTGCTCCATGACCCTTGACATCACAATGTTCCATGCCATTGTCATCACAGTGCTCCAACAACCCTCTCATCACATTGCTCCATGCCCTTGTCATCACAAAGCTCCATGACGCTTGTCATCACAATGCTCGATGCCCTTCTCATCACAGTGCTCCATGCCCTTGTCATTACAATCCTCCATGATCCATGTATCACCGTGTTCCTTGCTCCTGACATCACAATGCTCCATGCCCACCCTCATCACAATAATCCATGAAAATTTTCACACAAATGCTCCATGCCCTTGTCATCAAAAGGCTCCATTACCCGAATCATAACAATGATCCATGACCCCTGCCATCACAATGTTCCACGTCCTCGTCATCACAAGGCTCCATGACCCTTGTCATCACAATTCTCCAAGACCCCTGTAATCACAATGCTCCATGCCTTTGTCATCACGAAGCTACATGACGCATGTCATCAGAATGCTCCATGGCCTTCTCATCACAATGCTCCATGCACTTGTCATCACAGTGCTCCAAGACCCCTGTCATCACAATGCTCCGTGACTCCAGTCATCACAATGCTTCATGACCTTTGTCCTCACAATGGTCCATGCCCTCGTCAAACAAGGCTCTGCAACTTTGTCACCACAATGCTTCATGCCCTTGTATTCTCAGTGCTCCATGGCCACTGTCATCACAATAATCCATGAAACTTGTCAGACCAATGTTCCATGCCCCTGTCATCATATTGCTCCATGCCCCTGTCATCAAAATGCTCCATGACCCCTTTCATCACAGTTCTCCGTGACTCCAGTCATCACAATGATTCATGACCTTTCTCCTCACAATGGTCCATGCCATCGTCACACAAGGCTCTGTGATCTTTGTCACCACAATGCTCCATGAAATTTTCATCACAATGCTCTGTGTCCCTTGTCATCACAATGCTCCATGCCTTTGTCAGCACAATGCTCCATGACACTTGTCATCAAAATGCTCCATGCGCTTGTCAGCACAATGCTCCATGACACATGTCATCACAATGCTCCACATCCTTTTCATCGCTATGCTCCATAAAACTTGTCATCAAAAAGCTACATGCACTTCTCATCAAAATGCTCTCTCACCACATATATCACAATGTTCCATCACTAGTCATCACAATACTCGCTCACCCCTGTCATCACAATGTTCCATGACCCCTGTCATCACAATGTTCCTTGACCACTGTCATCACAGTGCTACATGCCCTTATCATCACAATGCTCCATGACCCCTGACATCACAATGTTCCATAACCCCTGTCACAAAATGCTCCATGACCCATTTCATCACAATGATTGATGACCCATGACATCACAATGTTCCATAACCACTGTCATCAAAATATTCCATGACACTTTTATTCAAATTGCTCCATGACCCTGTCATCACAATGCTCCCTGCCCTTCTCATCACAATGCACCACGCCCTTGTCATCAAATGCCCCATGACATCTGTCATCACAAATCTCCATGACCCTTGGCATCACAATGCTCCATGCCATTGTCATCACAATGTTCAATGAAATCTCTCATCACATTTCTCCATGCCCTTGTCATCACAATGCTCCATTATACCTGTCATAACAATGCTCCATGACCCCTGTCATCACAGTGCTCCGTGACTCCAGTCATCACAATGATTCATGACCTTTCTCATCACAATGGTCCATGCCCTCGTCACACAAGGCTCTGTGATCTTTGTCACCACAATGCTCCATGAAATTTTCATCACAATGCTCTGTGTCCCTTGTCATCACAATGCTCCATGCCTTTGTCAGCACAATGCTCCATGACACATGCCATCACAATGTGCCATGCTCTTTTCATCACAATGCTCCATATCCTTTTCATCGCTATGCTATAAAAAACTTGTCATCACAATGCTCCATGAACTTCTCATCAAAATTCTCTCTCAACACATATATCACAATGTTCCATCACTAGTCATCACAATACTCCCTCACCCCTGTCATCACAATGTTCTATGACCACTGTCATCACAGTGCTACATGCCCTTATCATCACAATGCTCCGTGACCCCAGACATCACAACGTTCCACGGCCTTGTCACCTCAAGAATCCATGACCCTTGTCATCACAATGCTCCAAGACCTCTGTAATCACAATTCTCCATGCCACTTTTCATCTCAATGCTCCATGAACCCTGTCATCACAATGCACCATGCCCATTATCATAATGATTCATGATATTGTCATAAAAATGAAATTAAAATGCTCCATGAACCCTGTCATCAAAATGCTCCGTGACTCCAGTCATCACAGTGCTTCAAGACTTTTGTCCTCACAATGGTCCATGCCCTCGTCACACAAGGCTCTGTGACCTTTGTCACCACAATGCTCCATGCACTACTCATCTCAATGCTCGATGCCCACTGTCATCACAATAATCCATGAAACTTGTCAGACCAATGTTCCATGCCCCTGTCATCACATTGCTCCATGACCCCTGTCATCACAGTTCTCCGTGACTCCAGTCATCACAATGCTTCATGACCTTTCTCATCACAATGGTCCATGCCCTCGTCACACAAGGCTCTGTGATCTTTGTCACCACAATGCTCCATGAAATTTTCATCACAATGCTCCGTGTCCCTTGTCATCACAGTGCTCCATGCCCACTGTCATCACAATAATCCATGAAACTTGTCAGACCAATGTTCCATGCCCCTGTCATTACATTGCTCCTTGACCCCTGTCATCACAGTTCTCCGTGATTCCAGTCATCACAATGATTCATGACCTTTCTCATCACAATGCTCCATGCCCTCGTCACACAAGGCTCTGTGATCTTTGTCACCACAATGCTCCATGAAATTTTCATCACAATGCTCCGTGTCCCTTGTCATCACAATGCTCCATGCCTTTGTCAGCACAATGCTCCATGACACTTGTTATCAAAATGCTCCATGCGCTTGTCAGCACAATGCTCCATGACACATCTCATCACAATGTGCCATGCTCTGTTCATAACAATGCTCCACATCATTTTCATCACTATGCTCCATAAAACTTGTGACCACAATGCTCCATGCACTTCTCATCAAAATGCTATCTCACCACATATATCACAATGTTCCATCACTAGTCATTACAATACTCGCTCACCACTGGCATCACAATGTTCCATGACCACTGTCATCACAGTGCTACATGCCCTTATCATCACAATGCTCCATGACCACTGACATCACAATGTTCCCTAACCCCTGTCACAAAATGCTCCATGACCCATTTCATCACAATGCTTCATGACCCCTGACATCACAATGTTACATAACCCCTGTCAACAAAATATTCCATGACAGTTGTATTCAAATTGCTCCATGAACCTGTCATCACAATTCTCCTTGCCCTTCTCATCACAATGCACCACGCCCTTGTCATCAAATTGCCCCATGACATTTGTCATCACAAAGCTCCATGACCCTTGGCATCACAATGCTCCATGGCATTGTCATCACAATGCTCAATGAAATCTCTCATCACATTGCTCCATGCCCTTGTCATCAGAATGCTCCATTACACCTGTCATAACAATGCTCCATGACCCCTGCCATCACAAAGTTCCACGGCCTTGTCATCACAAGGCTCCATGACCCTTGTCATCACAATGCTCCAAGACCTCTGTAAAAAAAATTCTCCATGCCACTTTTCATCTCAATGCTCCATGAACACTGTCATCACAGTGCACCATGCCCATCATCATAATGATTCATGCTATTGTCATCATAATGAAATCAAAATGCTCCATGTCCTCTGTCATCACAATGCTCCAAACCCTTCTGTTCACAATGTTCCATAACACTTGTCATCACATGCCCCATGACGCTCGTCATCACAATTATGCAAGGTCTTCTCATCACAATGCTCCATGACTGTTGTGACCACAATGCTGAATACACTTGGCATCACAATGGTCGCTGAAACTTTTAATCAGTATGCTCCTTGAACACTGTCATGAAAAGGCTACATGCCATTTTCATCACAATGATCCATTCCCTTTTCATCACAATGCTCCAAGACCACTGTTATCACAATGCTCCGTGTCTCCAGTCATCACAATGCTTCATGACATTTGTCATCACAATGGCCCATGACCTCGTCACACAAAGCTCTGTGACCTCTGTCACCACAATGCTCCATGAAATTTTTATCACAATGCTCTGTGACACTTGTCATCACAAAGCTCCATGCCTTTGTCAGCACAATGCTCCATGACCCTTGTCATCACAATGCTCGATGCGCGTGTCAGCACAGTGCTCCATAACCCATGTCATCACAATGCACAATGCACTTGTCATCACAAAGCTCCACATCCTTGTCATCACAATGCTCTATGCACTTCTCCTCAAAATGCCTTCCCACCACTGATATCACAATGTTCCATCACTAGTCATCACAATACTCCCTCACCCCTGTCATCACAATATTCCATGACCCCTGTAATCACAATTCTCCATGCCCTTGTCATCACAAAGCTCCATGACGCATGTCATCAGAATGCTCCATGGCCTTCTCATCACAATGCTCCATGGCCTTGTCATCACAATGCTCCAACACCCCTGTAATCACAATGCTCCATGCCCCTTTTCATCTCAATGCTCCATGAACCCTGTCATCACAGTGCACCGTCCCCATCACCATAATATTTCATGCTATTGTCATCACAAAGAAATCAAAATGCTCAATGACCTCTGTCATCACAATGCACCAAACCATTCTGATCACAATGTTCCATAACACTTGTCATCACAATGCCCCATGACGCTGGTCATCACAATTATCCATGGTCTTCTCATCACAATGCTCCATGATCTTTGTCATCACAATGCTCAATACACTTATCATCACAATGTTCCCTGACAGTTGTCATCAGTATGCTCCTTGAAACCTGTCATGACAAGGCTCCATGCATTTTTCATCACAATGATCCATTCCCTTTTCATCACAATGCTCCAAGACCCCTTTAATCACAATGCTCCATGTCCTTGTCATCACAAAACTCCATGACGCATTTCATCAGAATGCTCTATTGCCTTCTCATCACAATGCTACATGCCCTTGTAATCACATTGCTTCAAAACCCCTGTAATCTCAATGCTCCATGCACCTTTTCATCAGAATGCTCCATGCCCTTGTCATCACAATGCTCCATGACCCTTGTCATCGCAATGTTCCAAGCCCTTGTCATCAAAATGCTCCATTACCTTTGTCATCACAATCCTCCATGACACTTGGTATCACAATGCTCCATGCCATTGTCATCACAATGGACAATGATATATGTCATCACAATGCTCCCTGACACCTGTCTTCACAATACTACATGACCTTGTCATCACAATGCGCCATTCCCACTGTCAACAAAATAATCCATGAAACATGTCAGAGCAATGTTCCATGGCCCTGTCATAACAATACTCCATGTCCTTGTCATCACAATGTTCCATGACACCTGTCATCACAATGCTCCGTGACTCCTGTCATCACAATGCTTCATGACCTTTGTCCTCACAATGGTCCATGCCCTCGTCACACAAGGCTCTGTGATCTTTGTCACCACAATGCTCCATGAAATTTTCATCACAATGCTCTGTGTCCCTTGTCATCACAATGCTCCAAGCCTTTGTCAGCAGAATGCTCCATGACACATGTCATCACAATGTGCCATGCTCTTTTCATCACAATGCTCCACACCGTTTTCATCGCTATGCTCCAAAAAACTTGTCATCACAATGCTCCATGCACTTCTCATTAAAGTGCTCTCTCAACACATATATCACAATGTTCCATCACTAGTCATCACAATACTCCCTCACCCCTGTCATCACAATATTCTATGACCACTCTCATTACAGTGCTACATGCACTTATCATCACAGTGCTCCATGACCCAAGACATCACAACGTTCCACGGCCTTGTCACCTCAAGGCTCCATGACCCTTGTAATCACAATGCTCCAAGACCTCTGTAATCACAATTCTCCATGCCACTTTTCATCTCAATGCTCCATGAACACTGTCATCACAATGCACCATGCCCATCATCATAATGATTCATGCTATTGTCATCACAATGAAATCAAAATGCTCCATGTCCTCTGTCATCACAATGCTCCAAAACTTTCTGATCACAATGTTCCATAACACTTGTCATCACATGCCCCATGACGCTCATCATCACAGTTATGCAAGTTTTTCTCATCACAATGCTCCATGAACTTTGTGACCACAATGCTTAATACACTTGGCATCACAATGCTCGCTGACACTTGTCATCAGTATGCTCCTTGAACACTGTCATGACAAGGCTCCATGACTTTTTCATCACAATGATCCATTCCCTTTTCATCACAATGCTCCAAGACCACTGTTATCACAATGCTCCATGACTCCAGTCATCACAGTGCTTCATGACATTTGTCATCACAATGGTCCATGACCTCGTCACACAAAGCTCTGTGATCTTTGTCACCACAATGCTCCATGAAATATTTATCACAATGCTCTGTGACCCGTGTCATCACAAAGCTCCATGCCTTTGTCAGCAAAATGCTCGATGACCCTTGTCATCACAATGCTCGATGCGCGTGTCAGCACAATGCTCCATAACCCATGTCATCACAATGCACCATGCACTTGTCATCACAATGCTCCACATCCTTGTCATCAAAATGCTCCATAAATCTTGTCATCACAATGCTCCATGCACTTCTCCTCAAAATAACTTCTCACCACTCATATCACAATGTTCCATCACTAGTCATCACAATACTCCCTCACCCCGGTCATCACAATATTCCATGACCCTTGTAATCACAATTCTCCATGCCCTTGTCATCACAAAGCTCCATGACGCATGTCATCAGAATGCTCCGTGGCCTTCTCATCACAATGCTCCATGCCCTTGTCATCACAATGCTCCAACACCCTGTAATCACAATGATCCATGCCCCTTTTCATCTCAATGCTCCATGAACCCTGTCATCACAATGCACCATGCCCATCACCATAATATTTCATGCTATTGTCATCACAATGAAATCAAAATGCTCAATGACCTCTGTCATCACAATGCACCAAAACCTTCTGATCACATTGTTCCATAACACTTGTCATCACAATGCCCCATGACGCTGGTCATCACAATTATCCATGGCCTTCTCATCACAATGCTCCATGATCTTTGTCATCACAATGCTCAATACACTTATCATCACAATGCTCCCTGACAGTTGTCATCAGTATGCTCCTTGAAACCTGTCATGACAAGGCTCCATGCCTTTTTAATCACAATGATCCATTCCCTTTTCATCACAATGCTCCAAGACCCCTGTAATCACAATGCTCCATGTCCTTGTCATCACAAAGCTCCATGACGCATGCCATCAGAATGCTCCATTGCCTTCTCATCACAATGCTCCATGCCTTTGTAATCACATTGCTTCAAAACCCCTGTAATCTCAATGCTCCATGCACCTTTTCATCAGAATGCTCCATGCCCTTGTCATCACAATGCTCCATGACCCTTGTCATCGCAATGTTCCAAGCCCTTGTCATCAAAATGCTCCATTACTTTTGTCATCACAATCCTCCATGACACTTGGTATCACAATGCTCCATGCCATTGTCATCACAATGGACAATGACATATGTCATCACAATGCTCCCTGACACCTGTCTTCACAATGCTCCATGCCCCTTTTCATCTCAATGCTCCATGAACCCTCTCATCACAATGCACCATGCCCCTCATCATAATGCTTCATGCTATTGTCATCACAATGAAATCAAAATGCTCCATGACATCTGTCACCACAATGCTCCAAATCCTTGTGATCACAGTGTTCCATAACACTTGTCATCAAAATGCCCCCTGACGCTCGTCATCACTATTATGAATGGTTTTCTCATCACAATGCTCCATGACCTTTGTCACCACAATCCTCAATACATTTATCATTACAATGCTCCCTGACACTTGTCATTTGTATGCTTCATGAACCTTGTCGTGAAAAGTCTCCATGCCTTTTTTATCACAATGATCCATTCCCTTTTCATCACAAAGCTCCAAGACCCCTGTAATCACACTGCTCCCTGCCCTTGTCATCACAAAGCTCCATGACACATGTCATAAGAATGCTACATGGCCTTCTCATCACAATGATCCATGCCCTTGGAATCACAATGCTCCAAGAACCCTGTAATCACAATACTCCGTGACTACAGTCATGGCAGTGCTTCATGACATTTGTCATCACACTGGTCAATGACCTCGTCACAGAAGGCTCTGTGACCTTTGTTACCACAATGCTCCATGAACTTTTCATCACAATTCTCTGTCACCCTTGTCATCACAATGCTCCATGCGTTTGTCAGCACAATGCCCAATGACCCTTTTCATCACAATGCTCCATGCGCTTGTCAGCACAATGCTTTATAACCCATATCATCACAATGCGCCATGTGCTTGTCATCACAAAGCTCCACATCCTTGTCATCAAAATGCTCCCTGCACTCCTCATCAAAATGCTCTCTAACCAATGATATCACAGTGTTCCATCACTAGTCATCACAATACTCCTTCACCCCTGTCATCACAATGTTCCATGACCCCTGTCATCAAAATGCTATATGCCCTTATAATCACAATGCTCCATGAGCCCTGACATCACAATGTTCCATAACACCTGTCATCAAAATGCTCCATGACCCGTTTCATCACAATGCTCCGTGCCACCTGACATCAGAATGTTCAATAATCCCTGTCACAAAATGCTCCATGACCCTTTTAATCACAATGCTCTATGACACATGACATCACAATTTTCCATAACCCCTCTCATCAAAATGTTCCTTGACCCTTTTGATCAAATTGCTCCATGACCCTGTCATCACAATGCTCCCTGCACTTCTCATCACAATGCACCACGGCCTTGTCATCAAAATGCTCCATGACATTTGTCATCACAAAGCTCCATGATCATTGGCATCACAATGCTCCATGCCATTATCATCAAATGTTCCTTGAACCCTCTCATCACATTGCTCCATGCCCTTGTCATCACAAAGCTCCATGACGCTTGTCATCACAATGCTCGATGCCCTTCTCATCACAATGCTCCATGCCCTTATCATTACAATCCTCCATGACCTATGTATCATAGTGTTCCGTGCCCTTGTCATCACAATGCTCCATGCCCACTCTCATCACAATAATCCATGAAACTTTTCAGACCAATGCTCCATGCCCTTGTCATCACAATGCTCCATTAACACTGTCATTATAATGCTCCATGACACATGCCATCACAATGTTCCATGGCCTTGTCATCACAAGCCTCCATGACCCTTGTCATCACAATGCTCCAAGACCCCTCTAATCACAATGCTCCTTGTCTTTGTCATCACAAACCTCCATGATGCATGTCATCAGAATGCCCCATGGCCTTCTCATCACAATGCTCCATTCCCCTTTTCATCTCAATGCTCCATGAACCCTGTCATCACAATGAACCATGCCCATCATCATAATGATTCATGCTATTGTCATCACAATGAAATCAAAATGCTCCATGACCTCTGTCATCAAAATGCTCCAAACCCTTGTGATCACAATGTTCCATAACACTTGTCATCACAATGCCCAATGACGCTGGTCATTACAATTGTCCATGGTCTTCTCATCACAATGCTCCATGACCTTTGTCATCACAATGCTCAATACACTTGTCATCACAATGCTCCCTGACACTTGTCGTCAGTATGCTCCTTGAAACCTGTCATGACCGGGCGCCATGCATTTTTCATCACAATGATCCATGCCCTTTTCATCACAATCCTCCAAGACCCCTCTAATGACAATGCTCCATATCATTTTCATCACAAAGCTCCATGACGCATGTCATCAGAATGCTCCATGGCCTTCTCATCACAATGCTCCATGCCCTGGTCTTCACAATGCTACAAAACCCCTGTAATCACAATGCTCCATGAACCTTTTTATCAGTATGCTCCATGACAATTTTCATCACAAGGCGCCATGGCCCTCTCAGCATAATGCTCCAGGACCTTCTCATCGCATTGCTCCATTCCCTTCTCATCACAATGCTCCATGACCCCTGTCATCACAGTACTCCATGAATATTTTCAGCCCAATGCTCCATGACCTTATCATCACAATGCTCCGTGACCCATGTCATCACAATGCTACATGACCACAGTCATCAAAATGATCCATGCCACTTGTCATCAGAATATTCCTTGAGCTTGTCATCCCCATGCTCCATGACCCCTGTAATCACAATGGTCCTTGACGCTTGTCATCACAGAGCTCCATGACACTTGTCATCACAGTGCTCCATGCCTTTGTCAGCAAAATGCTACATGACCTTGTCATCACAATTCTCCATGCACTTGTCCTCACAATTCTCCATTACCAGTGTCATCACAATCCTCCATGAACCTTGGGATCACATTGCTTCATGCCCTTGTCATCACAATGCTCCATGATTCTTGAAATCAAAATGATCCATGACCTCTGTCATCACAATGCTCCAAACACTTGTGATCACCATGTTCCATAACACTTGTCATCACAACGCTCCATGATGCCTGCCATCACAATATTCCATGCCCTTGTAATTACAATGCTCCATGAACTTTGTCATCACAATGCTCAATACACGTGTCAGCACAATGCTCCCTGACACTTTTCCTCAGAATGCTCCTTGAAACCTGTCATGAAAAGTCTCTATGCCTTTTTCATCACAATGCTCCATGCCCTTTTTCTCACAATGCTCCATGCCATTGTCATCAAAATACTTCAAAAGCTTGTCATCAGAATGCTCCAAGACCCTTGTTATCACAATGCTCCATGATCCCTGTCATCACAATGCTCCATGACACCTGTCATCACAATGCTCCATGCCCCTTGTCATTACAGTGCTCCATGACGCTCGTCATCACAAATATCCATGATCTTCTCATCACAATGCTCCACGGTCTTTCCATCACAATGCTCCATGACACTTCTCATCACAATGTTACATGCTCTTTTCATCACAATTCTCCATGCACTTGTCATCGCAATGCTCAATGACACCTGTCATAGCAAGCTCCATGTGCTTTTCATCACAATGCTTCACGAACTTGTCATCAGAATTCTCATTGGCCCTTGTCATCACAATCCTCCATGCCCTTGTCATCAAAATGCTCCATGACCCTTGTTCTCACAATGCTCCAAACCCCTGTCATCAAAATGCTCCATTAACTTTGTCATCACATTCCTCCATGACACTTGGCATCACAATGCTCCATGCCATTGTCATCAAAATGGACCATGACATATGTCATCACAATGTTCCCTGACCCCTGTCTTCAAAGTACCTCATGATCTTCTCATCACAATGCTCCATGACCTTGTCATCAGAATGTGCCATGCCCACTGTAATCACAATAAATCATGAAACTTGTCAGAACAATGCACCATGCCCCTGTCATCACAATGCTCCATACCCTTGTCATCACAATGCTCCGTGACTCCAGTCATCACAATGCTTCATGACCTTTTTCATCACAATGGTCCATGCCCTCCTCATCACAAGGCTCTGTGACCATTGTCACCACAATGCTCCATGAATTTTTCATCACAATGCTCTGTGATCGTTGTCATCACAATGTTCCATGCCTTTGTCAGCACAATGCTCCATGACTCTTGTCTTCACAATGCTCCATTCGGTTCTCAGCACAATGCTCCAAGATCCATGTCATCAAAATGGGCCATGCACTTGTCATCACAATTCTCCACAGCCTTGTCATCACAATGCTCCATAAATCTTGTCATCACAATGCTCCATAATCTTTGTTATCACAATGCTCCATGCACTTCTCATCAAAATGCTCTCTCAGCACTGATATCACAATGTTCCATCACTAGTCATCACAATACTCCCTCACCACTGTCATCACAATGCTACATGCCCTTATCATCACAATGCTCCATGACCCCTGACATCAAAATGTTCCATATCCTCTGTCATCAAAATGCTCCATCACCCTTTTCATCACAATGCTCCAAGACCCCTGAAATCACAATGTTCCATAACCACTGTCATCAAAATGTTCCATGACACTTTTCATCAAATTGCTCCATGACCCTGTCATCACAATGCACCATATCCATCGTCATCATGCTTCATGCTATTGTCATCAAAATGAAATCAATATGCTCCATGACCTCTGTCATCAAAATGCTAAGAACCATTGTGATCACAATGTTCTATAACCATTGTCATCACAATGCACCATGACACTCATCATCACAATTATCCATGGTCTTCTCATCACAGTGTTCCATGAACTTTGTCATCACAATGCTCAATACACTTGTCATCACAATGCTCCCTGACACTTTTCATCAGTATGCTCCTTGAACCCTGTCATGACAAGGCTCCATGCATTTTTCATCACAATGATCCATACCATTTTCATCACAATGCTCCAAGACCCATGTAATCACAATGCTCCATAACCTTAATCACAAAGCTCCATGATGCATCTCATCAGAATGCTCCATGGCCTTCTCATCACAATGCTCCATGTCCTTGTCATCACAGTGCTCCAAGACCCCAGTCATCTCAATGTTCTCTGATTCCAGTCATCACAAGGCTTCATGACATTTGTCATCACAATGGTCCATGTCCTCGTCACACAAGGCTCTGTGACCATTGTCACCACAATGCTCCATGAACTTTTCATCACAATGCTCTTTTATCCTTGTCATCACCATGCTCCATGCCTTTGTCAGCACAATGCTACATGACCCTTGTCATCACAATGCTCCATGCAATTGTCAGCACAATGATCCATAAACTATGTGATCACAATGCGCCACACGCTTTTCATCACAATGCTCCTCATCCTTGTCGTTACAGTGCTCCAAAAACCTTGTCATCACAATGCTCCATGCACTTCTCATCAAAATGTTCTCTCCCCCTGTCATCACAATGTTCCATGATCCCTGTCATGACAATGCTACATGATCTTATCATCACAATGCTCCATGAACCATGACATCACAATGTTCCATAACCCATGTCATCAAATTGCTCCATGACCCTTTTTATCACAATGCTCCATGAGCCCTGACATAACAATGTTCCATAACTACTGTCATCAAAATGTTCCATGATCCTTTTCATCAAATTGCTCCATGACACTGTCATCACAATGCTCCCTGCCCTCCTCATCACAATGTACCACGACCTTGTCATCAAATTGCTCCATGAACTTTGTCATCACAAAGCTCCATGACCCTTGGCATCACAATGCTCCATGCCATTTTCATCACAATGCTCCATGACCCCTGTAATCACAATGCTCCATGCACTTTTTCATCAGAATGCTCCATGAGACTTGTCATCACAAGGCTCCATGGTCTTCTCATCACAATGCTCCAGGACCTTGTCATCACAATGCTCCATTCCCTTGTCATCACAATGCCCCATTACCCATGTCATCACAATACTCCATTAATATTTTCAGCCCAATGCTCCATGACCGTCTTATCACAATCCTCCATGACACCTGTCATCACAATGCTCCATGACCACTGTCATCACTACGCTCCATGACCCCTGACAACACAATGATCTGTGAATGTTTTCATCAAAATGCTTCATGACCTTTGTCATCACAATGCTCCATGCCCTTGTCATCACAATGCTCCATGATGCCTCTCATCACATTGCTCCATGCCCTTGTCATTAAAATCCTCCATGACCCATGTATCACAGTGTTCCATGCCCTTGTCATCACAGTGCTCCATGCCCACTCTCATCACAATAATCCATGAAACTTTTCGGAAAAATGCTCGATGCCCTTGTAATCACAATGCTCCATTGCCCATGTCATAACAATGCTCCATGACCCATGCTATCACAATGTTCCACGGCCTTGTCATCACAAGGATCCAAGACCCCTGTAATCACAATGCTCTATGCCAGTTTTCATCAGAATGCTCCATGAGAATTGTCATCACAAGGCTACATCGTCCTCTCATCACAATGCTCCAGGAGCTTGTCATCACAATGCTCCGTGACTCCAGTCATCACAGTGCTTTATGACCTTTGTCAACACAATGGTCCATTCCCTCGTCATCAAAAGGCTCTGTGATATTTGTCACCACAATGCTCCATGAAATTTTTATCACAATGCTCTGTTACCCATGTCATCATTATGCTCCATACCTTTGTCAGCACAATGCTCCATGACCATTGTCATCACAATGCTCCATGCGCTTGTCCGCACAATGCCCCATGACCTGTGTCATCACAGTGCGCCATGCGCTTGTCATCACAATGCTCCACAACCTTTTCATCACTGTGCTCCATAAATCTTGTCATCAGAATGCTCCATGCACTTCCCATTAAAATGCTGTCCAACCACGGATATCATAACGTTCCATCACTAGTCATCACAATACTCCCTCACCCCTTTCAACACAATGTTCCAGGACCCCTGTCATCAAAATGCTCCATGACCCTTTTCATCATAATGCTCCATGACCCCTGACATCACAATGTTCCATAACACCTTTCATCAAAATATCCCATGACACTTTTCATCAAATTGCTCCATGACCATTTCATCACAGTGCTCTCTGCCCTTCTCATCACAGTGCACCACGCCCTTGTCATCAAAATGCTCTATGACCTTTGTCATCACAAAGCTCCATGACCCTTGGCATCACAATGCTCCATGCCATTGTCATCAAAATGCTCCATGAACACTCTCATCACATTGATCCATGCAGTTGTCATCACAGGCTCCATGATGCTTTTCATCACAATGCTCGATGCTCTTCTTAACACAATGCTCCATGCCCTTTTCATTAAAATCCGACATGACCCATGTATCACATGTGTTCCGTGCCCTTGTCATCACAATGCTCCATGCCCCCTCTCATCACAATAAGCCATGAAACTTTTCAGACCAATGCTCCATGTCCTTGTCATCAAAATGCTCCATTACCCGTTATAACAATGCTCCATGACACCTGCCATTACAATATTCCACGGCCTTGTCATCACAAGGCTCCATAACCCATGTCATCACAATGCTCCGTGTCCTTGTCATCACAAAGCTCCATGACGCATGTCATCAGAATGCTCCATGGCCTTCTCATTCACGATGCTCCATGCCCTTGTCATCACAATTCTCCTAGACCCCTGTAATCACAATGCTCCATGCCCCTTTTCATCTCAATGCTCCATGAACCGTGTCATCAAAATGCACCATGCCCATCATCATAATGCTTCATGCAATTGTCATCAAAATGAAATCAAAATGCTCCATGACCTCTGTCATCACAATGCTCCAAACCCTTGTGATCACATTGTTCCATAACACTTGTCATCACAACGCCCCATGACGCTCATCATCACAATTATCCATGGCCTTCTATTCACAATACTCCATGAACTTTGTCATCACAATGCTCAATACACTTGTCATCACAATGCTCCCTGACACTTGTCATTAGTATGCTCCTTGAAACCTGTCATGACAAGGCTCCATGCATTTTTCATCACAATGATCCATGCCTTTTCCTGACAATGCTCCAAGACCCCTGTAATCACAATGCTCCATGCCCTTGTCATCACAAAGCTTCATGATATATGTCTTCAGAATGCTCCATGGCCTTCTCATCACCATGCCCCTTGCCCTTTTCATCACAATGCTCCTTTCCCTTGTCATCAAATTGCCCCATGACCCCTGTCATCACAATACTCCTTGAATATTTTCAGCCAAATGCTCCATGACCTTCTCATCACAATGCCCCATGAATCCTGTCATCACAATGCACCATGGCCCCTGTCATCACAATGCTCCGTGATTCCAGTCATCACAATGCTTCATGACTATTGTCATCAGAACGGTCCATGCCCTTGTCACACAAGGCTCTGTGTCATTTGTCACCACAATGCTCCATGAACAATTTATCACAATGCTCTGTGACCCTTGTCATCACAATGCACCATGCATTTGTCAGCACAATGATCCATGACACTTGTCATCACAATGCTCCATGCGCTTGTCATCACAATGCTCCTTGACGCTTGGCATCACAATGTACCATGCGCTTGTCATCACAATGCTCCACATCATAGTCATCACAATGCTACATAAACCTTGTCATCACAATGTTCCATGCACTTCTCATCAAAATGCCCTCTCACCACTGGTATCACAATATTCCATCACTAGTCTTCACAATATTCCCTCACCGCTGTCATCACAATGTTCCATTACCCCTATCATCACAATGCTACACGTACTTATCATCAAAATGCTCCATGACCCCTGCCATTACAATGTTCCATAACCTCTGTCATCAAAATGCTACATTACCCATTTCATCTCAATGCTCCATGACCCCTGTCATCACAATTTTCCATAACCACTCTCATCAAAATATTCCATGACCTTTTTCATCAAATTGCTCCATGAACCTATTATCACAATGCTCGCTGCACTTCTCATTACAACGCACCACGGCCTCGTCATCAAAATGCTTCATGACCTTTGTCATCACAAAGCTCCATGACCCTTGGCATCACAATTCTCCATTCCATAGTCATCACAGTGCCCCATGAAGCCTTTCATCACATTGCTCCATGCCCTTGTCATCACAAAGCTCCATGACGCTTGTGATCACAGTGCTCGATGCCATTCTCATCAAAATATTCCATGCCCTTGTCATTAAAATCCTCCATAACCCATGTATCGAAGTGTTCTGTGCCCTTGTCATTACCATCCTCCATTGCCCATGTATCAAAGTGTTCAGTGCCCTTGTCATCACAATGCTCCATGCCCACTCTCATCATAATAATCCATGAAATATTTCAGACCAGTGCTCCATGCCCTTGTCATCACAATGCTCCATTACCCCTGTCATAACAATGCTCCATGACCCCTGCCATCACAAAGTTCCACGGCCTTGTCATCACAAGACTCCATGACACTTGTCATCACAATGTTCCAAGACACTGTAATCACAATTCTCCATACACTTGTCATCACAAAGCTCCATGACACATGTCATCAGAATGCTCCATGGCCTTCTCATTTACGATGCTCCATGCCCTCATCATGAGAATGCTCCAAGACCCCTGTAATCACAATGCTCCATGCCCCTTTTCATCTCAATGCTCCATGAACCGTATCATCACAATGCACCATGCCCATCATCATAATGCTTCATGCAATTGTCATCAAAATGAAATCAATATGCTCCATGACCTCTGTCATCACAATGCTCCAAACCTGTGTGATCACAGTGTTCCATAACATTTGTCATCACAACGCCCCATGACGCTCATCATCACAATTATCCACGGTCTTCTATTCACAATACTCCATGACCTTTGTCATCACAATGCTCAATACTCTTGTCATCACAATGCTCCCTGACACTTGTCGTCAGTATGCTCCTTGAACCCTGTCATGACAAGGCTCCATGCCTTTTTAATCACAATGATCCATGCCCTTTTCCTCACAATGCTCCAAGACCCCTGTAATCACAATGCTCCATGCCCTTGTCATCACAAAGCTTCATGACACATGACTTCAGAATGCTCCATGGCCTTCTCATCACCATGCTCCATGTCCTTTTAATCCCAATGCTCCATTCCCTTGTCATCAAAATGCCACATGAGCCCTGTCATCACAATAATCTATGAACATTTTCAGCCCCGTGCTCCATGACATTCTCATCACAATGCCCCATGTAACCTGTCATCACAATGCTCCATGACCCCTGTCATCCCAATGCTCCGTGACTCCAGTCATCAAAATGCTTCATGACCTTTGTCATCACAATGGTCCATGCCCTTGTCACAGAAGGCTCTGTGACTTTTGACATCACAATGCTCCCTGAAATATTCATCACAATGCTCTGTGACCCTTGTCATCAAAATGCACCATGCTATTGTCAGCCCAATGCTCCATGACCCTTGTCATCACAATGCTCCATGCGCTTTTCAGCACAATGCTTTTTGACCCATGTCATCACAGTGCTCCACATCCTTGTCACCACAATGCTCCATAAACCGTGTCATCACAATGCTCCATGCACTTCTCATCAAAATGCTCTCTCACCACTGATATCACAATGTTCCATCACTAGTCTTCACAATACTCCCTCACCCCGTCATCACAATGTTCCATGACCCCTGTCATCACAATGCTACATGCACTTATCATTAAATGCTCCATGACCCTTGACATCACAATGTTCCATAAACCCTGTCATCAAAATACTCCAATACCCTATTCATCACATTGCTCCATGACCCCTGACACCACAATTTTCCATAACCACTCTCATCAAAATGTTCCATAACATTTTTCATCAAATTGCTCTATGACCCTGTTATCACAATGCTCCCTGCCCTTCTCATCACAATGCACCTCGACCTTGTCATCAAAATGCTCCATGACCTTTGTCATCACAAAGCTCCATGACACTTAGCATCACAATGCTCCATGCCATTGTCATCACAATGCTCCATGAAGCCTCTCATCACATTGCTCCATGCCCTTGTCATCACAAAGCTCCATGACGCTTGTGATACCAATGCTTGATGCCCTGCTCATCACAATGCTAAATGCCATTGTCATTACAATCCACCATGACCCATGTATCAAAGTGTTCCATGCCCTTGTCATCACAATAATCGATGAAACTTTTCAGACAAATTCACCATGCCCTTGTCATCACAACGCACCATTACCACTGTCAATACACTGCTCCATGACACCTGCCCACACAAGGTTCCACGACCTTGTCATCACAAGACTCCATGACACTTTTCATCACAATGCTCCAAGACAATGTAATCACAATTCTCCATACCCATGTCTCACAAAGATCCATGACACATGTAATCAGAATCCTCCATGGCCTTCTCATTCACGATGCTCCATACCTTTGTCATCACAATGCTCCAAGACTCCTGTAATGACAATACTCCCTGCCCCTTTTCATCTCAATGCTCCATGAACCCGGTCATAACAATGCACCATGCCCATCATCAAAATGCTTTATACTATTGTCATCACAATGAAATTAAAATGCTCCATGACCTCTGTCATCACAATGCTCCAAACCCTTGTGATCCCAATGTTCCATAACACTTGTCATCACAATGCCCCATGACTCTGGTCATCACAGTTATCCATGGTCTTCTCATCACAATGCTCCATGATCTTTGTCATCACAATGCTCAATAAACTTGTCATCAAAATGCTCCATGACACTTGTCATCAGAATGCTCCTTGAACCCTTTCATGACAAGGCTCCATGCATTTTTCATCACAATGATCCATGCCCTTTTCATCACAATGCTCCAAGACCACTCTAATCTCAATGCTCCTTGCCCTTGTCATCACAAAGCTCCATTATGCATGTCATTAGAATGCTCCATGGCTTTCTCATCACTATGCTTCATGACCTTGTCATCTCAATGCTCCAAGACCACTGTCATCATAATGATCCATGACCCTTTTCTTCAGAATGCTCCATGAGACTTGTCATCAGAAGGCTCCATTTTCTTCTCATCACAATGCTCCAGGACCTTGTCATCACAATGCTCCATTCCCTTGTCATCACAATGCTCCATGACCCCTTTCGTAACAATACTCCAAGAACATTTTCAGCCCAATGCTCCATGAACTTCTCATCACAATGCTCCATTACCCCTATCATTACAATTCTCCATGCTCCTTGAAATCAAAATGATCCATGACCTCTGTCATCACAATGTTCCAAATCATTGTGATCACATTGTTCCATAACACTTGTCTTCACAACACTCCAGGATGCCTGTCATAACAATACTCCATGCCCTTGTCTTCACAATGCTCCATGACCTTTTTCATCACAATGCTCAATACATTTGTCATTACAATGCTCCCTGACACTTGTAGTCAGAATGCTCCTTGAACCCTGTCATGAAAAGGCTCCATGCCTTTTTCATCACAATGCTCCATGCACTTTGCATCACAGTGCTCCATGCCATTGTCATCACAATACTACACAAGCTTGTCATCAGAATGCTCCAAAACACCTGTCATCACAATGCTCCATGACCCCTGCTATCGCAATGCTCCATGACACCTGTCATCAAAATGCTCCTTGCCTCTTGTCATTACAGTGCTCCATGACGCTCGTCATCACAATTATACATGGTCTTCTCATCACAGTGCTCCACGGTATTGTCGTCACAAGGATCCATGACACTTTTCATCACAATGTTACATGATCTTTTCATCACAATTCTCCATGCAATTGTCATCGCAATGCTCCATGAACCCTGTCATAGCAAGCTCCATATGTTTTTTATCTCAATGCTTCACGACCTTGTCATCATAATTATCAATGGCCCTTGTCATCACAATGCTCCATGCTCTTCTCATCAAAATGCTCCATGACCCTTGTCATCACAATGCTCCAAGACCTTGTCATCACAATGCTCCATGAACCCTCTCATCACATTGCTCCATGCCCTTGTCATCACAAAGCTCCATGACGCTTGTCATCACACTGCTAGATGCCATTCTCATCACAATGCTGCAGGCCCTTGTCATTACAATGTTCCATGGTCCATGTATCACCGTATTCCGTGCCCTTGTCATCACAATGCTCCATGCCCACTCTCATCACAATAATACATAAAACTTGTCACATAAATGCCCCATGCACTTGTCATCAAAAGGCTCCATTACCCGTGTCATAACAATGCTCCATGACCCCTGTCATCACAATGTTCCACGGCCTCATCATCACAAGGCTCCATGACCCTTGTCATCACAATTCTCCAAGAACACAGTAATCACAATGCTCCATGCACTTGTCATCACAAAGCTCCATGACGCATGTCATCATAATGCTCCATGAGCTCTGTCATCTCAGTGCTCCAAACCATTGTGATCACAATGTACCATAACACTTGTCATCACAATTCACCATGACGCTCCTCATCACAATTATCCATGGTCTTCTCATAAAAATGCTCCATGAACTTTGTCATCACAATGCTCAATACACTTGTCAGCTCAATGCTCCCTGACACTTGTCCTCAGTATGCTCCTTGAACCCTGTCATGACAAGGCTCCATGCCTTTTTCATCACAATGAGACATGCACTTTTCATCACAGTGCTCCAAGACCCCTGTAATCTCAATGTTCCATGCCCTTGTCATCACAAAGCTCCATGACCCATATCATCAGAAGTCTCCATGGCCTTCTCATCACCATGCTCCATGCCCTTGTCATCACAATGCTCCCTGACATTTGTCTTCAGAATGTTCCTTGAAACCTGTCATGAATAGGATCCATGCCTTTTTCATCACAATGCTCCATGCCCTTTTCATCACTATGCTCCAGGCCATTGTCATCACAAAACTCCGCAAGCTTGTCATCAGAATGCTCCATGACCCCTGTCATCACAATGCTCCATGACCCTGTCATCACAATGCTCCATGACACCTGTCCTCACAATACTCCATGCCCCTTGTCATTACAGTGCTCCATGACTCTCGTCATCACAATTATCCATGGCCTTCTCATCACACTGCTCCACGGTCTTGCCATCACTATGCTCCATGCCCTGGTCATCACAATGCTCCATGTCCCTTGTCATCACAATTCTCCACGTCCTTGTCATCACAATACTCCATGACACTTCTCATCACAATGTTACGTGGTCTTGTCATCACAGTTCTCCATGCACTTTTCATAGCAATGCTCCATGTCACCTGTCATAGCAAGCTCCGTGCGCTTGTCATCACAATGCTTCACGACGTTGGCATCAAAATTCTCAATGGCCCTTGTCATCACAATGCTCCATGTCCTTGTCATCACAATGCTCCATGACCCTTTTCTTCACAATTCTAAAAGAAATTGTCATCAAAATGCTCCATTACCTTTGTCATCACAATCCTCCATGACACTTGGCATCACAAGGCTCCATTACATTTGTAATCACAATCCTCCATGACAATTGGCATCACAATGCTCCATGCCATTGTCATCACAATGCACCATGACATATGTCATCACAGTGTTCCTTGACACCTGTCTTCACAATACTACATGACCTTGTCATAACTATGTTCCATGCCCTTGTCATCACAATGTGCCCTGTCCACTCTCATAGCAAAAATTCATGAAAATTGTCAGACCAATGCTCCATGCCCCTGTCATCACAATGCTCCATGCCCTTGTAATCACAATGCTCCATGACACCTCACATCATAATGCTCCGTGACTCCAGCCATCCCAATGCTTTATGAACATTTTCATCACAATGGTTAATTCCCTCATCATCACAATGCTCTGTAACACTTGTCATCACAATGCTCCATGCCACTGTCAGCACAATGCTCCATGACCCTTGTCATCACAGTACTCCATGCGCTTGTCAGCACAATGCTCCAAGACACATGTCATCACAATGTGCCATGCACTTGTCATCACAATGCTCCACAACTTGTCATCACAATTTTCCATAAACCTTGTCATCACAATGCTCCATGCACTTCTCATCTAAATGCTCTCTCACCACTGATATCACAATGTTCCATCACCAGTCATCACAATACTCCCTCAACACTGTCATCACAATGTTCCATGACCCCTGTCATCAAAATGCTACATGCCCTTATCATCACAATGCTCCATGACCACTGACATCACAATGTTCCATAACCCCTGTCATCAAAATATTCCCTGACCCTTTCCATCAAATTGTTCCATGAACCTGTCATCAGAATGCTCCCTGCCCTACTCATCACAATGCACCACGCCCTTGTCATCAAAATGCTCCATTACATTTGTCATCACAAAGCTCCATGACCCTTGGCATCACAATGTCCATTCCATTGTCATCACAATGCTCCATGAAACATCTCATCACATTACTCCATGCCCTTGTCTTCCCAAATCCCCATGACGCTTGTCATCACAATGCTCGATGCCTTTCTCATCACAATGATCCATGCCTTGTCATTACAATCCTCCATGACCCATGTTTCACCGTGTTCCCTGCCCTTGTTACCACAATGCTCCATGCCCACACTCATCACAATAATACATGAAACTTTTCAAACCAATGCTCCATGCCCTTGTCATCACAATGCTCCATTTCCCCTGTCATAACAATGCTCCATTACCCCTGCCATCACAATGTTCCACGGCGTTGTCATCACAAGGCTCCATGAACATTGTCGTCACAATGCTCCAAGACCCCTGTAATCACAATGCTCCATACACTTTTCATCTCAATTCTCCATGAACACTGTCATCAAAATGCACCATGCCAATCATCATAATGCTTCATGCTATTGTCATAAAAAAGATATCAAAATGCTCCATGACATCTGTCATCACAATGCTCCAAACCCTTCTGATCACAGTGTTCCATAACACTTGTCATCACAATGCGCCATGAAGCTCGTCATCACAATTATCCATGGTCTCCTCATCAAAATTCTCCATGACCTTTGTCAACACAATGCTCAATACACTTGTCATCACAATGCTCCCTGACACTTGTCTTCAGTATGCTACTTGAAACCTGTCATGAGAAAGCTCTTTGCCTTTTCCTCACAATGATCCATGCACTTTTCATCACAATGCTCCAAGACCACTGTAATCACAATGCTCCATGTGCTTGTCATCACAAATCTCCAGGACGCATGTCATCAGAATGCTCCATGGCATTGTCATCACCATGCTCCATGCCCTTGTCATCACAATGCTCCAAGACCCATCTAATCACAATGCTCCATGCACTTGTCATCGCAATGCTCCATGATCCATGTCATAGCAAGCTCCATGCGCTTGTCATAACTATGCTTCACGACCTTGTCATCAGAATTCTCAATGGCCCTTGTCACCAAAATGCTCCAAGCCCTTGTCATCAAAATGCTCCATTACCTTTGTCATCACAATCCTCCATGACACTTGGCTTCACAATGCTCCATGACATTGTCATCACAATGCACCAGGACATATGTCATCACAATACTCCCTGATACCTGTCTTCACAATAATCCGTGACCTGGTCATAACAATGCTCCATGCCCTTGTCATCACAATGCGCCATGCACACTTTCATCACAATAATCCATGATACTTCTCACACCAATGTTCCATGCCCCTGTCATCACAATGCTCCATGCCCTTGTCATCACAATGCTCCGTGACTCCAGTCATCACAATGCTTCTTGACCTTTGTCATCACAATGGTCCGTGACCTCGTAATCACAGGGCTCTGTGAAATTTGTCACCATAATGCTCCATGAACTTATCATCACAATGCTCTGTGACCCTTGTCATCACAATGCTCCATGCCTTTGTCAGCAGAGTGCTCCATGACCCTTGTCATCACAATGCTCCATGCGCTTGTCAGCACAATGCTCCATGACCCATGTCATCAAAATATGCAATGCGCTTGTCATCACAATGTTCCACATCTTTGTCATCCCAATGCTCCATAAACCTTGTCATCACAAAGCTCCATGCACTTCTCATTAAAATGCTCTTTCACCACAGATATCAAAATGTTCCGTCACTAGTCATTACAATACTCCCACACCCCTGTCATGACAATGTTCCACGGCCTTGTCATCACAAGGCTCCATGACCCTTGTCATCACAATGCTCCAAGACCCCTGTAATCACACTGCTCCATGCTCTTGTCATCACAAAGCACCATGACGCATGTCATCAGACAGCTCCATGGCCTTCTCATCACAATGCTCCATGCCCTTTTCATCACAATGCTCCATGAACTCTGTCATCACAATGAACCCTGCCCATCATCATAATGCTTCATGCTATTGTCATCACAATGAAATCAAAATGCACCATAACCTCTGTCATCACATTGCTCCAAACCATTGTGTTCACAATGTTCCATAACACTTGTCATCACAACTCCCCATGACGCTCATCATCACAATTATCCATGGTCTTCTCATCACAATGCTCCATGACCTTTGTCATCACAATGCTCAATACACTTGTCATCACAAGGCTCCCTGACACTTGTCGTTAGTATGCTCCTTGAACCCTCTCATGACAAGGCTCCATGCACTTTCAACACAGTCATCCATGCCCTATTCTTCACAATGCTCCAAGACCCATGTAATCACAATGCTCCATGCCCCTTTTCATCAGAATACTCCATGATACTTGTCATCACAAGGCTCCATGGTCTTCTCCTCACAATGCTCCAGCACCTTGTCATCACAATGCTCCATTCCATTGTCAATACAATGCTCCATGACCCATGCCATCACAATACTCAATGAATACTATCAGTCCAATGCTCCATGAACTTCTGATCACATTGCTCCATGACCCCTGTCATCACAATGCTCCATGACCCCTGTCATCACAACGCTCCATGACACCAGACAACACAATGATCCGGGACACTTGTCATCAAAATGCTCCATGACACTTGTCATCACAATGATCCATGACCTTGCCATCACAATGCTCCATGAGCCCTGTCAACACAATGCTCCATGACTCCAGTCATCACAGTGCTTCATGACCTTTTTAATCACAATGGTCCATGCCCTCGTTTTCACAAGGCTCTGTGATATTTGTCACCACAATGCTCCATGGAATTTTCATCATAATGATCTGTGACCGTTGTCATCACTATGCTCCAAGCCTTTCTCAGTACAATGCTCCGTGACCATTGTCATCACAATGCTTCATGCCATTGTCAGCACATTGCGCTATGAACCTTGTCATCACAAGGCTCCAAGCCCTTATCATCACAATGCTCCATTACCTTTGTCATCACAAACCTCCATGACACTTGGCATCACAACGCTCCATGGCATTGTCATCACAATGGGCCATGACTTATGTCTTCAAAACGCTCCCAGACACCTGTCTTCAAATACTGCATGACCTTGTCATCAAAATGCTCCATGCCCTTGTCATCACAATGCGCCATTCCCACTGTCATTGCAATAATCCATGAAACTTGTAAGACCAATGCTCCATACCCCTGTCATCACAATGCTCCATGCTCTTGTCATCACAATGCTCCATGACCCATCATCATAATGCACCGTGAGTCCTGTCATCACAATGCTTCATGACATTTCTCATCACAATGGTCCATGCCCTCGTCATCACAAGTCTCTTTGACATTTTTCACCACAATGCTCCATGAACTTTTCATCACCATGCTCTGCGACCCTTGTCATCACAATGCTCTAGGACACTTTTCATCACACTGCTCCATGACCCCTGACATCACAATATTCTATAACACATGCAATCAAAATGTTCCATGACACTTTTCATCAAATTGCTCCATGACACTGTCATCACAATGCTCCCTGCCCTTCTCATCAAAATGCACCATGCCCTTGTCATCAAATTGCTCCATGACATTTGTCATCACATAGCTCCATAACCCCTGTAATCACAATGCTCCATGCACTTGTCATCGCAATGCTCCATGACCCCTGTCATAGCAAGCTCCATGTGCTTGTCATAACAATGCTTCACGACCTTGTCATCAAAATTCTCAATGGCCCTTGTCACCACAGTGCTCCAAGCCCTTGTCATCACAATGCTCCATTACCTTTGTCATCACAAACCTCCATGACACTTTGCTTCACAATGCTCCATGACATTGTCATCACAATGCACAAGGACATATGTCATCACAATGCTCCCTGATACCTGTCTTCACAATAATCCATGACATGGTCATAACAATGCTCCATGCCCTTGTCATCACAATGCTCCATGCCCTTGTCATCACAATGCTCCGTGACTCCAGTCATCACACTGCTTCTTGACCTTTGTCATCACTATGGTCCATGCCATCGTAATCACAGGGCTCTGTGAACATTGTCACCATAATGCTCCATGAACTTATCATCACAATGCTCTGTGACCCTTGTCATCACAATGCTCCATGCCTTTGTCAGCAGAGTGCTCCATGACCCTTGTCATCACAATGCTCCATTCGCTTGTCAGCACAATGCTCCATGACCCATGTCATCACAATCTGCTATGCGCTTGTCATCACAATGTTCCACATCTTTGTCATCCCAATGCTCCATAAACCTTGTCACCACAAAGCTCCATGCACTTCTCATTAAAATGCTCTTTCACCACAGATATCAAAATGTTCCGTCACTAGTCATTACAATACTCCCACATCCCTGTCATGACAATGTTCCACGGCCTTGTCATCACAAGGCTCCATGACCCTTGTCATCACAATGCTCCAAGACCCCTGTAATCACACTGCTCCATGCTCTTGTCATCACAAAGCACCATGACGCATGTCATCAGACATCTCCGTGGCTTTCTCATCACAATGCTCCATGCTTTTTTCATCAAAATGCTGCATGAACTCTGTCATCACAATGAACCATGCCCATCATCATAATGCTTCATGCTATTGTCATCACAATGAAATCAGAATGCACCATAAACTCTGTCATCACAATGCTACAAAGCCTTGTGTTCACAGTGTTCCATAACACTTGTCATCACAACTCCCCATGATGCTCATCATCACAATTATCCATGGTCTTCTCATCACAATGCTCCATTACCTTTGTCATCACAATGCTCAATACACTTGTCATCACAAGGCTCCCTGACACTTGTCGTTAGTATGCTCCTTGAACCCTCTCATGACAAGGCTCCATGCTCTTTCATCACAATCATCCATGCCCTATTCTTCACAATGCTCCAAGACCCATGTAATCACAATGCTCCATGCCCCTTTTCATCAGAATGCTCCATGATACTTGTCATCACAAGGCTCCATGGTCTTCTCCTCACCATGCTCCAGGACCTTGTCATCACAATGCTCCATGACCCCTGCCATCACAATACTCAATGAATACTGTCAGCCCAATGCTCCATGAACTTCTGATCACAATGCTCCATGACCCCTGTCATCACAATGAACCATGACCCCTGTCATCACAATGCTCCATGACCACTGTCATCACATCACTCCATGACACCAAACAACACAATGATCCGGGACCCCTGTCATCAAAATGCTCCATGACACTTGTCATCACAATGATCCATGCCCTTGCCATCACAATGCTCCATGACCCCTGTCATCACAATGCTCCATGACTCCAGTCATCACAATGCTTCATGACCTTTGTCGTCACAATGGTCCATGCCCCGTCTTCACAATGCTCTGTGACATTTGTCACCACAGTGCTCCATGAAATTTTCATCATAATTGTCTGGGACCGTTGCCATCACAATGCTCCAAGCCTTTCTCAGTACAATGTTCCATGACCATTGTCATCACAATGCTCCATGCCCTTGTCAGCACAGTGTGCCATGACCCTTGTCAACACAAGGCTCCAAGCCCTTGTCATCACAGAGCTCCATTACCTTTATCATCACAAACCTCCATGACACTTAGCATCACAACGCTCCATGGCATTGTCATCACAATGGGCCATGACTTATGTCTTCGAAATGCTCCCAGACACCTGTCTTCAAATACTGCATGACCTTGTTATCACAATGCTCCATGCCCTTGTCATCACAATGTGCCATTCCCACTGTCATCGCAATAATCCATGAAACATGTAAGACCAATGTTCCATGCTCTTGTCATCACAATGCTCCATGCCTCTGTCATCACAATGCTCCATGCCCTTGTCATCACAATGCTCCGTGACTCCTGTCATCACAATGCTTCATGACCTTTCTCATCAAAATGGTCCATGCCCTCGTCATCACAAGTCTCTTTGACATTTGTCACCACAATGATCCATGAACTTTTCATCACAATTCTCCATGACCCTTGTCATCACAATGCTCCATGTGCTTATCCGCACAATGCTGCATGACCCATGTCATCACAATGCACCATGTACTTGCCATCACAATGCTCCATAAAACTTGTCATCACAGTGCTCCATGCACTTATCATCAAAATGCTCTCTCACCACTGATATCACAATGTTCCATCACTAGTCATCCCAATACTCCATCACCCCTGTCATCAAAATGTTCCATTACCCATGTCATCAAAATGCTACATGCACTTATCATCACAATGTTCGATGACCCCTGACATCACAATGTTCCATAACCCCTGCCATCAAAATGCTCCATGACACTTTTCATCACACTGCTCCATGACCCCTGACATCACAATATTCTATAACCCCTCTAATCAAAATGTTCCATGACCCTTTTCATCAAATTTCTTCATGACCCTGTCATCACAATGCTCCCTGCCCTTCTAATCACAATGCTCCATGCACTTGTCATCAAATTGCTCCATGACATTTGTCATCACAAAGTTCCATAACTTTTGGCATCACATTGCTCCATGCCATTGTCATCACAATGCTCCATGAACCCTCTCATCAAATTGCTCCATGCACTTGTCATTACAAAGCTCCATGACGCTTGTGATACCAATGCTCGATGCCCTTCTCATCACAATGCTCCATGCCCTTGTCATTACAATCCTCCATGACGATGCAACACAGTGTTCCGTGACCTTGTCATCACAATGCTCCATGCCCACTCTCATCACAATAATCCATGAAACTCTTCAGACCAATACTGATGCCCTTGTCATCATAATGCTCCATTACCCCTGTCATAACAATGCTCCATGACACCTGCCATCACAAGGTTCCACGGTCTTGTCATCACAAACTCCATGACCCTTGTGATCACAATGCTCCAAGAACCTGTAATCACAATGCTCCATGCACTTGTCATCACAAAGCTCCATGGCGCATGTCATCAGAATGCTCCATGGCCTTCTCATTCACAATGCTCCATTCCCTTGTCATCACAATGCTTCAAGACACCTGTAATCACAATGCTCCATGCCCCTTTTCATCTCAATGCTCCATGAACACTGTCATCACAATGCACCATGCCCATCATCATAATGCTTCATGCTTTTGTCATCACAATGAAATCAAAATGCTACATGACCTCTGTCATCACAATGCTCCAAAACCTTGTGATCACAATGTTCCATAACACTTGTCATCACAATGCCCCATGACGCACCTCATCACAGTTATCCATGGTCTACTCATCACAATGCTCCATGAACTTTGTTAAAACCATGCTCAATACACTTGTCATCACAATGCTCCCAGACACTTGTCATCAGTATGCTCCTTGAACCCTGTCATGACAAGGCTCCATGCCCTTTTCATCACAATGCTCCAAGACCCCTGTAATCACAATGCTCCTTGCCCTTATCATCACAAACCTCCATGACGCATGTCATCAGAATGCACTATGGCCTTCTCATCATAATTTTCCATGCCCGTGTTATCACAATGCTCCACGAACGCTGTCATCACAATACTCCATGGATATTTTCAGCCCAATTCTCTATGATATTCTCATCACAATGCTCCATGACCCCTTTCATCACAATGCTACATGCTCCTTGAAATCAAAATGATCCCTGACCTCTATCATCACATTGCTCCAAACCCTTGTTATCACATTGTTCCACAACACTTGTCATTGCAACCCTCCTTGATACCTGTCATCATAATACTCCATGCCCGTGTCATCACAATGCTCCATGAACTTTGTCATCACAATGCACAATACACTTGTCATCAAAATGCTCACTGACACTTGTCGTCAGAATGCTCCTTGAACCCTGTCATGAAGAGTTCCATGCCTTTTCCAACACAATGCTCCATGCCCTTTTCATCACAATGCTCCATGACTCCTGTCATCACAATTCTCCATGCACTTTTCATCGCAATGTTCCATGTCCCCTGTCATTGCAAGCTACGTGTGCTTGTCATCAAATTGCTTCACGACGTTGGTATCAAAATTCTCAATGGCCCTTGTCATCACAATGCTCCATGACGCTCCTCATCACAATTATCCATGGTCTTCTCATCACAGTCTCCACGGTCTTGCCATCACAATGCTCCTTGACACTTCTCATCACAATGTTACATGCTCTTGTCATCACAATTCTCCATGCACTTGTCATCGCAATGCTCCATGACCCCTGTCATAGCAAGCTCCGTGTGCTTTTCATCACAGTGCTTCACGAATTTGTCATCACATTTCTCAATGGCCCTTGTCATCACAATGATCCATTACCGTTGTCATCACAATCCTCCATGACACTTGCCTCCACAATGCTCCATACCATTGTCATCACAATGCACCATGACATATGTCATCACAATGCTCCCTGAAACCTGTCTTCACAGTACTCATGACCTGGTCATAACAATGCTCCATGCCCTTGTCATCACAATGCTCCATGCACTTGTCATCAAAATGCTCCATGACACCTGTCATAACAATGCACCGTGACTCCAGTCATCACAAGGCTTCAAGAGTTTGTCATCACAATGGTCCATGCCTTCATCATCACAAGTCTCTGGGACCTTTGTCACCACAATGATCCATGCCCTTTTCATCATAATGCTCCAAGACCACTGTAATCACAATGCTCCATGCCCTGGTCATCACAAAGCTCCATGACGCATGTCATCAGAATGCTCCTTGGACATCTCTCACAATGCTCCATGCCCTTGTAATCACAATGCTCCAAGACCCCTGTAATCACAGTGCTCCATGCCCCTTTTCATCAGAATGCTCTATGAGACTTCTCATCACAAGGCTCCATGGTCTTCTCATCACAATGCTCCAGGACCTTGTCATCACAATGCTCCATGACCCCTTTCAGCAGAATACTCCATGAATATTTTCAGCTCAATGCTCCATGATCTTCTCATCACAAGGTTCCATGACCCCTGTCATCACAATGTTCCATGCACCATGATATCAAAATGATCCATGACCTCTGTGTTCAAAGTGCTTCAAACCCTTGTGATCACATTGTTCCATAACACTTGTCATCACAATGCTCCATGAACTTTGTCATCACAATGCTCAATACACTTGTCATCACAATGCTCCCTGACACTTGTCGTCAGAACGCTTCTCGAACCCTGTCATGAAAAGGCTCTATGCCTTTTTCATCACAATGCTCCATACCCTTTTCATCACAATGCTCCATGCCATTGTCATCACAATACTCCACAAGCTTGTCATCAGAATGCTCCATGACCCTTGTCATCACAATTCTCCATGACCCTTGTCATCACAATGATCCATGCCCCTGTCATCACAATGCTCCATGCACTTGTCATCACAATGTTCCATGACACCTGTCATCACAATGCTCCGTGACTCCAGTCATCACAATGCTTCAAGACTTTGTCATCACAATGGTCCATGCCCTCATCATCACAAGTCTCTGTGACCTTTGTCACCACAATGCTCCATGAATTTTTCATCACAATGCTCTGTGACCCTCGGCATCACAATGCACCATGCCTTTGTCAGCACAATGTTCCATGACACTTGTCATCACAATTCTCCATGAGCTTGTCAGCACAATACTCCATGACCGATGTGATCACAATGGGCCATGCGGTTGTCATCACAATGCTACACATCCTTATCATCACAATTCTCCATAAACATTGTCATCACAATGCTCCATGCACTTCTCATGAAAATGCTTTGTCACCACTGATATCAAAATGATCCAGCACTAGTCATCACAATACTCCCTCACCCCTGTCATCACAATGTTCCATGACCCCTATCATCACAATGCTACATGCCGTTATCATCACAATGCACCACTCCCTTGTCATCAAAATGCTCCATGACCTTTGTCATCACAAAGCTCCATGACTCTAGGCATCACAATACTCCATGCCATTGTCATCACAATGCTTCATGAAGCCTCTCATCACATTGCTACTTGGCCTTGTCATCACAATGCTCCATAACGCTTGTCATCACAATGCTCGATGCCCTTCTCATCACAATGCTCCATGACTTTGTCATTACAATCCTCCATGACCCATGTATCACAGTGTTCCGTGTCCTTGTCATCACAAGGCTCCGTGCCCACTCTCATCACAATAATCCAAGAAAATTTTCAGACAAATGATCCATGTCTTTGTCATCACAAAGCTCTATGACGCATTTCATCAGAATACTCCATGGCCTTCTCATTCACAATGTTCAATGCCCTTGTCATCACAATGCTCCAAGACACCTGTAATCACAATGCTCCATGTCCCTTTTCATTTCAATGATCAATGAACACTGTTATCACAATGCTCCATGACCCTTGTCATCACAATGCTCCATGCTCCTTGATATCAAAATGATCCATGACCTCTGTCATCACAGTGCTCCAAACCCTTGTGATCACATTGTTCCATAACACTTTTCATCACAGTGCTCCCTGAGTCTTGACGTCAGAATGCTTCTCGAAACCTGTCATGAAAAGGCTCTATGCCTTTTTCATCACAATGTTCCATGCACTTTTCATCACAATGCTCCATGCCATTGTCATCACAATACTCCACAAGCTTGTCATCAGAATGCTCCATAACCCTTGTCATCACAATGCTCCATGACCCCTGTCATCACAATGCTCCATTACACCTGTCATCAAAATGCTCCATGCCCCTTGTCATTACAGTTCTCCATGACGCTCGTCATCACAATTATCCATGGTCTTCTCATCACAATGCTCCATGATATTTTAAATCGCAATGTTACATGCTCTTGTAATCACATTCTCCATGCACTTGTCATCGCAATGCTCCATGACCCCTGTCATATCAAGCTCCATGTGCTTTTCATCACAGTGCTTCACGAACTTGTCATCAAAATTCTGAAAAGCCCTTGTCATCACAATGCTCCATGCCCTTTTCATCACAATGCTCCATGACCATTGTCATCACAATGCTCCAAGCCCTTTTCATTACAATGCTCCATTACCTTTGTCTTCACAATCCTCCATGACAATTGGCATCACAATTCTCCATGCCATTGTCATCACAATGGAACATGACATATGCCATCACAATGCACCCTGACACCTGTCTTAACAATACTCCATGACCTTGTCATCACAATGCTCCATGCCCTTGTCATCACAATGCACCATGCCGACTGTCATCACAGTAATCCATGAAACTTGTCAGACCAATGCTCCATGCCCCTATCATCACAGTGCTCCATTCCCTTGTCATCACAATGCTCTGTGACTCCAGTCATCACAATGCTTCATTACCTTTGTCATCACAATGGTCCATGCCCTCGTCATCACAAGGCTCTGTGAACATTGTCACCACAATGCTCCATGAACTCTTCATCCCAATGCTCTCTGAGCCTTGTCATCACAATGCTCCATGCGTTTGTCACCACAATGCTCCATAACACATGTCATCACAGTGCACCATGCACTTTTCATCACAATGCTCCCCAAACTTGTCATCACAATGCACCATAAACAATGTCATCACAAAGCTCCATGCACTTCGAATCAAAATGCTCTCTCACCACTTATATCACAATTTTCCATCACTAGTCATCACAATACTCCCTCACCCCTGTCATCACAATGTTACATGGCCTTGTCATCACAAGGCTCCATGACCCGAGTAATCACAATGCTCCATACCCCTTTTCATCTCAATGCTCCATGAACCCTGTCATCACAACAAACCATGCCCATCATCATAATGCTTCATGCTATTGTCATCACAATAAAATCAAAATGCTCCATGACCTCTGTCATCACAATGCTACAAACCCTTGTGATCACAATGCTCCATAACACTTGTCATCACAACGCCCCATAAGGCTCGTCATCTCAATTATCCATGCACTTCTCATCACAATGTTCCATGACTTTTGTCATCACAATGCTCAATACACTTGTCATCACAATGCTCCTTGATACTTGTCGTCAGTATGCTCCTTGAACCCTGTCATGACAAGGCTCCATGTCTTTCTCATCACAATGATCCATGCCCTTTTCATCACAATGCTCCAAGACCCCTGTAATCACAATGCTCCATGCCCCTTTTCATCAGAATGCTCCATGAGACTTCTCACCACAAGGCTCCATGGTCTTCTCATCACAATTCTCCTGGACCTTGTCATCACAATGCTCCATGACCCCTTTCATCAGAATTCTCCATGAACATTTTCAGCTCAATGCTCCATGATCTTCTCATCTCAATTCTCCATGACCCCTGTCATAACTATGCTCCATGCTCCTTGATATCAAAATGATCCATGACATCTGTCATCACAGTGCTCCAAATCCTTGTGATCACATTGTTCCATAACACTTGTCATCACAATGCTCCATGATGCCTGTCATCACAATATTCCATGCACTTGTCATCACAATGCTCCGTGAGCTTTGTCATCACAATGTTCAATACACTTGTCATCACAATGCTCCCTGACACTTGTCGTCAGAATGCTTCTCGAACCCTGTCATGAAAAGGCTGCATGCATTTTTCATCACAATGCTCCATGCCCTTTTCATCACAATTCTCCACGCCATTGTCATCACAATACTCCACAAGCTTGTCATCAGAATGCTCCATGACACTTGTCATCACAATTCTCCATGACCCCTGTCATCACAGTGCTCCAGGCCCCTTGTCATTACAGTTCTCCATGACGCTCGTCATCACAATTATCCATGGTCTTCTCATCACAATGCTCCAACGTCTTGCCATCACAATGCTCCATGACATTTCAAATCACAATGTTACATGCTCTTGTCATCACAATTATGCATGCACTTGTCATCACAATGCTCCATGACCCCTGTCATAGCAAGCTCCATATGCTTGTCATCACAATGCTTCACGAACTTGTCATCAGAATTCTCAATGGCCCATGTCATCACAATCCTCCATGCCCTTGTCATCAAAATGCTCCATGACACTTGTCCTCACAATGCTCCAAAACCCTGTCATCACAATGCTCCATTAACTTTGTCATCACAGTCCTCCATGACACTTGGCATCACAATGCTCCATGCCACTGTCATCAAAATGGACCATGACATATGTCATCACAATTCTCACTGACCCCTGTCTTCACAGTACTCCATGATCTTCTCATCACAATGCTCCATGACTTTGTCATCAGAATGTGCCATGCCCACTGTCATCACAATAAACCATGAAACTTGTCAGAACAATGCACCATGCCCCTGTCATCACAATGCTCCGTACCCTTGTCATCACAATGCTCCGTGACTCCAGTCATCACAATGCTTCATGACCTTTTTCATCACAATGGTCCATGCCCTCGTCATCACAAGGCTCTGTGACCATTGTCACCACAGTGCTCCATGAATTTTTCATCACAATGCTCTGTGATTGTTGTCATCACAATGTTCCATTCCTTTGTCAGCACAATGCTCCATGACCCATGACTTCACAATGCTCCATTCGGTTCTCAGCACAGTGATCCATGATCCATGTCATCAAAATGCACCATGCACTTGTTATCACAATTCTCCACAGCCTAGTCATCACAATGCTCCATAAATCATGTCATCACAATTCTCCATAAACTTTGTTATCACAATGCTCCATGCACTTCTCATCAAAATGCTCTCTCAGCACTGATATCGCAATGTTCCATCACTAGTCATCACAATACTCCCTCACCACTGTCATCACAATTTTCCATGACCTCTGTCATCACAATGCTACATGCCCTTATCATCACAATGCTCCATGACTCCTGACATCAAAATATTCCATATCCTCTGTCATCAAAATGCTCCATCACCCTTTTCATCACAATGCTCCAAGACCCCTGAAATCACAATGTTCCATAACAACTGTCATCAAAATATTCCATGACACTTTTCATCAAATTGCTCCATGACCCTGTCATCAGAATGCACTATGTCCAACGTCATCATGTTTCATGCTATTGTCATCACAATGAAATCAATATGCTCCATGACGTCTGTCATCAAAATGCTCCAAACCCTTGTGATCACAATGTTCCATAACCATTGTCGTCACAATGCACCATGACACTCATCATCACAATTATCCATGGTCTTCTCATCACAATGTTCCATGAACTTTGTCATCACAATGCTCAATACACTTGTCATCACAATGCTCCATGACACTTTTCATCAGTATGGTCCTTGAACCCTGTCATGACAAGGCTCCATGCCTTTTTCATCACAATGATCCATACCATTTTCATCACAATGCTCCAAGACCCGTGTAATCACAATGCTCCATGACCTTAATCACAAAGCTCCATGATGCATGTCATCAGAATGCTCCATGGCCTTCTCATCACAATGCTCCAAGACCCCTGTCATCTCAATGCTCTGTGATTCCAGTCATCACAATGCTCCATGACATTTGTCATCACAATGCTCAATTCACTTGTCATCACAATGCTCCATGAGCTTGTCAGCACAATGCTTGATGCGTGTGTCAGTACAATGCTCCATAACCCATGTCATTACAGTGCGCCATGCACTTGCCATCACAATGCTCCGCATCCTTGTTGTTACAGTGCTCCAAAAAACTTGTCATCACAATTCTCCATGCACTTCTCATCAAAATGCTCTCTCCCCCCTGTCATCACAATGTTCCATGGTCCCTGTCATGTCAATGCTACATGATCTTATCATCACAATGCTCCATGAACCATGACATCACAATGTTCCATAACCCCTGTCATCAAAATGCTCCATGACACTTTTCATCACAATGCTCCATGAGCCCTGACATAACAATGTTCCATAACCACTGTCATCAAAATGTTCCATCATCCTTTTCATCAAATTGCTCCATGACACTGTCATCACAATGCTCCCTGCCCTTCTCATCACAATGCACCACGACCTTGTCATCAAAATGCTCCATGAACTTTGGCATCACAAAGCTCCATGACAATTGGCATCACAATGCTCCATGCCATTTTCATCAAATGCTCCATGACCCCTGTAATCACAATGCTCCATGCCAGTTTTCATCAGAATGCTCCATTAGAATTGTCATCACAAGGCTACATCGTCCTCTCATCACAATGCTCCAGGACCTTGTCATCACAATGCTCCGTGACTCCAGTCATCACAATGCTGCATGAAGTTTGTCAACACAATGGTCCATGACCTCGTCATCAAAAGGCTCTGTGATATTTGTCACCACAATGCTCCATGAAATTTTCATCACAATCCTCTGTTACCCATGTCATCACTATGCTCCATACCTTTGTCAGCACAATGCTCCATGACCATTATCATCACAATGCTCCATGCGCTTGTCCGCACAATGCCCCATGACCTGTGTCATCACAATGCGCCATGCGCTTGTCATCACAATGCTCCACAACCTTTTCATCACAGTGCTCCATAAATCTTGTCATCACAATGCTCCCTGCACTTCCCATCACAATACTGTCCCACCACGGATATCATAATGTTCCATCAATAGTCATCGCAATACTCCATCACCCCTTTCATCACAATGTTCCAGGACCCCTGTCATCAAAATGCTCCATGACCCTTTTCATCATAATGCTCCATGACCCCTGACATCACAATGTTCCATAACCCCTTTCATCAAAATATCCCATGACACTTTTCATCAAATTGCTCCATGACCATTTCATCACAATGCTCTCTGCCCTTCTCATCACAGTGCACCACGCCCTTGTCATCAAAATGCTCCATGACCTTTGTCATCACAAAGCTCCATGACCCTTGGCATCACAATGCTCCATGCCATTGTCATCAAAATGCTCCATGAACACTCTCATCACATTGTTCCATGCAATTGTCATCACAGGCTCCATGATGCTTTTCATCACAATGCTCGATGCTCTTCTTAACACAATGCTCCATGCCCTTGTCATTACAATCCGCCATGACCCTTGTATCACAGTGTTCCGTGCCCTTGTCATCACAATGTTCCATGCCCCCTCTCATCACAATAAGCCATGAAACTTTTCAGACCAATGCTCCATGCCCTTGTCATCAAAATGCTCCATTACCCGTTATAACAATGCTCGATGACACCTGCCATTACAATGTTCCACGGCCTTGTCATCACAAGGCTCCATAACCCTTGTCATCACAAGGCTCCATGTCCTTGTCATCACAAAGCTCCATGACGCATGTCATCAGAATGTTCCTTGGCCTTCTCATCAAAATGCACCATGAATACTGTCATCACAGTGCTCCATGACCCCTGTCTTCACAATTCTCCGTGACTCCAGTCATCACAATGCTTCATGACTTTTGTCATCAGAACGGTCCATGCCCTTGTCACACAAGGTTCTGGGTCATTTGTCACCACAATGCTCCATGAACATTTCATCACAATGCTCTGTGACCATTGTCACCACAATGCACCATGCTTTTGTCAGCACAATGATCCATGACTCTTGTCATCACAATGCTCGATGCGCGTGTCAGCACAATGTTCCCTAACCCATGTCATCACAATGTACCATGCACTTGTCATCACAGTGCTCCACATCCTTGTCACCACAATGCTCCATAAACCGTGTCATCACAATGCTCCATGCACTTCTCATCAAAATGCTCTCTCACCACTGATATCACAATGTTCCATCACTAGTCTTCACAATACTCCCTCACGCCTGTCATCACAATGTTCCATGACCCCTATCATCACAATGCTACATGCACTTATCATTAAATGCTCCATTACCCATGACATCACAATGTTCCATAAACCCTGTCATCAAAATACTCCAATACCCTTATCATCATAATGCTCCATGACCCTTGACACCACAATTTTCCGTAACCACTCTCATCAAAATAGTCCATGACCTTTTTCATCAAATTGCTCTATGACCCTGTTATCACAATGCTCTCTGCCTTTCTCATCACAACGCACCTCGACCTTGTCATCAAAATGCTCCAAGACCTTTGTCATCACAAAGCCCCATGACCATTAGCATCACAATGCTCCATGCCCTTGTCATCACAAAGCTCCATGACGCTTGTGATCCCAATGCTTGATGCCCTTCTCTTCACAATGCTACATGCCCTTGTCATTACAATCCACCATGACCCATGTATCAAAGTGTTCCGTGCCCTTGTCATCACAATAATCCATGAAACTTTTCAGATCAATTCTCCATGCTCTTGTCATCACAACGCACCATTACCACTGTCATAACACTGCTCCATGACACCTGCCCACACAAGGTTCCACGACCCTGTCATCACAAGACTCCATGACACTTTTCATCACAATGCTCCAAGACAATGTAATCACAATTCTCCATACCCATGTCATCACAAAGATCCATGACACATGTAATCAGAATGCTCCATGGCCTTCTCATTCACGATGCTCCATACCCTTGTCATCACAATGCTCCAAGACTCCTGTAATGAAAATGCTCCCTGCCCGTTTTCATCCCAATGCTCCATGAACCCTGTCATAACAATGCACCATGCTCATCATCAAAATGCTTCATACTATTGTCATCACAATGAAATTAAAATGCTCCATGACCTCTGTCATCACAGTGCTCCAAACCCTTGTGATCACAATGTTCCATAACACTTGTCATCACAATGCCCCATGACTCTGGTAATCACAATTATCCATGGTCTTCTCATCACAATGCTCCATGATCTTTATCATCACAGTGCTCAATACACTTGTCATCACAATGCTCCATGACACTTGTCGTCAGAATGTTCCTTGAACCCTTTCATGACAAGGCTCCATGCATTTTTCATCACAATGATCCATGCCCTTTTCATCACAATGCTCCAAGACCACTCTAATCTCAATGGTCCTTGCTCTTGTCATCACAAAGCTCCATTATGCATGTCATCAGAATGCTCCATGGCCTTCTCATCACTATGCTCCATGACCTTGTCATCTCAATGCTCCAAGACCACTGTCATCATAATGATCCATGCCCCTTTTCATCAGAATGCTCCATGAGACTTGTCATCACAAGGCTCCATTGTCTTCTCATCACAATGCTCCAGGACCTTGTCATCACAATGCTCCATTCCCTTGTCATCACAATGCTCCATGACCCCTTTCGTAACAATACTCCAAGAACATTTTCAGCCCAATGCTCCATGAACTTCTCATCACAATGCTCCATTACCCCTATCATTACAATTCTCCATGCTCCTTGAAATCAAAATGATCCATGACCTCTGTCATCACAATGTTCCAAATCATTGTGATCACATTGTTCCATAACACTTGTCTTCACAACACTCAAGGATGCCTGTCATAACAGTACTCCATGCCCTTGTCATCACAATGCTCCATGACCATTTTCATCACAGTGCTCAATACACTTTTCATCACAATGCTCCCTGACACTTGTCGTCAGAATGCTCCTTGAACCCTGTCATGAAAAGGCTCCATGCCTTTTTCATCACAATGCTCCCTGCACTTTGCATCACAATGCTCCATGCCATTGTCATCACAATACTACACAAGCTTGTCATCAGAATGCTCCATAACACCTGTAATCACAATGCTCCATGACCCCTTCTATCACAATGCTCCATGACAACTGTCATCAAAATGCTCCTTGCCCCTTGTCATTACAGTGATCCATGACACTCGTCCTCACAATTTTACATGGTCTTCTCATCATAGTGCTCCACGGTATTGCCATCACAAGGATCCATGACACTTTTCATCACAATGTTACATGATCTTGTCATAACAATTATGCATACAATTGTCATCGCAATGCTCCATGAACCCTGTCATAGCAAGCTCCATATGTTTTTTATCACAATGCTTCACGACATTGTCATCATAATTATCAATGGCCCTTGTCATCACAATGCTCCATGCTCTTCTCATCAAAATGCTCCATGGCCCTTGTCATCACAATGCTCCATTACCTTTCTCATCACAATCCTCCATGACACTTGGCATCACAATGCTCCATGCCATTGTCATCACAATGGACCATGACATATGTCAATAGAACGCTCCCTGACACCTGTCTTCACAATACACTTGACTTTGACATCACAATTCTCCATGCCCTTGTCATCACAATGTGCCTTGCCCAGTGTCATCAAAATAATCCATGAATCTTGTCAGACTAATGTTCCATGCCACTGTTATCACAATGCTCCATGCCCTTGTCATCACAATGCTCCGTGACACCAGTCATCACAATGCTTCATGAACTTTGTCATCACAATGGGCCATGCCCTCGTCATCACAAGGCTCAGTGACCTTTGTCACCACAGTGCTCCATGAACTTTTCTTCACAATGCTCTGTGAACCTTGTAATCACAATGCTCCTTGACTTTGTCTGCACAATACTACAGAAGCTTGTCATCAGAATGCTCCATGTCCCTTGTAATCACAATGATCTATGACACCTGTCATCACAATTCTCCATGCCACGTGTCATTACAGTGCTCGATGACACTCGTTATCAAAATGCTCCATGGTCTTGCCATCACAATGCTCCACGGTCTTGCCATCACAATGCTCCATGCTCTGGACATCACAATGCTCCATGACACTTCTCATCACCATGTTACATGCTCTTGTTATCACAATCCTACATGCCATTGTCATCACAATGGACCATGACATATGTCATCACCATGCTCCCTGGCACCTGTCTTCACAATACTCCATGACCTTGTCATCACAATGATCCATGCCCTTGTCATCACAATGCTCCATGCCCTTGTCTTCACAATGCACCATGCCTACACTCATCAAAATTATCCATGAAAGTTGTCAGACCAATTCTCCATGCCCCTATGATCACAGTGCTCCATGCCGTTGTCATCACAATGCAACATGAACACTGTCATCACAATGCTCCGTGACTCCAGTCATCACAATGCTTCATGACCATTGACATCACAGTGGTCCATGCCCTGGTCATCAGAAGTCTCTGTGACTTTTGTCACCACAATGCTCCATGAACTTTTCATCACAATGCTCCATGACCCTTGTCATCACAAAGCGCCATGCGCTTCTCAGCACAATGCTCCATGACCCATGTCATCACAATGCATCATGCGCATGTCATCACAATGCTCCACAACGTTGTCATCACAGTGTTCCATAAACCTTGTCATCACAATGCACCATGCACTTCTCATCAAAATGCTCTCTCACAACTGATATCACAATGTTCCATCACTAGTCATCACTATACTCCCTCACCCCTCTCATCACAATGTTCCATGACCCCTGTAATCACAATGCTCCATGCCCTTGTCATCACAAAGCTCCATGATGCATGTCATCAGAATGCTCCATGGCCTTATCATCACAATGCTCCATGCCCTTGCCATCACAATGCTCCATTACCCCTGTCATCACAATGCTCCATGACCACTGTCATCACAGCGCTTCATGACCACTGACAGCACAATGATCTGGGACACTTGTCATCAAAATGCTCCGTGACACATGTCATGACAATGATCCATGCGCTTGTCATCCCAATTCTCCATGACCCCTGTAATCAGAATGTTCCGTGACGCTTGTCATCCCAGTGCTCCATGACCCTTGGCATCACAATGCTCCATGCCCTTGTCATCACAATGCTTCATGAACCCTCTCATCACATTTCTCATTGCCCTTGTCATCACAAAGCTCCATGACGCTTGTCATCACACTGCTCGATGCCAATCTCATCACAATGCTGCAGGCCCTTGTCATTACAATGTTCCATGGTCCCTGTATCACCGTGTTCCGTGCCCTTGTCATCACAATGCTCCATGCCCACTCTCATCACAATAATCCATAAAACTTGTCACATCTATTCTCCATGCACTTGTCATCAAAAGGCTCCATTACCCGTGTCATAACAATGCTCCGTGACCCCTGCCATCACAGTGTTCCACGGCTTCATCATCACAAGGCTCCATGACCCTTGTCATCACAATTCTCCAAGAACCCTGTAATCGCAATGCTCAATGCATTTGTCATCACAAAGCTCCATGACGCATGTCTTCAGAATGCTCCATGGCCTTCTCATCACAATGCTCCATGCCCTTGTCATCACAATGCTCCAACAACCCTGTAATTACAATGTTCCATGCCCCTTTTCATCTCAATGCTCCATGAACCCTGTCATCACAATGTACCGTGCCCATCACCATAATATTTCATGCTATTGTCATCACAATGAAATCAAAATGCTCAATGACCTCTGTCATCACAATGCACCAAACCCTTCTGATCACAATGTTCCATAACACTTGTCATCACAATGCCCCATGACGCTGGTCATCACAATTATCCATGGTCTTCTCATCACAATGCTCCATGACCTTTGTCATCACAATGCTCAATACACTTGTCAGCTCAATGCTCCCTGACATTTGTCTTCAGAATGCTCCTAGAAACCTGTCATGAAAAGGTTCCATGTCATTTTCATCACTATGCTCCAGGCCATTGTCATCACAAAACTCCACAAGCTTGTCATCAGAATGCTCCATGACCCATGTCATCACAATGCTCCATTACCCCTGTCATCACAGTGCTCCATGAACACTGTCATCACAGTGCTCCATGACACCTGTCATCACAATGCTCCATGCCCCTTGTCATTACAGTGCTCCATGACTTTCGTCATCACAATTTTCCATGGCCTTCTCATCACACTGCTCCACGGTCTTGCCATCACTATGCTCCATGCCCTAGTCTTCACAATGCTCCATGTCCCTTGTCATCACAATTCTCCACATCCTTGTCATCACAATACTCCATGAAACTTCTCATCACAATGTTACGTGGTCTTGTCATCACAGTTCTCCATGCACTTTTCATAGCAATGCTCCATGTCTCCTGTCATAGCAAGCTCTGTGCGCTTGTCATCACAATGCTTCACGACGTTTGCATCAAAATTCTCAATGGCCCTTGTCATCACAATGCTCCATGTCCTTGTCATCACAATGCTCCTTGACCCTTTTCTTCACAATTCTAAATGAAATTGTCATCACAATGCTCCATTACCTTTGTCATCACAATCCTCCATGACACTTAGCATCACAAGGCTCCATTACATTTGTAATCACAATCCTCCATGACACTTGGCATCACAATGCTCCATGACATATGTCATCACAGTGCTCCCTGACACCTGTCTTCACAATACTACATGACCTTGTCATAACTATGATCCATGCCCTTGTCATCACAATGTGCCCTGTCCACTCTCATAGCAATAATTCATGAAAATTGTCAGACCAATGCTCCATGCCCCTGTCATCACAATGCTCCATGCCCTTGTAATCACAATGCTCCATGACCCCTCACATCATAATGCTCCGTGACTCCAGCCATCACAATGCTTTATGAACCTTTTCATCACAATTGTTAATTCCCTCATCATCACAATGCTCTGTAACACTTGTCATCACAATGCTCCATGACATTGTCAGCACAATGCTTCAAGACACATGTCATCACAATGTGCCATGCACTTGTCATCACAATGCTCCACAACCTTGTCATCACAATTTTCCATAAACTTTGTCATCACAATGCTCCATGCACTTCTAATCTAAATGCTCTCTCACCACTGATATCACAATGTTCCATCACCAGTCATCACAATACTCCCTCAACACTGTCATCACAATGTTCCATGACCCCTGTCATCAAAATGCTACATGCCCTTATCATCACAATGCTCCATGACCACTGACATCACAATGTTCCATAACCCCTGTCATCAAAATATTCCCTGACCCTTTCCATCAAATTGTTCCATGAACCTGTCATCAGAATACTGCCTGCCTTACTCATCACAATGCACCACGCCCTTGTCATCAAAATGCCCCCTGACATTTGTCATCACAAAGCTCCATGACCCTTTGCATCACAATGCTCCATGCCCTTGTCATCATAATGCCCCATTACACCTGTCATAAAAATGCTCCATGACCCTTGCCATCACAATGTTCCACGGCCTTGTCATCAAAAGGCTCCATGATCCGTGTAATCAAAATGCTCCAAGACGTCTGTAATCACAATTCTCCATGCCACTTTTCATCTCAATGCTCCATGAACACTGTCATCACAATGCACCATGCCCATCATCATAATGATTCATGCTATTGTCATCACAATGAAATCAAAATGCTCCATGTCCTCTGTCATCACAATGCTCCAAACCCTTCTGATCACAATGTTCCATATCACTTGTCATCACATGCCCCATGACGCTCGTCATCACAGTTATGCAGGGCCTTCTCATCACAGTGCACCATGACCTTTGTCACCACAATGCTCAATACACTTGGCATCACAATGCTCGCTGACACATGTCATCAGTATGCTCCTTGAACACTGTCTTGACAAGGCTCCATGCCTTTTTCATCACAATGATCCATTCCCTTTTCATCACAGTGCTCCAAGACCCCTGTTATCACAATGCTCCGTGACTCCAGTCATCACAATGCTTCATGACATTTGTCATCACAATGGTACATGACCTGGTCATACAAAGCTCTGTGACCGTGTCACCACAATGCTCCATGAACAATTAATCACAATGATCTGTGACCCTTGTCATCACAAAGCTCCATGCCTTTGTCAGCACAATGCTCCATGACCCTTGTCATCACAATGCTCGATGCGCGTGTCAGCACAATGCTCCATAACCCATGTCATCACAATGCACCATGCACTTGTCATCACAATGCTCCACATCCTTGTCATCAAAATGCTCCATAAACCTTGTCATCAAAATGCTCCATGCACTTCTCCTCAAAATGCCTTCTCACCACTGATATCACAATGTTCCATCACTAGTCATTACAATACTCCCTCACACCTGTCATCACAATATTCCATGACCCCAGTAATCACAATTATCCATGCCCTTGTCATCACAAAGCTCCATGACGCATGTCATCAGAATGCTCCATGGTCTTCTCATCACAATGCTCCATGCCCCTTTTCATCTCAATGCTCCATGAACCCTGTCATCACAATCCACCGTGCCCATCACCATAATATTTGATGCTATTGTCATCACAATGAAATCAAAATGCTCAATGACCTCTGTAATCACAATGCACCAAACCCTTCTGAGCACAATGTTCCATAACACTTGTCATCACAATGCCCCATGACGCTGTTCATAACAATTATCCATGGTCTTCTCATAACAATGCTCCATGATCTTTGTCATCACAATGCTCAATACACTTATCATCACAATGCTCCCTGACAGTTGTCATCAGTATGCTCCTTGAAACCTGTAATGCTCCTGAAACCTGCAATGCTCCATGCATTTTTCATCAGAATGCTCCAAGACCCTTGTAATCACAATGCTCCATGTCCTTGTCATCACAAAGCTCCATGACGCATGTCATCAGAATGCTCCATTGCCTTCTCATCACAATGCTCCATGCCCTTGTCATCACATTGCTTCAAAACCACTGTAATCTCAATGCTCCATGCAACTTTTCATCAGAATGCTCCATCCCCTTGTCATCACAATGCTCCCTGACACTTGTCATCGCAATGTTCCAAGCCCTTGTCATCAAAATGCTCCATTTCCTTTGTTATCATAATCCTCCATGACACTTGGTATCACAATGCTCCATGCCATTGTCATAACAATGGACAATGATATGTGTCATCACAATGCTCCATGACACCTGTCTTCACAATACTCCATGACCTTGTCATCACAATGTTCCATGCCCCTGTCATCACAATGTGCAATGCCCACTGTCATCACAATAATCCATGAAACATGTCAGACCAATGTTCCATGCCCCTGTCATCACAATGCTCCATGCCCTTTTCATCACAATGCTCCATGACCCCTGTCATCACAATGCTCCGTGACTCCAGTCCTCACAATGCTTCATGACATTTCTCCTCACAATGGTCTATTCCCTCCTCACACAAGGCTCTGTGACCTTTGTCACCACAATGCTCCATACCCTTGTCATCTCAATGCTCCATGCCCACTGTCATCACAATAATCCATGAAACTTGTCAGAAAAATGTTCCGTGTCCCTATCATCACATTGCTCCATGCCCTTGTCATCACAATGCTCCATGACCCCTGTCATCACAATGCTCCGTGACTCCAGTCATCACAATGACTCATGAGATTTCTCATCACAATGGTCCATGCCCTCGTCACACAAGGCTCTGTGATACTTGTGACCACAATGCTCCATGAAATTTTCATCACAATGCTCTGTGTCCCTTGTCATCACAATGCTCCATGCCTTTGTCAGCACAATGCTCCATGACACTTGTCATCAAAATGCTCCATGCACTTGTCAGCACAATGCTCCATGACACATGTCAAAACAATGTTCCATGCTCTTTTCATCACAGAGCTCCACATCCTTTGCATCGCTATGCTCCATAAAACTTGTCATCACAATGCTCCATGCACTTCTCATCAAAATGCTCTCTCACCACATATATCACAATGTTCCATCACTAGTCATCACAATACTCGCTCACCCCTGTCATCACAATGTTCCATGACAACTGTCATAACAGTGCTGCATGCCCTTATCATCACAATGCTCCATGAACCCTGATATCACAATATTCCATAACCCCTGTCACAAAATGTCCCATGATCCATTTCATCACAATGCTTCATGACCCCTGACATCGCAATGTTCCATAACCACTGTCATCAAAATATTCCATGACCATTTTATTCAAAGTGATCCATGAGAGTGTCATCACAATGCTCCCTGCCCTTCTCATCACAATGAACTACGCCCTTGTCATCAAAATGCCCCATGACATTTGTCATCACAAATCTATATGACCCTTGGCATCACAATGCTCCATGCCCTTGTCATCACAATGCTCCATTACACCTGCCATAACAATGCTCCATGACCACTGCCATCACAATGTTCCACGGCTTTGTCATCATATGCATCCATGATCCTTGTCATCACAATGCTCCAAGACCTCTGTAATCACAATTCTCCATGCCACTTTTCATCTCAATGCTCCATGAACACTGTCATCACAATGCACCATGCCCATCATCATAATGATTCATGCTATTGTCATCACAATGAAATCAAAAGGCTCCATGTCCTCTGTCATCACAATGCTCCAAACCCATCTGATCACAATGTTCCATATCACTTGTCATCACATGCCCCATGACGCTCGTCATCACAATTATGCAGGGTCTTCTCATCACAGTGCACCATGAACTTTTTCACCACAATGCTCAATACGCTTGGCATCACAATGCTCGCTGACACATGTCATCAGTATGCTCCTTGAACACTGTCATGACAAGGCTCCATGCCTTTTTCATCACAATGATCCATTCCCTTTTCATCACAATGCTCCAAGACCCCTGTTATCACAATGCTAAGTGACTCCAGTCATTACAATGCTTCATGACATTTGTCATCACAATGGTCCATTACCTGGTCACACAAAGCTCTGTGACTTTTGTCACCGCAATGCTCCATGAAATTTTTATCACAATGATTTGTGACCTTTGTCTTCACAAAGCTCCATGCCTTTGTCAGCACAATGCTCCATGATCCTTGTCATCACAATGCTTGATGCGCGTGTCAGCACAATGCTCCATAACCCATGTGATCACAATGTACCATGCACTTGTCATCACAATGCTCCACATCCTTGTCATCAAAATGCTCCAGAAACCTTGACATCACAATGCTAAATGCACTTCTCCTCAAAATGCCCTCTCATCACTGATATCACAATGTTCCATCACTAGTCATCACAATGCTCCCTCACCCCTGTCATCACAATATTCCATGACCCCTGTAATCACAATTCTAGATGCCCTTGTCATCACAATGCCCCATGACGCTGGTCTTCAAAATTATCCATGGTCTTCTCATCACAATGCTCCCTGATCTTTGTCATCACAATTCTCAATAAACTTATCATCACAATGCTCCCTGACTGTTGTCATCAGTATGCTCCTTGAACACTGTCATGACAAGGCTCCATGCAATTTTCATCACAATGATCCATTCCCTTTTCATCACAATGCTCCAAGACCCCTGTAATCACGATGCTCCATGTCCTTGTCATCACAAAACTCCATGACGCATGTCATCAGAATGCTCCATTGCCTTCTCATCACAATGCTCCATGCCATTGTCATCGCAATGTTCAAAGCCCTTGTCATCAAAATGCTCCATTACCTTTGTCGTCACAATCCTCCATGACACTTGGTATCACAATGCTCCATGCCATTGTCATCACAATGAACAATGACATATGTCATCACAATGCTCCCTGACACCTGTCTTCACAATACTCCATGACCTTGTCATCACAATGTTCCATGCCCTTGTCATCACAATGCACCATGCCCACTGTCCTCACAATAATCCATGAAATATGTCAGACCAATGTTCCATGCCCCTGTCATCACAATGCTCCATGGCCTTGTCATCGCAATGCTCCATGACCCCTGTCATCACAATGCTCCGTGACTCCAGTCATCTCAATGAGTCATGACCTTTCTCATCACAATGGTCCATGCCCTCGTCTCACAAGGCTCTGTGATCTTTGTCACCACAATGCTCCAAGAAATTTTCATCACAATGCTCTCTGTCCCTTGTCATCACAATGCTCCATGACACATGTTATCACAATGTGCCATGCTCTTTTCATCACAATGCTGCACATCCTTTTCATGGCTATGCTCCATAAAATTTGTCATCACAATGCTCCATGCACTTCTCATCAAAATGCTCTCTCACCTCATATATCACAATGTTCCATCACTAGTCATCACAATACTCGCTCACCCCTGTTATCACAATGTTCCATGACCACTGTCATCACAGTGCTACATGCCCTTATCATCACAATGTTCCATGACCCCTGACATCACAATGTTCCATAACCCCTGTCACAAAATGCTCAATGACACATTTCATCACAATGCTTCATGACCCCTGACATCACAATGTTCCATAACCCCTGTCATCAAAATATTCCATGACCCTTTTATTCAAATTGCTCCATGACCCTGTCATCACAATGCTCCCTGCCCTTCTCATCACAATGCACCACGCCCTTGTCATCAAAATGCCCCATGACATTTGTCATCACAAAGCTCCATGACCCTTGACATCACAATGCTCCAAACCATTGTCATCACAATGCTCAATGAAAATTCTCTTCACATTGCTCCATGCCCTTGTCATCACAATGCTCCATTACACCTGTCATAAAAATGCTCCATGACCCCTGCCATCACAATGTTCCACGGCCTTGTCATCACAAGGCTCCATGACCCTTGTCATCACAATGCTCCAAGACCTCTGTAATCACAATTCTCCATGCCACTTTTCATCTCAATGCTCCATGAACACTGTCATCACAATGCACCATGCCCATCATCATAATGATTCATGCTATTGTCATCACAATGAAATCAAAATGCTCCATGTCTTCTGTCATCAAAATGCTCCAAACCCTTTTGATCACAATGCTCCATAACACTTGTCATCACATGCCCCATGACGCTCGTCATCACAATTATGCAGGGTCTTCTCATCACAGTGCTCCATGACCTTGGTCACCACAATGCTCAATACATTTGGCATCACAATGCTCGCTGACACTTGTCATCAGTATGCTCCTTGAACACTGTCATGACAAGGCTCCATGCCTTTTTCATCACAATGATCCATTCCCTTTTCATCACAATGATCCAAGACCCCTGTTATCACAATGTTCCGTGACTCCGGTCATCACAATGCTTCATGACATTTGTCATCACAATGGTCCAAGACCTGGTCACACAAAACTCTGTGACATTTGTCACCACAATGTTCCATGAAATTTTTATCACAATGCTCTGTGAACCTTGTCAACACAAAGCTCCATGCCTTTGTCAGCACAATGCTCCATGACCCTTGTCATCACAATGCTCGATGCGCGTGTCAGCACAATGCTCCATAGCCCATGTCATCACAATGCACCATGCACTTGTCATCACAATGCTCCACATCCTTGTCATCAAAATGCTCCATAAACCTTGTCATCACAATGCTCCATGCACTTCTCCTCAAAATGCCTTCTCACCACTGATATCACAATGTTCCATCACTAGTCATCACAATACACCCTCACCCCTGTCATCACAATATTCCATGACCCCTGTAATCACAATGCTCCATGCCTTTGTCATCACAATGCTCCAACACCCCTGTAATCACAGTGCTCCATGACCCTTTTCATCTCAATTCTCCATGAACCATGTCATCACAATGCACCGTGCCCATATCCATAATATTTCATGCTATTGTCATCACAGTGAAATCAAAATGCTCAATGACCTCTGTCATCACAATGCACGAAACTCTTCTGATCACAATGTTCCATAACACTTGTCATCACAATGCCCCATGACCCTGGTCATCACAATTATCCATGGTCTTCTCATCACAATGCTCCATGATCTTTGTCATCACAATGCTCAATACACTTATCATCACAATGCTCCCTGACAGTTGTCATCAGTATGCTCCTTGAACCCTGTCATGACAAGGCTCCATGCATTTTTCATCACAATGATCTATTCCCTTTTCATAACAATGCTCCAAGACCCTGTAATCACAATGCTCCATGTCCTTGTCATCACAAAGCTCCATGACGCATGTCATCAGAATGCTCCATTGCCTTCTCATCACAATGCTCCATGCCCTTGTCATCACATTGCTTCAAAACCCCTGTACTCTCAATGATCCATGCACCTTTTCATCAGAATGCTCCATGCACTTGTCATCACAATGCTCCATGACCCTTGTCATCACAATGTTCCAAGCCCTTGTCATCAAAATGCTCCATTACCTTTGTCATCACAATCCTCCATGACACTTGGTATCACAATGCTCCATGCCATTGTCATCACAATGGACAATGACATATGTAATCACAATGCTACCTGACACTTGTCTTCACTATACTCCATGACCTTGTCATCACAATGATCCATGCCCTTGTCATCACAATGTGCCATGCCCACTCTCCTCACAATAATCCATGAAACATGTCAGACCAATGTTCCATGCCCCTGTCATCACAATGCTCCATGGCCTTGTCATCGCAATGCTCCATGATCCCTGTCATCACAATGCTCCGTGAGTCTTGTCATCACAATGCTTCATGACCTTTCTCCTCACAATGGTCCATTCCCTCGTCACACAAGGCTCTGTGACCATGGTCACCACAATGCACCATGCCCTTGTCATCTCAATGCTCCATGCCCACTGTCATCACAATAATCCATGAAACTTTTCAGACCAATGATCCATGCCCCTGTCATCACATTGCTCCATGCCCTTGTCATCACAATGCTCAGTGACTCCAGCCATCACAATGATTCATGACCTTTCTCATCACAATGTTCCATGCCCTCGTCACACAAGGCTCTGTGATAATTGTCACCACAATGCTCCATGAAATTTTCATCACAATGCTCTTTGTCCCTTGTCATCACAATGCTCCATGCCTTTGTCAGCACAATGCTCCATGACACTTGTCATCAAAATGCTCCATGCGCTTGTCAGCACAGTGCTCCATGACACATGTCATCACAGTGTGCCATGCTCTTTTCATCACAATGCTCCACATCCTTTTCATCGATATGCTTCATAAAACTTGTCATCACAATGCTCCATGCACTTCTCATCAAAATGCTCTCTCACCTCATATATCACAATGTTCCATCACTAGTCATCACAGTACTCGCTCATCCCTGTCATCACAATGTTCCATGACCACTGTCATCACAGTGCTACATGCCCTTATCATCACAATGCTCCATGACCCCTGACATCACAATGTTCCATAACCCCTGTTACAAAATGCTCCATGACCCATTTCATCACAATGCTTCATGACCCCTGACATCACAGTGTTCCATAACACCCGTCATCAAAATATTCCATGACCCTTTTATTCAAATTGCTCCATGACCCTGTCATCACAATGCTCCCTGCCCTTCTCATCACAATGCACCACGCCCTTGTCATCAAAATGCCCCTTGACATTTGTCATCACAAAGCTCCATGACCCTTGGCATCACAATGCTCCATGACATTGTCATCACAATGCTCAATGAAAACTCTCATCATATTGCTCCATGCCCTTGTCATCACAAGGCTTCATTACACCTGTCATAACAATGCTCCATGACCCCTGCCATCACAATGTTCCACGGCCTTGTCATCACAAGGCTCCATGACCCTAGTCATCACAATGCTCCAAGACCTATGTAATCACAATTCTCCATGCCACTTTTCATCTCAATGCTCCATGAATACTGTCATCACAATGGACCATTTCCATCATCATAATGCTTCATGCTATTGTCATCACAATGAAATCAAAAGGCTCCATGTCCTCTGTCATCACAATGCTCCAAACCCTTCTGATCACAATGTTCCATAACACTTGTCATCACATGCCCAATGACGCTCGTCATCACAATTATGCAGGGTCTTCTCATCACAGTGCTCCATGACCTTTGTCACCACAATGCTCAATACACTTGGCATCACAATGCTCGCTGACACTTGTCATCAGTATGCTCCTTGAACGCTGTCATGAACAGGCTACATGCCATTTTCATCACAATGATCCATTCCCTTTTCATCACAATGCTCCAAGACCCGTGTAATCACAATGCTCCATGTCCTTGTCATCACAAAGCTCCATGATGCATGTCATCAGAATGCTCCATTGCCTTCTCATCACAATGCTCCATGCCCTTGTAATCACATTGCTTCAAAACCCCTGTAATCTCAATGCTCCATGCACCTTTTCATCAGAATGCTCCATGCTCTTGTCATCACAATGCTCCATGACCCCTGTCATCACAGTTCTCCGTGACTCCAGTCATCACAATGATTCATAACCTTTCTCATCACTATGGCCCATGCCCTCGTCACACAAGACTCTGTGACCATTGTCACCCCAATGCTCCATGCCCTTGTCATCTCAATGCTCCATGCACACTGTCATCACAATAATCCATGAAACTTGTCAAACCAATGTTCCATGCCCCTGTCATCATATTGCTCCATGCCGTTGTCATCACAATGCTCCATGACGCCTGTCATCACAGTGCTCCGTGACTCCAGTCATCACAATGATTCATGACCTTTCTCATCACAATGGTCCATGCCCTCGTCACACAAGACTCTGTGATCTTTGTCACCACAATGCTCCATGAAATTTTCATCACAATGCTCTCTGTCCCTTGTCATCACAAAGCTCCATGACCCTTGGCATCACAATGCCTCATGCCACTGTCATCACAATGCTCAATGAAGTCTCTCATCACTTTGCTCCATGCCCTTGTCATCACAAAGCTCCATTACACCTGTCATAACAATGTTCCATGACCCCTGCCATCACAATGTTCCACGGCCTTTTAATCACAAGGCTCCATGACACTTTTCATCAAAATGCTCCACAACATTTTCATCGGTATGCTCCATAAAACTTGTCATCACAATGCTCCATGCACTTCTCATCAAAATGCTCTCTCACCACATATATCACAATGTTCCATCACTAGTCATCACAATACACCCTCACCACTGTCATCACAATGTTCCATGACCACTGTCATCACAGTGCTACATGCCCTTAAAATCATAATGCTCCATGACCCCTGACATCACAATGTTCCATAACCCCTGTCACAAAATGCTCCATGACCCATTTCATCACAATGCTTCATGACCCCTGACATCACAGTGTTCCATAACACCTGTCATCAAAATATTCCATGACCCTTTTATTCAAATTGCTCCATGACCCTGTCATTATAATGCTCCCTGCCCTTCTCATCACAATGCACCAAGCCCTTGTCATCAAAATGACCCATGACATTTGTCATCACAAAGCTCCATGACCCTTGGCATCACAATGCTCCATGCCATTGTCATCACAATGCTCACTGAAATCTCTCATCACATTGCCCCATGCCCTTTTCATCACAATGCTCCATTACACCTGTCATAATTATGCTCCATGACCCCTGCCATCACAATGTTCCACGGCCATGTCATCACAAGGCTCCATGACCCTTGTCATCACAATGCTCCAAGACCTCTGTAATCACAATTCTCCATGCCACTTTTCATCTCAATGCTCCATGAACCCTGTCATCACAAAGCACCGTGCCCATCACCATAATATTTCATGCTATTGTCATCACAAGGAAATCAAAATGCTCCATGTCATCTGTCATCACAATGCTCCAAACCCTTCTAATCACAATGTTCCATAACTCTTGTCATCACAATGCCCCATGACGCTCGTCATCACAGTTATGCAAGGACTTCTCATCACAGTGCTCCATGACCTTTGTCACCACAATGCTCAATACACTTGGCATCACAATGCTCGCTGACACTTGTCCTCAGTATGCTCCTTGAACACGGTCATGACAAGGCTCCATGACTTTTTCATCACAATGATCCATTCCCTTTTCATCACAGTGCTCCAAGACCCCTGTTATCACAATGCTCTGTGACTCCGTCATCACAATGCTTCATGACATTTGTCATCACAATGGTCCATGACCTCGTCACACAAAGCTCTGTGACCTTTGTTACCACAATGCTCCATGAAATTTTTATCACAATGCTCTGTGACCCTTGTCATCACAAAGCTCCATGCCTTTTTCAGCACAATGCTTCATGACCCTTGTCATCACAATGCTCGATGCCCGTGTCAGGACAATGCTCCATAACCCATGTCATCACAATGCACCATGCACTTGTCATCACAATGCTCCACATCCTTGTCATCAAAATGCTCCATAAATCTTGTCATCACAATGCTCCATGGACTTCTCCTCAAAATGCCTTCTCACCACTGATATCACAATGTTCCATCACTAGTCATCACAATACACCCTCACCCCTGTCATAACAATATTCCATGAGCCATGTAATCACAATTCTCCATGCCCTTGTCATCACAAAGCTCCATGACGCATTTCATCAGAATGCTCCATGGCCTTCTCATCACAATGCTCCATGCCCTTGTCATCACAATGCCCCAACACCCCTGTAATCACAAGGCTCCATGCCCCTTTTCATCTCAATGCTCCATGAACCCTGTCATCACAATGCACCGTGCCCATCACCATAATATTTCATGCTATTGTCATCACAATGAAATCAAAATGCTCAATGACCTCTGTCATCACAATGCACCAAACTCTTCTGATCACAATGTTCCATAACACTTGTCATCACAATGCCCCATGAGGCTGGTCATCACAATTATCCATGGTCTTCTCATCACAATGCTCCATGATCTTTGTCATCACAATGCTCAATACACTTATCATTACAATGCTCCCTGACAGTTGTCATCAGTATGCTCCTTGAACCCTGTCATGACAAGGCTCCATGCATTTTTCATCACAATGATCCATTCCCTTTTCATCACAATTCTCTGTGTCCCTTGTCATCACAATGCTCCATGCCTTTTTCAGCACAATTCTCCATGACACTTGTCATCAAAATGCTCCATGCGCTTGTCAGCACAATGCTCCATGACACATGTCATCAAAATGTTAGATGCTCTTTTCATCACAATGCTCCACATCCTTTTCATCGCTATGCTCCATAAAACTTGTCATCACAATGCTCAATGCACTTCTCATCAAAATGGTTTCTCACCACATATATCACAATCTTCCATCACTATTCATCACAATACTCGCTCAACCCTGTCAATACAATGTTCCATACCCCTGTCACAAAATGCTCCATGACACATTTCATCACAATGCTTCATGACCCCTGACATCACAATGTTCCATAACCCCTGTCATCAAAATATTCCATGACCCTTTTTTGCAAATTGCTCCCTGACCCTGTCATCACAATGCTCCCTGCCCTTCTCATCACAATGCACCACGCCCTTGTCATCAAAATGCCCCATGACATTTTTCATCACAAAGCTCCATGATCCTTGGCATCACAATGCTCCATGCCATTGTCATCACAATGCTCAATGAAATATCTCATCACATTGCTCCATGCCCTTGTCATCACAATGCTCCATTACAACTCTCATAACAATGCTCCATGACCCCTGCCATCACAATGTTCCACGGCCTTGTCATCACAAGGCTCCATGACCCTTGTCATCACAATGCTCCAAGACCTCTGTAATCACAATTCTCCATGCCACTTTTCATCTCAATGCTCCTTGATCGCTGTCATCACAATGCACCATGCCCATCATCATAATGATTCATGCTATTGTCATCACAATGAAATCAAAATGCTCCATGTCCTCTGTCATCACAATGCTCCAAACCCTTCTGATCACAATGTTCCATAACACTTGTCATCACATGCCCCATGACCTTCGTCATCACAATTATGCAAGGTCTTCTCATCACAATGCTCCATGACCTTTGTCACCACAATGCTCAATACACTTGGCATCACAATGCTCGCTGACACTTGTCATCAGTATGCTCCTTGTACCCTGTCATGACAAGGCTCCATGGCTTTGTCAGCACAATGATCCATTCACTTTTCATCACAATGCTCCAAGACCCCTGTAATCACAATGCTCCATGTCCTTGTCATCACAAAGCTCCATGACGCATGTCATCAGAATGCTCCATTGCCTACTCATCACAATGCTCCATGCCCTTGTCATCACATTGCTTCAAAACCCCTGTAATCTCAATGCTCCATGCACCTTTTCATCAGAATGCTCCATGCCCTTGTCATCACAATGCTCCATGACCCTTGTCATCACAATGTTCCAAGCCCTTTTCATCAAGATGCTCCATTACCTTTGTCATCACAATCCTCCATGACACTTGGTATCACAATGCTCCATGTCATTGTCATCACAATGGACAATGACCTATGTCATCACAATGCTCCCTGACACCTGTCTTCACAATACTCCATGACCTTGTCATCACAATGTTCCCTGCCCCTGTCATCACAATGCTCCATGCCCTTGTCATCACAATGCTCCATGACCCTTGTCATCACAATGCTCCGTGACTCCAGTCATCACAATGCTTCATGACCTTTGTCCTCACAATGGTCCATGCCCTCGTCACACAAGGCTCTGTGACCTTTGTCACCACAATGCTCCATGCCCTTGTCATCTCAATGCTCCATGCGCACTGTCATCACAATAATCCATGAAACTTGTCAGACCAATGTTCCATGCCCCTGTCATCATATTGCTCCATGCCCTTGTCATCACAATGCTCCATGACCCCTGTCATCACAGTGCTCCGTGACTCCAGTCATCACAATGATTCATGACCTTTCTCATCACAATGGTCCATGCCCTCGTCACATAAGGCTCTGTGATCTTTGTCACCACAATGCTCCATGAAATTTTCATCACAATGCTCTGTGTCCCTTGTCATCACAATGCTCCATGCCTTTGTCAGCACAATGCTCCATGACACTTGTTATCAAAATGCTCCATGCGTTTGTCAGCACAATGCTCCAGGACACATGTCATCACAATGTGCCATGTGCTTGTCATCACAATGCTCCACAACCGTGTCATCACAGTGCTCCATAAACCTTGTAATCACAATGTTCCATGCACTTCACATCAAAATGCTCTCCCACCACTGATATCATAAAGTTCCATCACTATTCATCACAATACTCCCTCACCCCTGTCATCACAATGTTCCAGGACCCCTGTCATCAAAATGCTCCATGACCCTTTTCGTCATAATCCTCCATGACCCCTGACATCACAATGTTCCATAACCCCTGTCATAAAAATGTCCCATTACAATTTTCATCAAATTGCTCCATGACCCTTTCATCACAATGATCCCTGCCCTTCTCATACACAGTTCACCACGCGCTTGTCATCAAAATGCTCCATGACCTTTGTCATCACAAAGCTACATGACCCTTGGCATCACAATGCTCCATGCCCTTGTCATCACAAAGCTCCATGACGCATGTCTTCAGAATGGTCCATGGCCTTCTCATTCACGATGCTCAATGCCCTTGTCATCACAATTCTCCTAGACCACTGTAATCACAATGCTCAATGCCCCTTTTCATCTCAATGCTCCATGAACCGTGTCATCACAATGCACCATGCCCATCATCATAATGCTTCATGCTATTGTCATCAAAATGAAATCAAAATGCTCCATGACCTCTGTCATCACAGTGCTCCAAACCCTTGTGATCACAATGTTCCATAACACTTGTCATAACAACGCCCCATGATGCTCATCATCACAATTATCCATGGCCTTCTATTCACAATACTCCATGACATTTGTCATCACAATGCTCAATACACTTGTCATCACAATGCTCGCTGACACTTGTCATCAGCATGCTCCTTGAACCCTGTCATGACAAGGCTCCATGAATTTTGCATCACAATGATCCATGTCCTTTTCATCACAATGCTCTGTGACCCTTGTCATCGCAATGCACCATGCCTTTGTCAGCACAATGATCCATGACACTTGTCATCACAATTCTCCATGTGCTTTTCAGCACAATGCTCCTTGACCCATGTCATCACAATGCACCATGAGTTTGTCATCACAATGCTCCACATCCTTGTCATCACAATGCTCCATAAACCTTGTCATCACAATGCTCCATGCACTTCTCATCAAAATGTTCTTTTACCACTGATATCACAATGTTCCATCGCTAGTCTTCACAATACTCCCTCATCCCTGTCGTCACAATGTTCCATGACCCCTATCATCACTATGCTACATGCACTTATTATCAAAATGGTCCATGACCAATGACATCACAATGCTCCATAATCCCTGTCATCAAAATGCTCCATTCCCATTTTCAGCTCAATGCTCCATGACCCCTGACATCACAATTTTCCTTATCTACTCTCATCAAAATATTCCATGATATTTTCACCAAATTGCTCCATTACCCTGTTAGCACAATGCTCACTGCCATTCTCATCACAACGCACCACGAACTTTTCATCAAAATGCTCCATGACCTTTGTCGTCACAAAACTCCATGACACTTGACATCACAACGCTCCATGCCATTGTCATCACAATGCTCCATGAAGCCTCTCATCACATTGCTCCATGCCCTTGTCACCACAATGCTCCATGACGCTTGTCATCACAATGCTCGATGCCCTTCTCATCACAATGCTCCATGCCCTGTCATTACAATCCTCAATGACCCATGTATCATAGTGTTCTGTGCCCTTTCATCACAATGCTCTATGCCCACTATCATCACAATAATCGATGAAACATTTCAGACCAATTCTCCATGCCCTTGTCATCACAATGTTCCATTTCCCCTGTCATAACAATGCTCCATGACACCTGCCTTCACAAGTTTCCACGGCCTTGTCATCACAAGACTCCATGACAATTGTCATCACAATGCTCCAAACTCTGTAATCACAATTCTGCATACATTTGTCATCACAAAACTCCATGAGGCATGATATCAGAATTCTCCATGGCCTTCTCATTCAAGATGCTCCATGCCCTTGTCATCACAATGGTCCAAGACACCTGTAATCACAATGCTCCATGGCACTTTTCATCTCAATGCTCCATGAACCGTGTCATCACAATGCACCATGCCCATCATCATAATGCTTCTTGCTATTGTCATCAAAATGAAATCAATATGCTCCATGAACCCTGTCATCACAATGCTCCATAAACCCTCTCATCACAATGAACCGTGACTCCAGTCATCACAATGCTTCATGACCTTTGTCATCTCAATGGTCCATGCCATTGACACACAAGGCTCTGTGACCTTTGTAACCACAATGCTCCATGAACTTTTCATCACAATACTCTGTGACCCTTGTCATAAAAATGCACCATGCCTTTGTCAGCACAGTTCTCCATGACCCATGTCATCACAATGCGCCATGCGCTTGTCATCACATATCTCCATGAGGCTTGTCATCACAACGCTCGATGCACTTCTCATCACAATGCTCAATGACCTTGTCATTACAATCCTGCATGATCTATGTATCACAGTGTTCCGTTCCCTTTTCATTAAAATCCTCCATGCCCTTGTCATCACAATAATCCATGAAACTTGTCAGACCAATGTTCCATGGCCTTGTCATCACAGTGCTCTATGCACTTCTCATCACAATGCTCCATGAAACCTGTCATCACAATGCTCCGTGACTCCAGTCATCACAATGCTTTATGACATTTGTAATCACAAGTTTCCATGCCCACGTCACACAAGGCTCTGTGACCTTTGTCACCACAATGCTCCATGCTCTTGTCATCACAATGTGCCATGCCCACTGTCATAACAATAATCCATGAAACTTGTCAGAACAATGATCCATGCCCCTGTCATCACAGTGCTCCATGCCCTTGTCATCACAATGCTCCAAGACCCTTGTCATCACGATGCTCTAAACCCTTGTCATCAAAACGCTCCATTACGTTTGTCATCACAATCCTCCATGACACTTGGCATCACAATGCTCCATGCAATTGTCATCGCAATGGACCATGACATATTTCATCAAAATGCTCCCTGACACCTGTCTTCACAATACTCCCTGACCTTGTCATCACAATGCTCCATGCCCTAATCATCACAATGCGTCATGCCCACTCTCATCACAATAATCCATGAAACTTGTCAGACCAAAGTTCCATTCCCCTGTCATCACAATGCTCCATAACACCTGACATAACAATGCTCCATGATCCCTGCCATCACAATGTTCCACGGCCTTGTCATCCAAGGCTCCATGACCCTTGTCATAACAGTGCTCCAAGACACCTGTAATCACAATGCTCCATGCCCTTGTCATCACAAAGATCCATGATGCATGTCATCAGAATTCTCCATGGCCTTCTCATCACAATGCTCCATGCCCTTGTCATCACAATGCTCCAAGACCCCTGTAATCACAGTGCTCCATGCCCCTTTTTATCTCAATGCTCCATGAACGCTGTCATCACAATTCACCATGCACATCATAATAATGCTTCATGCTGTTGTCATCACAATGAAATCAAAACGCTCCATGACATCTGTCATCACAATGCTAAAAACACTTCTGATCACAATGTTCCATAGAACTTGTCATCACAATGCCCCATGAAGCTCGTCATCACAATTATGAATGGTTTAATCATCACAATGCTCCATGATCTTTGTCACCACAATCCTCAATACACTTATCACCACAATGCTCCCTGACACTTGTCATCAGTATGCTCCATGAACACTGTCATGAAAAGGCTCCATGCCTTTTTCATCACAATGATCCTTTCCCTTTTCATCACAATGCTGCAAGACCCCTGTAATCACAATGCTCCCTGCCCTTGTCATCACAAAGCTCCATGACACATGTCATCTGAATGCTCCATGGCATTCTCATCACAATGCTCCATGCCCTTGGCATCACAATGCTCCAAGTACACTGTCATCACAATGCTCCGTGACTACAGTCATCACAGTGCTTCATGACATTTGTCATCACAATGTTCCATGACCTCGTCACACAAGGCTTTGTGACCTTTATCACCACAATGCTCCATGAACTATTCATCACAGTGATCTGTGACACTTGTCATCACAAAGCTCCATGCCATTGTCAGCACAATGCTCCATGACCGTTGTCAGCACAATGCTCGATGCGCGTGTAAGCACAATGCTCCATAACCCATGTCATCACAATGCTCCCTACACTTCTCATCACAATGCACCACGCACTTTTTATCAAAATGCTCCATGACTTTGTCATCACAAAGTTCCATGACACTTGGCATCACAATGCTCCATTCCATTGTCATCACAATGCTCCATGAACACTCTCATCACATTGCTCCATGCACTTGTCATCACAAATCACCATGAGGCTTGTCATCACAACGCTCGATGCCCTTCTCATCACAATGCTACATATCCTTGTCATTACAATCCTGCATGATCTATGTATCACCGTGTTCCATGCCCTTCTCATAACAATGCTCCATGACCCCTGCCATCACAAAGTTCCACGGCCTTATCATCACAAGCCTCCATGAACCTTGTCATCACAATGCTCCAAGACACCTGTAATCACAATGCTCCATGCATTTGTCATCACAAAGCTCCATGACACATGTCATCAGAATGCGCCTTCGCCTTCTCATCACAATGCTCCATGACCTGGTCATCGCAATGCTCCAAGACCCCTGTAATCACAATGCTCCATGCCCCTTTTCATCTCAATGCTCCATGAACCCTGTCATCAAAATGCACCATGCCCATCACCATAATATTTCATGCTATTGTCATCACAATGAAATCAAAATGCTCAATGACCTCTGTCATCACAATGCTCCAAACCCTTCTGATCACAATGTTCCATAACTCTTGTCATCACAATGCCCCATGAGGCTGGTCATCACAATTATTAATGGTCTTCTTATCACAATGCTCCTTGATCTTTGTCATCACAATACTCAATACACTTATCATCACAATGCTCCCTGACACTTCTCATCAGTATGCTACTTGAACCCTGTCATGACAAGGCTCCATGCAATTTTCATCACAATGATCCATGCCCTTTTCATCACAATGTTCCAAGACTCCTGTAATCACAATGCTCCATGTCCTTGTCATCACAAAGCTCCATGACGCATGTCATCAGAATGCTCCATGGCCTTCGCATCACAATGCTCCATGCCCTTGTCATCACGATGCTACAAAACCCCTGTAATCACAATGCTCCATGCACCTTTTCATCAGAATGCTCCATGACACTTGTCATCAAAAGGCTCCATGGTCCTCTCATCACAGTGCTCCAGGACCTTGTCATCACAGTGCTCCATTCCCTTGTCATCACAATGCTCCATGACCCCTTTCATCACAATACTACATGTACATTTTCAGCCCAATGCTCAATGACCGTCTCATTACAATGCTCCATGACCCATGTCTTCACAATGCTCCATGACCACAGTCATCAAAATGCTCCATGACCCCTGTCATCACAATGGTCTATGCGCTCGTCATCAAAAGGCTCTGTGACATTTTTCACCACAATTCTCCATGAAATTTTCATCACAATGTTCTCTTACTCATGTCATAACTATGCTAAATGCCTTTGTCAGCACAATGCTCCATGACCCTTGTCATCACAATGCTCCATGCGCTTTTCCGCAAAATGCCCCATGACCTGTGTCATCACAATGCGACATGCGCTTGTCATTACAATGCTCCACAACCTTGTCATCACAGTTCTCGATAAACCTTGTTGTCACAATGCTCCATGCATTTCCCATCAAAATGCTCTCCCATCACTGATATCATAATGTTGCATCACTTGTCATCACAATACTCCCTCACCACTGTCATCACAATGTTCCATGACCCCTGTCATCACAATGCTCCGTGACCCTTTTCATCACAATGCTCCCTGACCCCTGACATCACAATGTTCCATAACCCCTGTCATCAAAATGTCCCATGACACTTTTCATCAAATTGCTCCATGACCCTTTCATCACAATGCTCACTGCCCTTGTCATCACAGTACACCACGCCCTTGTCATCAAAACCCTCCATGACCTTTGTCGTCACAAAGCTCCGTGACACTTGGCTCACAATGCTCCATGCCATTGTCATCAAAATGCTCCATGAACCCTCTCATCACATTGTTACATGTCCTTGTCATCACAGGCTCCATGATGATTTTCATCACAATGCTCGATGCTCTTCTTAACACAAAGCTCCAAGGCTTGTCATTACAATCCTCCATGACCCATGTATCACAGTGTTTCGTGCCCTTGTCATCACAATGCTCCATGCCCCCTCTCATCACAATAATCCATGAAAATTTTCAGACCAATGCTCCATGCCCTTGTCATGAAAATGCTCCATTACCCCTGTTATAACAATGCTCCATAAAAACTGCCATTACAATGTTCCACGGCCTTCTCATCACAAGGCTCCATGACCCACGTCATCACAACGTGCCATGTTCTTGTCATCACAATGCTCCACATCCTTTTCATCACAATGCTGCTTAAACTTTGTCATTACAGTGCTCCATGCACTTCTCATCAAAATGCTCTCTCACCACTGATATCACAATGTTCCATCACTATTCATTCCAATACTCTATCAGCCCTGTCATCACAATGTTCCATGACCCCTGTCATTAAAATGCTACATGCACTTATCATCACAATTTTCGATAATTCTTGACATCACAATATTCCATAACCCGTCATCAAAATGCTCCAGGACACTTTTCATCACAAAGCTCAATGACCCCTGACATCACAATATTCCGTAACCACTGTAATCAAAATGTTCCATGACCCTTTTCACCAAATTACTCAATGACCCTGTCATCACAATGCTCCCTGCCCTTCTCATCACAATGCACGTCACCCTTGTCATCAGAATGCTCCATGACATTTGTCATCAAAAAGCTCCATAACCCTGGGCATCTCAATGATCCATGCCATTGTCATCACAATGCTCCATGAACCCTCTCATCACATTGCTCCATGCCGTTGTCATCACAAAGCTCCATGACGCTTGTCATCACAATGCTCCATGCCCACTCTCATCACAATAATCCATGAAAGATTTCACACAAATGCTCCATGCCCTTGTCATCACAATGCTCCATTCCCCCTGTCATAACAATGCTCCATGACACCTGCCATCACAAGGATCCACAGCCTTGTCATCACAAGACTCCATGACCCTTTTCATCACAATGCTCAAAGACCCTGTAATCACAATGCTCCATGCAATTGTCATCAGAAAGCTCCATGACGCATGTCATCAGAATGCTCCGTGGACTTCTCATTCACTATGCTCCATGCCCTTGTCATCACAATGCTCCAAGACCCATGTAATCACAATGCTCCATGCCCCTTTTAATCTCAATGCTCCAAGAACCCTGTCATCCCATGCACCATGCCCATCATCATAATGATTCATGCTATTCTCATCACAATGAAATCAATATGTTCCATGAATTCTGTCATCACAATGCTCCAAACACTTGTGATCACAATGTTCCATAACTCTTGTCATCACAATGCCCCATGACGCTCCTCATCACAGTTAACCATGGTCTTCTCATCACAATGCTCCATGAATTTTGTCATCACAATGCTCAATACAATTGTCATCACAATGCTCCCTGACATTTGTCGAGAGTATGCTCCTTGAACCCTGGCCTGACAAGGCTCCATGCCTTTTTCTTCACAATGATCCATGCCCTTTTCATCACAATGCTCAAAGACCCCTGTAATCACAATGCTCCATTCCCCTTTTCATCACAAACATCCATGACACATGTCATCAGAATGCTCCATGGCCTTCTCATCACAATGCTCCATGCCCTTGTTATCACAGTGCTCCAAGACCCCTGTCATCACAATACTCCATGAATATTTTCAGCCCAATGCTCCATGATCTTCTCATCACAATTCTCCATGATCCCTGTCATCACAACGCTCCGTGCTCCTTGAAATCTAAATGATCCATGACCTCTGTCATCACAATGCTCCAAACCCTTGTGATCACATTGTTCCACTACACTTGTCATCACAACGCTCCATGATGCCTGTCATCACAATACTCCATGCCCTTGTCATCACAATGCTCCATGACCTTTGTTATCACAATGCTCAATACACTTGTCATCACAATGCTCCCTGACACTTGTCATCAGATTGCTCCTTGAACGCTGTCATGAAAAGCCTCCATGCCTTTTACATCACAATGCTCCAGGCCCTTTTCATCACAATGCTCCATGACATTGTCATAACATTACTCCACAAGCTTGTCATCAGAATGCTCCTCGACCCTTGTCATCAAAATGCTCCATGATCCCTGTCATCACAATGCTCCATGCCCCTTGTCATTACAGTGCTGCATGACGCTCGACATCACAATTATCCATGGTCTTCTCATCACAGTGTTCCACGGTCTTGCCATCACAATGCTCCATGACACTTCTCATCACAATGTTACATGATCTTGTCATCACAATTCTCCATGCACTTGTCATCGCAATGCTCCATGACCCCTGTCATAGCAAGCTCCAAGTGCTTTTCATCACAGTGCTTCACGACATTGTCATCAAAATTCTCAATGGCCGTTGTCATCACAGTGCTCCATGCCCTTGTCATCACAGTGCTCCATGACCATTGTCATCAAAAAGCTCCAAGCCCTTGTCATCACAATGCTCCATTACCTTTGTCATCACAATCCTCCATGACACTTGGCTTCACAATGCTCCATGCCATTGTCATCACAATGCACCAAGACATATGTCATCACATTGCTCCCTGACACCTCTCTGCACAGTACTGCATGACCTTCTCATAACAATGCTGCATGCCCTTGTCATCACAATGCGCCATGCCCAGTGTCATCTCAATAATCCATGAAACTTGTCAGACCAATGCTCCATGCACCCGTCATCACAATGCTCCATGCCCTTGTGATCACAATGCTCCCTGATTCCAGTCATCACAATGCTTCATGACCTTTGGCATCAAAATGGTCCATGCCCTCGTCATCACAGGGCTCTGTGAAATTTGTCACCATAATGCTCCATGAAGTTTTCATTCACAATTATCTGTGACCATTGCCATCACAATGCTCCATGCCTTTGTCAGCAGAGTGCTCCATGACCCTTTTTATCACAATGCTCCATGGGCTTCTTATCAAAATTTTCCACAAACTTGTCATCAGAATGCTCCATAAAAGTTGTCATCACAATGCTCCATGTACTTCTCATCAAAATGCTCTCTCACCACTGATATCAAAATGTTCCATCGCTAGTCATCACAATACTCCCTCACCCCTGTCATGACAATGTTCCACGGCCTTGTCATCACAAGGCTCCATGACCCTTGTCATCACAATGCTCCAAGACCCCTGTAATCACAATGCTCCGTGCTACTGTCATCACAAAGCTCCATGACGCATGTCATCAATCTGCTCCATGGCCTTCTCATCACAATAATCCATGCCCTTGTCATCACAGTGCTCCAAGAAAACTGTAATCAAAATGCTCCATGCCACTTTTCATCTCAATGCTCCATGAACTCTGTAATCACAATGAACCATGCCCATCATCATAATGCTTCATGCTATTGTCATCACAATGAAATCAGAATGCTCCATAACCTCTGTCAACACAATGCTCCAAACCCTTGTGATCACAATGTTCCATAACACTTGTCATCACAACGCCCCATGATGCTCATCATCACAATTATCCATGGTCTTCTCATCACAATGCTCCATGACCTTTGTCATCACAATGCTCAATACACTTGTCATTACAATGCTCCCTGACACTTGTTGTCAGTATGCTCCTTGAACCCTGTCATGACAAGGCTCCATGCCATTTGCTTCACAATCACCCATGCCATTTTCATCACAATGCCTCAAGACCCATGTAATCACAATGCTCCACACCCCTTTTCATCAGAATGCTCCAGGACACTTGTCATCACAAGGCTCCATGGTCTTCTCCTCACAATGCTCCAGGACCTTGTCATCACAATGCTCCATTCCATTGTCATCGCAATGCTCCATGACCACTGCCATCACAATTGTCAGCCCAATGCTCCATGAACTTCTCATCACAGTGCTCCATGACCCCTGCCATCACAATGCTCCATGCCCCTTGTCATTACAGTGCTGCATGACGCTCGACATCACAATTATCCATGGTCTACTCATCACAGTTCTCCACGGTCTTGCCATCACAATGCTCCATGACACTTCTCCTCACAATGCTCCAGGACCTTGTCATCACAATGCTCCATGACCACTGTCATCACAGTGCTCCATGACACCGGACAACACAATGATCCAGGACTCTTGTCATCAAAATGCTCCATGACCCTTGTCATCACAATGATCAATGCCCTTGCCATCCCAATGCTCCGTGACCACTGTAATCACAATGCTCCATGACGCTTGTCATCACAGTGTTCCATGACCCTTGTCATCAAAATGCTCCATGCATTTGTCAGCAAAATGCTACATGACCTTGTCATCACAATGCTCCATGTGCTTGTCATCACAATACTCCATTCCCATTGTCATCAAAACCCTCCATGAATCTTGGGTTCACAATGTTTCATGCTCTTGTCATCACAATGCTCCATGCACCTTGAAATGAAAATGATACATGACTTCTGTCATCACAATGCTCAAAACCCTTGTGATCACAATGTTCCATAACAGTTGTCATCACAACGCTCCATGATGCCTGTCATCACAATGCTCCATGACCTTTGTCATCACAATGCTCAATACACTTGTCATCACAATGCTCCCTGACACTTGTCGTCAGAATGCTCCTGGAACCCTGTCATGAAAAGGTTCCAAACATTTTTCATCACAATGCTCCATGCCCTTTTCCTCACAATGCTCCATGCCATTGTCATCACATTACTCCACAAGCTTGTCATCAGAATGGTCCATTACACTTGTCATCAGAATGAACCAAGACACCTGTCATCACAATGATCCAAGACACCTGTCATCACAATGCTCTATGCCCCTTGTCATTACAGTGCTCCATGACGCTCATCATCACAATTATCCATGGTCTTCTCATCACAGTGCTCCACGGTTTTTCCATCACAATGCTCCATGTACTGGTCATCAAAATTCTACATGTCCTTATCATCAAAATGCTCCGTGACACTTCTCATCACAATGTTACATGCTCTTGTCATCACAATTCTCCATGCACTTGTCATCGCAATGCTCTATGACCCCTATCACAGCAAGCTCCATGCCCTTGTCATCACAATGCTCCATGCACCTTGAAATGAAAATGATCCATGACTTCTGTCATCACAATGCTCAAAACCCTTGTGATCACAATGTTCCATAACATTTGTCATCACAACGCTCCATGATGCCTGTCATCACAATGCTCCATGACCTTTGTCATCACAATGCTCAATACACTTGTCATCACAATGTTCCCTGACACTTGTTGTCAGAATGCTCCTTGAACCCTGTCATGAAAAGGCTCCAAGCATTTTTCATCACAATGCTCCATGCCCTTTTCCTCACAATGCTCGATGCCATTGTCATCACATTACTCCACAAGCTTGTCATCAGAATGGTCCATGACACTTGTCATCACAATGATCCATGACACCTGTCATCACAATGCTCTATGCCCCTTGTCATTACAGTGCTCCATGACGCTCATCATCACAATTATCCATGGTCTTCTCATCACAGTGCTCCACGGTCTTTCCATCACAATGCTCCATGCACTGGTCATTACATTTCTACATGTCCTTATCATCAAAATGCTCCATGACACTTCTCATCACAATGTTACATGCTCTTGTCAATACAATTCTCCATGCACTTGTCATCGCAATGCTCCATGACCCCTGTCATAACAAGCTCGGTGCACTTTTCATCACAATGCTTCACGACCTTCTCATCAAAATTCTCAATGTCCCTTCACCTCACAATGCTCCAAGATCTTGTCATCACAGTGCTCCATGACCCTTGTCATCACGATGCTCCAAGCCCTTTTCATCAAAATGTTCCATTACTTTGTCATCACAATCCTCCATGACACTTGGTATCACAATGCTCCATGACATTGTCATCTCAATGGACCAAGACATATGTCATCACAACACTCCCTGTCACCTGTTTTCACAATATTCCATGAGCTTGAAATCACAATGCTCCATGCCCTTGTCATCAAAATGCACCATGTCCACCGTCATCACAATAATCCATGAAACTTGTTAGACCAATTTTGAATGCCACTGTCATCACAATGCTCCATGACGCATGTCATCAGTATGCTCCATTGCCTTCTCATCACAATGCTCCATGCCCTTGTCATCACAGTGCTCCAAGAAAACTTTAATCACAATGCTCCATGCCCCTTTTCATCTCAATGCTCCATGTACCCTGACATCACAATGCACCATGCCCATCATCATAATGCTTCATGCTATTGTCATCACAATGAAATCAAAATGCTCCATGACCTCTGTCATCACAATGTTCCAAACACTTGTGATCACAATGTTCCATAACACTTGTCATCACAACGCCCCATGACGCTCATCATCACAATTATCCACGGTATACTCATCACAAAGCTCCATGACCTTTGTCATCACAATGCACAATACACTTGTCATCACAATGCTCCCTGACACTTGTCATCAGTATGCTCCTTGAATCCTGTCATGACAAGGCTCCATGCCTTTTCCATTCACAATGATCCATGCCCTTTTCATCACAATGCTCCAAGACCCCTGTAATCACAATTCTCCATGCCCTTGCCATCACAAAGCTCCATGACGCATGTCATCAGAACACTCCATGGTCTTCTCATCCAAATGCTCCATGCCCTTGTCATCACAATGCTCCAAGACCCTTCTAATCACAATTCTCCATGCCCATTTTCATAAGAATGCTCCATGAGACTTGTCATCACAAGGCTCCATGGTCTTCTCATTACAATGCTCCATGACCCATGTCATCACAATACTCCATGAACATTTTCAGCGCAAAGCTCCATGACCTACTCATCTCACTTCTACATGACCCTTGTCTTCACAATGCTCCATGACCACTGTCATCACAACCCTCCATGACCCCTGACAACACAGTGATCCGGGACTCTTGTCATCAAAATGGTCCATAACCCTTGTCATCACAATGATCCATGCCCTTGTCATCCCAATGCTCCATGACCCCTGTAATCACAATGCTCCGTGAGGCTTGTCATCACAGTGCTCCGTGACCCTTGTCATCACAATGCTCCAAGCCTTTGTCAGCAAAATGCTCCATGACCTTGTCATCACAGTCCTCCATGACCCTTGGGATCACATTGCAACATGCTCTTGTTATCTCTGTCTTTATTTTCTGGTTTTTACAGATTTTTGGATGTCCCTTTTGACCGGTGGGAAGTGACAATTCTTTGTAGTGTGGATTTGCATTGCGGGCTTGCTTGATTGGCCAAAAAGGGCGTATTCATTTTCTCCTGGATATATTCAGCAGAAAATGCATACGCCCTTTTTGGCCAAGTGCATCATTGTCGAAGTTGTTACGCTTGTCCTGTGCTTTAAATGCGATTCCAATTTACCTCTTGAAATATGTTTTGTGCAATTCTGCCTCATTTTCAAGTCTGCTTCGTTGCCTTCCCTCAACAGATTTTTGGAAGAGAGTTGTCCTTTATAACTCTGCAGGTTTGTGAATTGCTGTGCCCCTGAGCTCCAATGTTCAACTCGTGTTTTTGTGAGCTGACCGCAAATCCACAATTTTGCTACAGGACCTATACTGGTTCCAGGGGTGCAGGCTGACACTTAGGATAATTCTTCCTTCCAGACGGGAAATTAGAGTGACATGTGTCCGTCCAAATGCCTACAGCTACTCTCTGATTGGTTCTCCCTCTTCCCTTTCATCCACTGCACAATTTGGAAACTGTGTGAACCAGTAGCTTATAGGGGCTGACTCTCCAAGTTGGGAGATTGATAGTAAAGCAGTTGGAATGCCAAACTGGAGCACAAGGAGGGGAAAAATTAGGAGACTTTTAGAAATCTTTTGCCATCACAGGGTGTCCATTCTCTAGGTTTCCCATACATGTTATAACTGTAGTGATATTCCCTTCTACCTGGAGAGTTGGGACCCATGGAATGGGTGGTATGCATTACTGCTTTAAAGGGTCTGCATTTTCTCACCCTATCTCACCAGTCCTCTCAGCCCCAAGTGTCCAGCCTTATGTCTCATCTAGCTGTCTTTGCAAATGGGGTCATTCCAGGTTTTATCAGATCCCCTGAAGGAATTGTGTAAGAATTTCGCTGTTTTTTTCTTTTTGTTTTGTTTTTGAAATTCATTTTTATAATGGGGTTGAGCTGATTTTCACCAACATGTTTATGCCGTTCTAGACACACTTGATTCCCTTATGGAGACATATCAATATATAGGTTTTAAGTTTCTTACTAGTCAGATATATTCCTGTGCTTGGAATTGGGGTTTTGAGTCCCGTTCACTGAGGAAGGTGTAGGTTTTGTCTATTCTGTATTTGCTTCATGGAATGGTACCTGTGCTAATATCAAACTCTGGTTTTATGCATCACCACAACTCTCCTTCCCCCTTAAGCAGGCATAAGAGTGTTTTCTAAATGTGAGACTCTGTTCTCTTTCCTCAGTTCATGTGTAGCCATGTTTACAGGAACTTCATAAGTGATATCTTATGATAAGTTTCTTTTTCTGTGTGACTTATTTCTCTTAGAATCATCGTACCTAAATCCACTCATTTTGCTGCTACTGGCCTTATGACATTGATTTCATGTCTGAGTGATATTCAATTGTACAAAATTACCACAAGTTCTTTACGCAATTTTCTCTTTCTTGGAATATTTAAGTTGTACTGATGTTGAGGTTCTTGTATGCAGAGCAGCCCTAAACTTTGGGGTGCCTGTGTCTTGTTGATATTTAGTCTTCCCAAGTTATAGGCCCATGAGTGGAAGTGCCCTATGCTCGGTAGCTTTGTATTTTAGATGTTTTAGGAAACAACATACACTTCTTCAGATTGGCTCTTGTATATTTATTCCCCACCCATCAGTGTGACTAGCTCCCTGTTCTCCATGGCCTCTCCTGCATTTCTGGTTTGTACATATATTTTGGATGGCTTTTCTGAGCAGTGGAAATTGAGACTCCTTTGTTGTGCAGATTTGCATTCCCCGCTTGCTTGGTTGGCCAAAAACTCTGTATGTGTTTTTTTCCTGAAGTTATTCATGAAAAAAATGCATACACCCTTTTGCCCAACTACATCATTTTAGAAATTCTGCTGCTTTTCATATGCTTTAAATGTGAGTCCAATCTCCCTTTTGAAATCTGTTTCCTGCAATTCTGCCTCTCATTCAGATCCTCTTCGTTGCCTTACCTGAATATATTTTTGGACGTTGGTTATCATTTTTATCTTTGCAGGTCTTTGAATTGTCTGCTCCTGTGCTCCATTTTGCAACTCGCATTTTTTGTGAGCTGGCCGCCAAACCATTGGATTGCTTCCAGCCCTATTCTGGTTCTGGGGAGGCAGGCTGAGCCTTTGGTTAATTTTTCTTCCTAATGGGAAATTAGAGTGACATGTGCCTGTCAAAACTCCTACAGCTAGTCTCTCATTGGTTCCCCCTCTTCCCGTTTATCCTCTGCACAAATTGCAAACTGTGTGAAACAGGAGGTTAAAGGTGCTGATTCTCCAAGTGGGGAGATTGTTAGTCATTTGGCTGGAATGGCGAACCCCAGCACCAGGAGATCAAAAATGAGGTGCATTTTAGACCCCTTTCCTGATCACATGGTGTACATTCGTCTCGGTCTCCCAGGCATGTTTTCGCTGTCAGAAGATTCCCTAGAACCTGCAGATTTGGGACCAATGGAATGGGAATCAGGCAGTATTTCTTTTAAAGTTCTGCATGTCCTCACCCAGCCTCTCTAACATCTCTTAGCGTGCATAGCTTCCAGCCTTATATATCATCCTGCTGTGGGTCTACATGTGTTCAATCCATGTTACATCATAGCCCTTCAACAAAAGTTGTAAGAATTTTTGTCTGTCTCACTGGTTTTCTAAATTTTCTTAAATTTATTTTTATATTGGTTACAGCTGATTTTCAAAGCTCTGTTTTTCGCTGCTGTACATCTACTTGATTCATGTACTGTGAGACAACAATAAATTCTTTTTCAGATGCTTACCATTCATATGTATTATTTTCCAGTGACTTGAGTGGGCTGAGTGCAGTTCTTTGAGGTACCATGTAGGCCTTGTCAGTTATTCAATTTGGTACTTGGAATGGTATCTTTGCTAATTTCAACCTCCTGGATAATAGCTCACCCTTCCTCACCTTTCCATTTAGCAGCCTTATGTCTATTTTCTACATATTTGACTATGTTTCTGTTTTGTAATTTATTTCATGTGTAGCCATTTTTGATTCCACCTTTAAGTGACATCTTATGATATGTGTCTTTTTCTTTCTAACATACGTCACTTAGAATGATCGTATGTAACTCCTCGAGAGTTGTTACAACTGGCCTTATTTCATTGATTTCTGGATGAGTAATATTCCACACTTCATAAGTAAACCATCTACATAAGCAGCCCTAAATATAGGGGTGGCTCTATCTTATTGATTTTCAGTTTTCCCAAGGAATATTCCCTAGACTGGAAGTGCCCTTGGCTCTGTAGCTCTGTTGTTTCCTTGTTTTAGGGAACACAATGCACTCCTCCAGAGAGGCAGTTCACAATTTACATCCTGTCCATCAGCATAACTAGGCTCCCTGTTCTGCAGGGCCTATCTGGCCTTTCTGGTTTGTACACATTTTGCGGATGGCCCTTTTGACCGGTGGGAAGTGATACTTCATTGTAGTGCAGATTTGCATTGCCCGCTTGCTTGCTTGGCCAAAAAGCACGTATGCGTTTTCTCCTGAATATATTCAGGAGAAAACGCATACGTCCTTTTTGGCCAAGTGCATCATTGTCGAATTTGTGCCCCTATTCCTGTACTTTAAATGTGATTCCAATGTACCTCTTGAAATCTGTTTCCTGCTATTCTGGCTCGCTTTCAAGTCCGCCTCGTTGCCTTCCCTCAACAGATTTTCGGACGATTGTTGTCCTTTACTACTCTGCCAGTTTGTGAATTGCTGTGCCCCTGAGCACCATTTTTCAACTAGTTTTTGTGAGATGACCGCAAGCCCAAAATTTTGGTTCAGGACCTATACTGGTTCCCGGCGGGTGTCTGAGACTTTGGTTAATTCTTCTTCCTGAGGGAAATTAGAATGACATGCGGCCGTCCAAATGCCTAACAGCTACTCTCTCATTGGTTCTCCCTCTTCCCTTTCATCCTCTACAAAATTGGCCACCTGTGAGAACAAGGAGGTTAAAGGGGCTGTCTCTGCAAGTTGGGAGATTGATAGTAAAGCAGTTGGAAAGTCAACCTGGAGCACCAGGAAAGGGATTATTAGTTGAGTTTTAGAAACCTTTCGTATTCACAGTGTGTCCATTCTCTAGGTTTCACGTACATGTTATATCTGTAGTAATATTCCCTTCAACCTGGAGAGTTGGGACCCTTGGAATGTGTGCCACGCATTATTGGTTTAAAGGGTCTAGATTTGCTCACCAAATCTCACTAATCCTCTCAGTTCCAAGTGTCCAGCCTTATGCCACATCCAGCTGTGGTTGTACATAGGGTCATTCCAGGTTTCATCAGAGCCCCTGAAGGAATTGCAAAGAATTTCCCTGTTTTATTGTTTTGTTTTTGAAATTCCTTTTTATAGGGGTTTTGAGCTGATTCCCACTGCCATGTTTATGGCAGTCAAGACACACTTCATTCCCTTACGGAGACATATCAATACATAGGTTTTAAGTTTCTTACTAGTCAGATATATACCTCTGCGGGAAATATGGGGTTTTGAGTCCATTTCACTGAGGAAAGTGTAGGTCTTGTCTATTCCTTAGTTGGTTTTTGGAACGGTACCTGTACTAATATCAAACTCTGGTTTTATGCATCACCCCACCTCTCCTTCCCCCTTAAGCAGGCATAAGAGTGTTTTCTAAATGTGAGACTCTGTTCTCTTTCCTAACTCAGTTTATGTGTAGCAATGTTTACAGGACCTTCATAAGTGATATCTTATGATAAGTTTCTTTATCTCTGTGACTTATTTCACTTAGAATCATCGTACCTGAATCCACAAAGTTTGAAGCTACTGGCCTTATGACATTGAGTTCATGGCTGACTGATATTCCATCGTATGTAAGTAACACAATTTCTTTAAACATTTTTGTCTTTCCTGGGATATTTAAGGTGTACCCAAGTTGAGCTTCTTGTAAGCAGTGTAGCCCTCAATTTTGGGGTGGCTCTGTCTTATTGATTTTCCGTTTTCCCAAGGTATATCCCCTAGACTGGAATTGCCCTTTGCTTTGTAGCTCTGTTGTTTCCTTGTTTTAGGGAACACAATGCACTCCTCCAGAGAGGCAGTTTGAAATTTACATCCTTTCCATCAGCATAACTAGGCTCCCTGTTCTCCATGGCCTATCTTGCCTTTCTGGTTTTTACACATTTTGCGGATGTCCCTTTTGACCGGTGGTATGTGATACTTCATTGTAGTGCAGATTTGCATTGGCCGCTTGCTTGCTTGGCCAAAAAGCGCGTATGCGTTTTCTCCTGAATATATTCAGGAGATAACGCATATGCACTTTTGGGCCAAGTGCATCATTGTCGAAGTTGTGCCCCTATTCCTGTGCTTTAAATGCTAATACAATGTACCTCTTGAAATCTGTTTCCTGCTATTCTGGCTCGCTTTCAAGTCCGCCTCTTTGCCTTCCGTCAACAGATTTTTTGACGATTGTTGTCCTTTATTACTCTGCAAGTTTGTGCATTGCTGTGCCCCTGAGCTCCATTTTTCAACTCGTTTTTTGTGAGCTGACCGCAAGTCCAAAATTTTGGTTCAGGACCTATACTGGTTCCCGGCGGGTGTCTGAGACTTTGGTTAACTCTTCTTTCTGCCGGAAAATTAGAATGACATGTGCCCGTCCAAATGCCTAACAGCTACTCTCTCATTGGTTCTCCCTCTTCCCTTACATCCTCTCCCAAATTGGCCACCTGTGAGAACCAGGACCTTAAAGGTGTTGTCTCTCCAAGTTGGGAGATTGATAGTAAAGAAGTTGGAAAGTCAAACCAGAGCACCAGGAGAGGGATTATTAGTTGAGTTTTAGAAACCTTTCGTATTCACAGTGTGTCCATTCTCTTGGTTTCCCGTACATGTTATAGCTGTAGTAATATTCCCTTCATCCTGGAGAGTTTGGACCCTTCTAATGTGTGCCACGCATTATTGCTTTAAAGGGTCTGGATTGCTCACTGAATCTCACCAATCCTCTCAGTCCCACGTGTCCAACCTTATGCCACATCCAGTTGTCGTTGTCGATAGGGTCATTCCAGGTTTCATCAGAGCCCCTGAAAGAATTGTAAAGAATTTCCCTGATTTTTGTTTTGTTTTTGAAACTCCTTTTATAGTGGGTTTGAACTGATTCTCACTGCCGTGTTTATGCCAGTCTAGACAGACTTGATTCCCTTACGGAGACATATCAATACATAGATTTTAAGATTCTTACCAGTCAGATATATTCCTCTGCGGGAAATATGGCGTTTTCAGTCCCTTTCACCGAGGATAGTGTAGGTCTTGTCTATTCCGTATTTGGTTTTTGGAACGGTATCTGTACTAATATCTAACTCTGGTTTTATGCATCACTCGACCTCTCCTTCCCCCTTAAGCTGGCACAAGAGTGTTTTCTAAATGTGAGGCTCTGTTCTCTTTCCTAACTCAGTTCATGTGTAGCCATGTTTAGAGGACCTTCATAAGTGATATCTTATGATAAATTTCTTTTTCTCTGTGACTTATTTCACTTAGAATCATCGTACCTGAATCCACTCATTTTGCTGCTACTGGCCTTATGACATTGATTTCATGGCTGAGGGTTATTACTTTGTATGTAAATAGCACAATTTTTTGAAACATTTTTGTCTTTCCTGGGATATTTAAGGTGTACCCAAGTTGAGGTTCTTGTAAGCAGTGCAGCCCTAAATATTGGGGTGGCTCTATCTTATTGATTTTCTGTTTTCCCAATGTATATTCCCTAGACTGGAAGTGCCCTTGGCTCTGTAGCTCTGTTTGTTACTTGTTTTAGGGAACACAGTGCATTCCTCCAGAGAGGCAGTTGGCAATTTACATCCTGCCCATCAGCATAACAAGGCTCCATATTCTCCATTGCCTTTCTTGCCTTTCTGGTTTTACACATTTTGCGGATGTCCCTTTTGACCGGTGGGAAATGATACTTGTTTGTAGTGCAGATTTGAATTGCCCGCTTGCTTTCTTGGCCAAAAAGGGCCTATGCATTTTCTCCTGAATATATTCACGAGAAAACGCATACACCCTTTTTGGCCAAGTGCATCATTGTCAAAGTTGTGCCCCTCTTCCTGTGCTTTAAAGGCCATTCCAATATACCTCTTGAAATCTGTTTCCTGCTATTCTGGCTCGCTTTCAAGTCTGCCTCGTTGCCTTCCGACAACAGATATTTGGACGATTGTTGTCCTTTATTTCTCTGCCAGTTTGTGAATTGCTGTGGCCCTGAGCTCCATTTTTCAACTCGTTTTTTGTGAGCTGACCGCAAGTCCAAAATTTTGGTTCAGGACCTATACTGGTTCCCAGCGGGTGGCTGAGACTTTGGTTAATTCTCCTTTCTTCCGGGAAATTAGAGTGACATGTGCCCGTCCAAATGCCTAACAGCTACTCTCTCATTGGTTCTCCCTCTTCCCTTACATCCTCTGACAAATTGGCAACCTGTGCGAACCAGGAGGTTAAAGGGGCTGTCTTTCCAAGTTGGGAGATTGATATTAAAGCAGTTGGAAAGTCAAACCGGAGCACCAGGAGAGGGATTATTAGTTGAGTTTTAGAAACCTTTCATATTCACTTTGTGTCCATTCTCTAGTTTTCCAGTACATGTTATAGCTGTAGTAATATTCCCTTCAACCTGGAGAGTTGGGATCCTTGGAATGTGTGCCACATATTATTGCTTTAAATGGTCTGCATTTGCTCACCGAATCTCACCAATCAGCTCAGTCCCAAGTGTCCAGGCTTATGCCACATCCAGCTGTGGTTGTACATAGGGTCATTCCAGGTTTCATCAGAGCCCCTGAAGCAATTGTAAAGAATTTCCTTGTTTTTTTGTTTTGTTTTTGAAATTCCTTTTTATAGGGGGTTTGAGCTGATTCTCACTGCCATGTTTATGGCAGTCAAGACACACTTCATTCCCTTACGGAGACATATCAATACATAGGGTTTAAGTTTCTTATTAGTCAGATATATACCTCTGCGGGAAATATGTGGTTTTGTGTCCCTTCACTGAGGGAAGTGTAGGTCTTGTCTATTCCATATTTGGTTTTTGGAACGGTACCTGTACTACTATCAAACTCTGGTTTTATGCATCACCCCACCTCTCCTTCCCCCTTAAGCAGGCATAAGAGTGTTTCCTACATATGAGACTCTGTTCTCTTACCTAACTCAGTTCTTGTGTAGCCATGTTTACAGGACATTCATAAGTGATATCTTATGATAAGTTTCTTTTTCTCTGTGACTTATTTCACTTAGAAGCATCGTACCTGAATCCACTCATTTTGCTGCTACTGGCCTTATGACATTGATTTCATTGCTGAGGGATATTCCATCATATGTAAGTAACACAATTACTTGAACCATTTTTGTCTTTCCTGGGATATTTAATGTGTACCCAAGTTGAGGTTCTTGTAAGCAGTGCAGCCCTAAATTTTGGGGTGGCTCTGTCTTATTGATTTTCAGTTTTCCCAAGGTATATTCCCTAGACTGGAAGTGCCCTTGGCTCTGTAGCTCTGTTGTTTACTTGTTTTAGGGAACACAATGCACTCCTCCAGAGAGGCAGTTGGCAATTTACATCCCGCCCGTCAGCATAACAAGGCTCCCTGTTTTCCAGGGCCTGTCTTGCCTTTCTGGTTTTTACACATTTTGCGGATGTCCCTTTTGTCCGGTGGGAAGTGATACTTCTTTGTAGTGCAGATTTGCATTGCCCGCTTGCTTGCTAGGCCAAAAAGGGCGTAAGCATTTTCTCCTGAATATATTCAGGAGAAAACGCATACTCCCTTTGTGTCCAAGTGCATCATTTTCGAAGTTGTGCCCCTCTTCCTGTGTTTTCAAGGCGATTCCAATGTACCTCTTGAAATCTGTTTCCTGCTATTTCGGCTCACTTTCAATTCCGCCTCGTTGCCTTCCCTCAACAGATTTTTGGATGATAGTTGCCTTTTAGTACTCTGCCAGTTTGTGAATTGCTGTGCCCCTGAGCTCCATTTTTCAACTCATTTTTTGTGAGCTGACCACAAGTCCAAAATTTTGGTTCAGGACCTATAAAGTTTCCCAGTGGGTGGCTGAGAATTTGATTTATTCTTCTTCCTGCCGGGAAATTAGAGTGACATGTGCCCGTCCAAATGCTTAACAGCTATTCTCTCATTGGTTCTCCATCTTCCCTTTCATCCTCTGCCAAACTGGCAACCTGTGAGTACCAGGAGGTTAAAGGGGCTGTCTCTGCAAGTTGGGAGATTGCTAATAATGCAGTTGGAAATTCAAACCGGAGCACCAGGAGAGGGACTGTTAGTTGAGTTTTAGAAATCTTTTGTATTCACAGTGTGTCCATTCTCTAGGTTTCCCGTACATATTATAGCTGTAGTAATATTCCCTTCAACCAGGAGAGTTGGGACCCTTGGAATGCGTGCCACACATTATTGTTTTAAATAGTCTGCATTTGCTCACCGAAACTCACCAATCCTCTCAGTCCCAAGTGTCCAGCCTTATGCCACATCCAGCTGTCTTTGTATATATGGTCATTCCAGGTTTCATCAGAGCCCCTGAAGGAATTGTAAAGAATTTCCTGTTTTTTTTTTTTGTTATTTGTTTATTAAAATTCCTTTTTATAGTGGTTTTAAGCTGATTCTCACTGCCATGTTAATGGCAGTCTAGACACACTTGATTCCCTTATGGAGACATATCAATATATAGATTTTAAGATTATTACTAGTCAGATATATTCCTCTGCGGGAAATATGGGGTTTTGAGTCCCTTTCACTGAGGAAGGTGTAGTTCTTGTCTATTCCATATTTGGTTTTTGGAATGGTACCTGTACGAATATCAAACTCTAGTTTTATGCATCACCCCTCTTCTCATTTCCCCTTAAGCAGGCATAAGTGTGTTTTCTAAATTAGAGGCACTTTTCTCTTTCCTAACTCTGTTCATGTGTAGCCATGTTTACAGGACCTTCATAAGTGATATCTTTTGATAAGTTTCTTTTTCTCTGTGACTTATTTCACTTAGAATCATCGTACCTGAATCCACTCATTTTGATGCTACTGGCCTTATGACATTGATTTCATGGCTGAGGGATAATCCATTGTACGTAAGTACCAAAATTTCTTGAACCAATTTTGTCTTTCCTGGCATATTTAAGGTGTACCCAAGTTGAGGTTCTTGTAAACAGTGCAGCCCTAAATTTTGGGTGGCTCTCTCTTATTGATTTTCAGTTTTCCCAAGGTATACTCCCTAGACTGGAAGTGCCCTTGGCTCTGTTGCTCTGTTGTTTAATTGTTTTAGGGAACACATTGCACTCCTCCAGGGAGGCGGTTGGCAATTTACATCCTGCCCATCAGCATAACTAGGCTCCCTCTTCTCCAGCGCTTGTCTTGCCTTTCTGCTTTTTACACATTTTGCGGATGTCCCTTTTGACCGCTGGGAAGTGATACTTCTTTGTACTGCAGAATTTCATTCCCCGCTTGCTTGCTTGGCCAAAAAGGGCTTATGCGTTTCCTCCTGATGATATTCAGGAGGAAACACATATGCCCTTTTTGGGCAAGTGCATCATGGTCAAAATTGTGCCCCTATTCCTGTGCTTTAAAGGCGATTCCAATGTACCTCTTGAAATCTGTTTCCTGCTATTCTGGCTCTCTTTCAAGTCTGCCTCGTTGCCTTCCCTCAACAGATTTTTGCACGATAGTTGCCCTTTATTACTCTGCCGATTTGTGAATTGCTGTGCTCCTGAGCTCCATTTTTCAACTCGTTTTTTGTGAGCTTACCGCAAGTCCAAAATTTTACTTCAGGATATATACTGGTCCCCGGCGGGTGGCTAAGACTCTGGTTAATTCTTCTTTCTGCCGGTAAATTAGAGTGACATGTGCCACTCCAAATGCCTAACAACTAGTCTCTCATTGGTTCTCCAACTTTCCTTTCATCCTCTGCCTAATTTTAAACCTGTGAGAACCAGGAGTTTAAAGGGGCTGTCCCTCCAATTTGGGAGATTGATAGTAAAGCAGTTGGAAATGCAAACCAGAGCCCCAGGAGAGGGAATTTATTTGCGTTTTAAAAACCTTTCGTTTTCACAGTGTGTCCATTCTCTATGTTTCCCGTACATGTTATAGCTATAGTAATATTCCCTTCAACCTGGAGATTTGGGATCCTTGGAATGTGTGCCACGCATTATTGCTTTAAATGGTGTGCATTTGCTGACCCAATCTCACCAGTCCTCTCAGCCCCAAGTGTCCAGCCTTATGCCACATCCACCTGTCATTGTAGACAGGGTCATTCCATGTTTCATCAGAGCCCCTGAAGGAAATGTAAAGATTATCCCTGTTTTTTTGTTTTGTTTTTGAAATTCCTTTTTATAATGGGTTTGAGCTGATTCTCACTGCCATGATTATGCCAGTCTAGACACAGTTTACTCCCTTACGGAGACATATCAATACATAGGTTTTAAGATTCTTACTAGTCAGATATATTCCTCTGCGGGAAATAAGTGGTTTTGAGTCCCTTTCACTGAGGAAGGTGTAGGTCTTGTCTCTTCCATATTTGGTATTTGGAAAGGTAGCTGTATGAATATCAAACGCTGGTTTTATGCATCACACCTCCTCTCCTTTCCCCTTAAGCAGGCATAAGAGTGTTTTCTAAATGTGAGACTTTGTTCTCTTTCCTATCTCTGTTCATGTGTAGCCATGTTTACAGGACCTTCATAAGTGATATCTTATAATAAGTTTCTTTTTCTCTTTGACTAATTTCACTTAAAATCTTCGTACCTGAATCCACCCATTTTGCTGCTACAGGACTTATGACATTGATTTCATGGCTGAGGGATATTCCATCTTACGTAAGTACCACAATATCTTGAACCAATTTTGTCTTTCCTGGGATATTTAAGTTTTACCCAAGTTGAGGTTCTTGTAAGCAGTGCAGCCCTAAATATTGGCGTGCCTACGTCTTATTGATTTTCAGTTTTTCCATAGTATATTCCCTAGACTGGAAGTGCCCTTGGCTTTGTAGCTCTGGTGTTTACCTGTTTTAGGGAACACAATGCACTCCTCCAGAGAGGGAAGTGGCAATTTACATCCCGCACATCAGCATAACAAGGCTCCCTGTTTTCCAGGGATTGTCTTGCCTTTCTGGTTTTTACACATTTTGCGGATGTCCCTTTTGACCGGTGGGAAGTGATACTTCTTTGTAGTGCACATTTGCATTGCCCGCTTGCTTGCTTGGACAAAAAGGGCGTATGTGTTTTCTCCTGAATATAGTCAGGAGACAACACATACGCACTTTTTGGCCAAGTGCATCATTGTCGAAGTTGTGCCCCTCTTCCTGTGCTTTGAATGCGATTCCAATGTACCTCTTGAAATTTGTTTCCTGCTATTCCTGCTCGCTTTCAAGTCCACCGCGTTGCCTTCCCTCAACAGATTTTTGGATGTTAGTTGCCCTCCAGTACTCTGCCAGTTTGTGAATTGCTGTGCCCCAGAGATCCATTTTTCAACTCATTTTTTGTGAGCTGACCATAAGTCCAAAATTTTGGTTCAGGACCTATACAGGTTCCCAGTGGGTGGCTGAGAATTTGATTAATAATTCTTCCACCTGGGAATTGAGAGTGACATGTGCCCGTCCAAATGCCTAAGGGCTAGTCTCTCATTGGTTCTCCATCTTCCCTTTCATCATCTGCCAAACTGGCAACCTGTGAGTACCAGGAGGCTAAAGGGTCTGTCTCTGCAAGTTGGGAGATTGATAATAAAGCAATTGGAAATTCAAACCGGAGCACCAGGAGAGGGACTATTAGTTGAGTTTTTGAAACCTTTCGTATTCACAGTGTGTCCATTCTCTAGGTTTCCCGTACAAGTTATAGCTGTAGTAATATTCCCTTCAACCTGGAGAGTTGGGACCCTTGGAATGTGTGCCACGCATTATTCTTTTAAATGGTCTCCATTTGCTCACCGAAACTACCAATCCTCTCAGTCCCAAGTGTCCAGCCTTATGCCACATCCAGCTGTCGTTGTATTTATGGTCATTCCAGGTTTCATCAGAGACCCTGAAGGAATTGTAAAGAATTTCCCAGTTTTTTTGTTTTCTTTTTGAAATTCCTTTTTATAGTGGGTTTGAGCTGATTCTCACTGTCATGTTTATGCCAGTCTAGACACACTTGATTCCCTTACGGAGACATATCAATACATAGGTTTTAAGATTCTTACTAGTCAGATATATTTCTCTGCAGGAAATATGTGGTTTTGTGTCCCTTCACTGAGGAAAGTGTAGGTCTTGTCTATTCCATATTTGGTTTTTGGAACGGTACCTGTACTACTATCAAACTCTGGTTTTATGCATCAACCCACCTCTCCTTCCCCCTTAAGCAGGCATAAGAGTGTTTCCTAAATGTGAGACTCTGTTCTCTTACCTAACTCAGTTCATGTGTAGCCATGTTTACAGGACCTTCATAAGTGATATCTTATGATAAGTTTCTTTTTCTCTGTGACTTATTTCACTTAGAAGCATCGTACTTGAATCCACTCATTTTGCTGCTACTGGCCTTATGACATTGATTTCATTGCTGAGGGATATTCCATCGTATGTAAGTAACACAATTACTTGAACCATTTTTGTCTTTCCTGGGATATTTAATGTGTACCCAAGTTGAGGTTCTTGTAAGCAGTGCAGCCCTAAATTTTGGGGTGGCTCTGTCTTATTGATTTTCAGTTTTCCCAAGGTATATTCCCTAGACTCGAAGTGCCCTTGGCTCTGTAGCTCTGTTGTTTACTTGTTTTAGGGAACACAATGCACTCCTCCAGAGAGGCAGTTGGCAATTTACATCCCGCCCGTCAGCATAACAAGGCTCCCTGTTTTCCAGGGCCTGTCTTGCCTTTCTGGTTTTTACACATTTTGCGGATGTCCCTTTTGACCGGTGGGAAATGATACTTCTTTGTAGTGCAGATTTGCATTGCCCGCTTGCTTGCTAGGCCAAAAAGGGCGTATGTGTTTTCTCCTGAATATATTCAGGAGAAAATGCATATTCCATTTGTGTCCAAGTGCATCATTTTCGAAGTTGTGCCCCTCTTCCTGTGCTTTGAAGGCAATTCCAATGTACCTCTTGAAATCTGTTTCCTGCTATTTCGGCTCACTTTCAATTCCGCCTCTTTGCCTTCCCTCAACAGATTTTTGGACGATAGTTGCCGTTTAGTACTCTGCCAGTTTGTGATTTGCTGTGCCCCTGAGCTCCATTTTTCAACTCATTTTTTGTGAGCTGACCACAAGTCCAAAATTTTGGTTCAGGACCTATAAAAGTTCCCAGTGGGTGGCTGAGAATTTGATTTATTCTTCTTCCTGCTGGGAATTTAGAGTGACATGTGCCCGTCCAAATGCCTAACAGCTATTCTCTCATTGGTTCTCCATCTTCCCATTCATCCTCTGCCAAACTGGCAACCTGTGAGTACCAGGAGGTTAAAGGGGCTGTCTCTGCAAGTTGGGAGATAGCTAATAAAGCAGTTGGAAATTCAAACCGGAGCACCAAGACAGGGACTATTAGTTGAGTTTTAGAAACCTTTTGTTTTCACAGTGTGTCCATTCTCTAGGTTTCCCGTACATATTATAGCTGTAGTAATATTCCCTTCAACCAGGAGAGTTGGGACCCTTGGAATGCGTGCCACACATTATTGTTTTAAATGGTCTGCATTTGCTTACCAAAACTCACAAATCCTCTCAGTCCCAAGTGTCCAGCCTTATGCCACATCCAGCTGTCTTTGTATATATGGTCATTCCAGGTTTCATCAGAGCCCCTGAAGGAATTGTAAAGAATTTCCCTGTTTTTTTGTTTTGTTTTTGAAATTCCTTTTTATACTGGGTTTGAGCTGATTTTCACTGCCATGTTTATGCCAGTCTAGACACACTTGATTCCCTTACAGAGACATATCAATACATAGGTTTTAAGATTCTTACTAGTCAGATATATTCCTCTGTGGGAAATATGGGGTTTTGAGTCCCTTTCGCTGATGAAGGTGTAGGACTTGTATAATTCGTAGTTGGTTTTTGGAACGGTACCTCTACTAATACCAAACACTGGTTTTATGCATCACCCCACCTCTCCTTCCCCCTTAGGGAGGCATAAGATTGTTTTCTAAATGTGAGACTCTGTTCTCTTTCCTAACTCAGTTCATTTGTAGCCATGTTTACAGGACCTTCATAAGTGATATCTTATGATAAGTTTCCTTTTCTCTGTGACTTATTTCACTTAGAATCATCGTACCTGAATCCACTCATTTTGCTTCTACTGGCCTCATGACATTGATTTCATGGCTGGGGGATATTCCATCGTCCATAAGTAATACAATTTCTAAAACCATGTTTGTCTTTCCTGGGATATTTAAGGTGTACCCAAGTTGAGATTCCTGTAAGCAGTGCAGCCCCCAATTTGGGGTGGCTCTCTCTTATTGATTTTCAGTTTTCCCAAGGTATATTCCCTAGAGTGGAAGTGCCCTTGGTTCAGTAGCTCTCTTGTTTACTTGTTTTAGGGAACACAGTGAACTCCTCCACAAAGGCAGTTGGTAATTTACATCCTGCCCATCAGCATAACTGGGCTCTCTGTTCTCCAGGGCCTGTCTTGCCTTTCTGGTTTTTACACATTTTGCGGATGTCCCTTTTCACCAGTGGGAAGTGATACATTTTGTAGTGCAGATTTGCATTGCCCGCTTGCTTGCTTGGCCAAAAAGGGCGTATGTGTTTTCTCCTGAATATATTCAGGAGACAACGCATACGACCTTTTTGGCCAAGTGCATCATTGTCGAAGTTGTGCCCCTCTTCCTGTTGTTAGAATGGGATTCTAATGTACCCATTGAAATCTGTTTCCTGCTATTCTGGATCGCTTTCCAGTCCGCCTCGTTGCCTTCCCTCAATAGATTTTTGGACGATATTTTCCCTTTAGTACTCTGCCAGTTTGTGAATTGCTGTGCCCCTGAGCTCCATTTTTCAACTCGTTTTTTGTGAGCTGACCGCAAGTCCAAAATTTTGGTTCAGGACCTATACAGGTTCCAAGTGTGTGGCTGAGACTTTGATTAATTCTTCTTCCTGCCGGGAAATTTGAGTGACATGTGCCCGTCCAAATGCCTAATAGCTATTCTCTCATTGGTTCTCCCTCTTCCCTTTCATCCTGTGCCAAATTGGCAACCTGTGCGAACCAGGAGGTTAAAGGGCCTGTCTCTCCAATTTGGGAGATTGATAGTAAAGCAGTTGGAAATTCTAGCTGGAGAACCAGGAGAGGGACAATTAGTTGAGTTCTAAAAACCTTTCGTATTCAGAGTGTGTCCATTCTCTAGGTTTCCCGTACATGTTATAGCTGTAGTAATATTCCCTTCAACCTGGAGAGTTGGGACCCTTGGAATGTGTGCCACACATTATTGCTTTAAAAGGTCTGCATTTGCTCACCCAATCTCACCAATCCTCTCAGTCCCAAGTGTCCAGCCTTATGCCACATCCAGCTGTCATTGTAGACAGGGTCATTCTAGGTTTCATCAGAGCCCCTGAAGGAATTGTAAAGAATTTCCTGGGGTTTTTTTTGTTGTTGTTTTTGAAATTCCTTTTTATAGTGGGTTTGAGCTGATTCTCACTGCCATGTTAATGCCAGTCTAGACACACTTGATTCCCTTATGGAGACATATCAATATATAGGTTTTAAGATTATTACTAGTCACATATATTCCTCTGCGGGAAATATGGGGTTTTGTGTCCCTTTCACTGAGGAAGGTGTAGGTCTTGTCTATTCCATATTTGGTTTTTGGAATGGTACCTGTACGAATATCAAACTCTGGTTTTATGCATCACCCGTCCTCTCCTTTCCCCTTAAGAAGGCATAAGAGTATTTTCTAAATGAGAGGCCCTTTTCTCTTTCCTAACTCTGCTCATGTGTAGCCATGTTTACAGGACCTTCATAAGTGATATCTTATGATAAGTTTCTTTTTCTTTGTGACTTATTTCACTTAGAATCATCGTACCTGAATCCACTCATTTTGCTGCTACTGGCCTTATGACATTGATTTCATGGCTGAGGGATAATCCATCGTACGTAAGTACCAAAATTTCTTGAACCAATTTTGTCTTTCCTGGGATATTTTAGGTGTACCCAAGTTGAGGTTCTTGTAAGCAGTGCAGCCCTAAATTTTGGGGTGGCTCTGTCTTATTGATTTTCAGTTTTCCCAAGGTATATTCCCTAGACTGGAAGTGCCCTTGGCTCTGTAGCTCTGTTGTTTAATTGTTTTAGGGAACACATTGCACTCCTCCAGAGAGGCGGTTGGCAATTTACATCCTGCCCATCAGCATAACAAGGTTCCCTGTTCTCCAGGGCATGTCTTGCCTTTCTGTTTTTTACACATTTTGAAGATGTCCCTTTTGACCGCTTGGAAGTGATACTTCTTTGTACTCCAGAATTTCATTGCCCGCTTGCTTGCTTGACCAAAAAGGGCGTATGCGTTTCCTCCTGATTATATTCAGGAGGAAACGCATACGCCCTTTTTGGGCAAGTGCATCATGGTCGAAATTGTGCCCCTCTTCCTGTGCTTTAAAGGCAATTCCAATGTACCTCTTGAACTCTGTTTCCTGCTATTCTGGCTCTCTTTCAAGTCCGCCTCGTTGCCTTCCCTCAACAGATTTTTGGACGATAGTTGCCCTTTATTACTCTGCCAGTTTGTGAATTGCTGTGCCCCTGAGCTCCATTTTTCAACTCGTTTTTTGTGAGCTGACCGCAAGTCCAAAATTTTGCTTCAGGATCTATACTGGTTCCCGGCTTGTGGCTGAGACTTTGGTTAATTCTTATTTCTGCCGGCAAATTAGAGTGGCATGTGCCCGTCCAAATGCCTAACAGCTACTCTCTCATTGGTTCTCCATCTTTCCTTTCATCCTTTGCCAAATTGGCAACCTTTGAGAACCAGGAGGTTAAAGGGGCTGTCTCTCCAAGTTGGGAGATTGATAGTAAAGCAGTTGGAAATACAAACCGAAGCACCTTGAGAGGGACTATTAGTTGAGTTTTAGAAACGTTTCATATTCATAGTGTGTCCATTCTCTTGGTTTCCCGTACATGTTATAGCTGTAGTAATATTCCCTTCATCCTGGAGAGTTGGGATCCTTGGAATGTTTGCCACGCATTATTGCTTTAAATGGTCTGCTTTTGCTGACCCAATCTCACCAATCCTCTCAGTCCCAAGTGTCCAGCTTTATGCCACATCCAGCTGTCGTTGTAGATAGGGTCATTCCAAGTTTCATCAGAGCCACTGAAGGAATTGTAAAGTATTTCCCTATTTTTTTGTTTGGTTTTTGAAATTCCTTTTTATAGTGGGTTTGAGCTGATTTTCACTGCCATGTTTATGCCAGTCTAGACACACTTGATTCCCTTACGGAGACATATCAATACATAGGTTTTAAGATTCTTACTAGTCAGATATATTCCTCTGCGGGAAATATGGGGTTTTGAGTCCCTTTCACTGACGAAGGTGTAGGACTTGAATAATTCGTAGTTGGTTTTTGGAACGGTACCTGTACTAATATCAAACTCTGGTTTTATGCCTCACCCCACCTCTCCTTCCCCCTTAGGCAGGCATAAGATTGTTTTCTAAATGTGAGACTCTGTTCTCTTTCCTAACTCAGTTCATGTGTAGCCATGTTTACAGGACCTTCATAAGTGATATCTTATGATAAGTTTCCTTTTCTCTGTGACTTATTTCACTTAGAATCATCATACCTGAATCCACTCATTTTGCTGCTTCTGGCCTCATGACATTGTTTTCATGGCTGGGGGATATTCCATCGTCTGTAAGTAATATAATGTCTTAAACCATTTTTGTCTTTCCTGGGATATTTAAAGTGTACACAAGCTGAGGTTCCTTTAAGCAGTGCAGCCCCAATTTTGGGGTGGCTCTGTCTTATTGATTTTCAGTTTTCCCAAGGTGTATTCCCTAGACTGGAAGTGCCCTTGGTTCGGTAGCTCTCTTGTTTACTTGTTTTAGGGAACACAGTGAACTCCTCCACAAAGGCAGTTGGTAATTTACATCCCGCCCATCAGCATAACTGGGCTCTCTGTTCTCCAGGGCCTGTCTTGCCTTTCTGGTTTTTACACATTTTGTGGATGTCCCTTTTGACCGGTGGGGAGTGATACATTGTGTAGCGCAGATTTGCATTGCCCGCTTGCTTGCTTGGCCAAAAAGGGCGTATGTGTTTTCTCCTGAATATATTCAGGAGACAATGCATACGACCTTTTTGGCCAAGTGCATCATTGTCGAAGTTGTGCCCCTCTTCCTGTGCTTTGAATGTGATTCCAATGTACCCCTTGAAATCTGTTTCCTGCTATTCTGGATCGCTTTCAAGTCCGCCTCGTTGCCTTCCCTCAATAGATTTTTGGACGATAGTTGCCCTTTAGTACTCTGCCAGTTTGTGAATTGCTGTGCCCCTGAGCTCCATTTTTCAACTCGTTTTTTGTGAGCTGACCGCAAGTCCAAAATTTTGGTTCAGGACCTATACAGGTTCCCAGTGTGTGACTGAGACTTTGATTAATACTTCTTCCTGCCGGGAAATTAGAGTGACATGTGCCCGTCCAAAAGCCTAATAGCTACTCTCTCATTGGTTCTCCCTCTTCCCTTTCATCCTCTGCCAAATTGGCAACCTGTGCGAACCAGGAGGTTAAAGGGCCTGTCTCTCCAATATGGGAGATTGATAGTAAAGCAGTTGGAAATTCTAGCTGGAGAACCAGGACAGGGACAATTAGTTGAGTTCTAGAAACCTTTCGTATTCAGAGTGTGTCCATTCTCTAGGTTTCCCGTACATGTTATAGCTGTAGTAATATTCCCTTCAACCTGGAGAGTTGGGACCCTTGGAATGTGTGCCACACATTATTGCTTTAAAAGGTCTGCATTTATTCACCCAATCTCACCAATCCTCTCAGTCCCAAGTGTCCAGCCTTATGCCACATCCAGCTGTCGTTGTAGATAGGGTCATTCTAGGTTTCATCAGAGCCCCTGAAGGAATTGTAAAGAATTTCCCGGTTTTTTATTTGTTGTTTTTGAAATTCCTTTTTATAGTTGGTTTGAGCTGATTCTCACTGCCATGTTAATGCCAGTCTAGACACACTTGATTCCCTTATGGAGACATATCAATATATAGGTTTTAAGATTATTACTAGTCAGATATATTCCTCTGCGGGAAATATGGGGTTTTGAGTCCCTTTCACTGAGGAAGGTGTAGGTCTTGTCTATTCCATATTTGGTTTTGGAATGGTACCTGTACGAATATCAAACTCTGGTTTTATGCATCACCCCTCCTCTCCTTTCCCCTTAAGAAGGCATAAGAGTATTTTCTAAATGAGATGCTCTTTTCTCTTTCCTCACTCTGTTCATGTGTAGCCATGTTTACAGGACCTTCATAAGTCATATCTTAAGATAAGTTTCTTTTTCGCTGTGACTTATTTCACTTAGAATCATCGTACCTGAATCCACTCATTTTGCTGCTACTGGCCTTATGACATTGATTTCATGGCTGAGGGATAATCCATCATACGTAAGTACCAAAATTTCTTGAACCAATTTTCTCTTTCCTGGGATATTTTAGGTGTACCCAAGTTGAGGTTCTTGTAAACACTGCAGCCCTAAATTTTGGGGTGGCTCTGTCTTATTGATTTTCAGTTTTGCCAAGGTATATTCCCTAGACTGGAAGTGCCCTTGGCTCTGTAACTCTCTTGTTTACTTGTTTTAGGGAACACAGTGAACTCCTCCACAAAGGCAGTTGGTAATTTACATCCCGCCCATCAGCATAACTGGGCTCTCTGTTCTCCAGGGCCTGTCTTGCCTTTCTGGTTTTTACACATTTTGCGGATGTCCCTTTTGACCGGTGGGAAGTGATACATTTTGTAGTGCAGATTTGCATTGCCCACTTGCTTGCTTGGACAAAAAGGATGTATGTGTTTTCTCCTGAATATATTCAGGAGACAACCCATACGACCTTTTTGGCCAAGTGCATCATTGTCGAAGTTATGCCCCTCTTCCTGTGGTTTGAATGCGATTCCAATGTAGCCCTTGAAATCTGTTTCCTGCTATTCTGGATCGCTTTCAAGTCCACCTCGTTGCCTTCCCACAATAGATTTTTGGACGATAGTTGCCCTTTAGTACTCTGCGAGTTTGTGAATTGCTGTGCCCCTGAGCTCCATTTTTCAACTCGTTTTTTGTGAGCTGAACGCAAGTCCAAAATTTTGGTTCAGGACCTATACAGGTTCCCAGTGTGTGGCTGAGACTTTGATTAATTCTTTTTCCTGCCGGGAAATTTGAGTGACATGTGCCTGTCCAAATGCCTAATAGCTATGCTCTCATTGGTTCTCCCTCTTCCCTTTCATCCTCTGCCAAATTGGCAACCTGTGCGAACCAGGAGTTTAAAGGGCCTGTCTCTCCAATTTTGGAGATTGATAGTAAAGCAGTTGGAAATTCTAGCTGGAGAACCAGGAGAGGGACAATTAGTTGAGTTCTAGAAACCTTTCGTATTCAGAGTGTGTCCATTCTCTAGGTTTCCCGTACATGTTATAGCTGTAGTAATATTCCCTTCAACCTGGAGAGTTGGGACCCTTGGAATGTGTGCCACACATTATTGCTTTAAAAGGTCTGCATTTGCTCACCCAATCTCACCAATCCTCTCAGTCCCAAGTGTCCAGCCTTATGCCACATCCAGCTGTCGTTGTAGATAGGGTCATTCTAGGTTTCATCAGAGCCCCTGAAGGAATTGTAAAGAATTTCCCGTTTTTTTTTTTGTTTTTTTGAAATTCCTTTTTATAGTGGGTTTGAGCTCATTCTCACTGCCATGTTAATGCCAGTCTAGACACACTTGATTCCCTTATGGAGACATATCAATATATAGGTTTTAAGATTATCACTAGTCATATATATTCCTCTGCGGGAAATATGGGGTTTTTTGTCCCTTTCACTGAGGAAGGTGTAGGTGTGGTCTATTCCATATATGGTTTTTGGAATGGTACCTGTACGAATATCAAACTCTGGTTTTATGCATCACCCCTCCTCTCCTTTCCCCTTAAGAAGGCATAAGAGTGTTTTCTAAATGAGTGGCTCTTTTCTCTTTCCTAACTCTGTTCATGTGTAGCCATGTTTATAGGACCATTATAAGTGATATCTTATGATAAGTTTCTTTTTCTCTGTGACTTATTTCACTTAGAATCATCGTACCTGAAGCCACTCATTTTGCTGCTACTGGCCTTATAACATTGATTTCATGGCTGAGTGATAAACCATCGTACATAAGTACCAAAATTTCTTGAACCAATTTTGTCTTTCCTGGGATATTTTAAGTGTACCCAAGTTGAGGTTCTTGTAAACAGTGCAGCCCTAAATTTTGGGGTGGCTCTGTCTTATTGATTTTCAGTTTTCCCAAGGTATATTCCCTAGACTGGACGTGCCCTTGGCTCTGTAGCTCTGTTGTTTAATTGTTTTAGGGAACACATTGCACAACTCCAGAGAGGCGGTTGGCAATTTACATCCTGCCCATCAGCATACCGAGGCTTCCTGTTCTCCAGTGCCTGTCTTGCCTTTCTGTTTTTTACACATTTTGCAGATGTCCCTTTTGACCACTTGGAAGTGATACTTCTTTGTACTGCAGAATTTCATTGCCCGCTTGCTTGCTTGGCCAAAAAGGGTGTATGCGTTTCCTCCTGATTATATTGAGGAGGAAACACATAAGCCCTTTTTGGGCAAGTGCATCATGGTCGAAATTGTGCCCCTCTTCCTGTGCTTTAAAGGCGATTCCAATGTACTTCTTGAAATCTGTTTCCTGCTATTCTGGCTCCCTTTCAAGTCCACCTCGTTGCCTTCCCTCAACAGATTTTTGGACGATATTTGCCCTTTATTACTCTGCCAGTTTGTGAATTGCTGAGCCCCTGAGCTCCATTTTTCAACTCGTTTTTTGTGAGCTGACCACAAGTCCAAAATTTTGCTTCAGTATCTATACTGGTTCCGGGCGTGTGGCTGAGACTTTGGTTAATTCTTATTTCTGCCGGGAAATTAGAGTGACATGTGCCCGTCCAAATGCCTAACAGCTACTCTCTCATTGGTTCTCCATCTTTCCTTTCATCCTCTGCAAAATTGGCAACCTTTGAGAACTAGGAGGTTAAAGGGGCTGTCTCTCCAAGTTGGGAGATGGATAGTAAAGCAGTTGGAAATACAAACCGAAGCACCAGGAGAGGGAGTATTAGTTGAGTTTTAGAAACCTTTCGTATTCACAGTGTGTCCATTCTCTTGGTTTCCCGTACATGTTATAGCTGTAGTAATATTCCCTTCAACCTGGAGAGTTGGGATCCTTGGAATGTGTGCCACGCATTATTGCTTTAAATGGTCTGCTTTTGCTGACCCAACTCACCAATCCTCTCAGTCCCAAGTGTCCAGCCTTATGCCACATCCAGCTGTCGTTTTAGATAGGGTCATTCCAGGGTTCATCAGAGCCCCTGAAGGAATTGTAAAGAATTTCCCTATTTTTTTGTTGGGTTTTTGAAATTCTTTTTTATAGTGGGTTTGAGCTGATTTTCACTGCCATGTTTATGCCAGTCTAGACACACTTGATTCCCTTACGGAGACATATCAATACATAGGTTTTAAGATTCTTACTAGTCGATATATTCCTCTGCGGGAAATATGGGGTTTTGAGTCCCTTTCACTGACGAAGGTGTAGGACTTGTATAATTCGCAGTTGGTTTTTGGAACGGTACCTGTACTAATATCAAACTCTTGTTTTATGCATCACCTCACATCTCCTTCCCCCATAGACAGGCATAAGATTGTTTTCTAAATGTGAGACTCTGTTCTCTTTCCTAACTCAGTTCATGTGTAGCCATGTTTACAGGACCTTCATAAGTGATATCTTATGATAAGTTTCCTTTTCTCTGTGACTTATTTCACTTAGAATCATCGTACCTGATTCCTCTCATTTTGCTGCTACTGGCGTCATGACATTGATTTCATGGCTGTGGGATATTCCATCGTCCATAAGTAATACAATTTCTTAAACCATTTTTGTCTTTCCTGGGATATTTCAGGTGTACCCAAGTTGAGGTTCCTGTAAGCAGTGCAGCCCCAATTTTGGGGTGGCTCTGTCTTATTGATTTTCAGTTTTCCCAAGGTATATTCCCTAGACTGGAAGTGCCCTGGGTTCGGTAGCTCTCTTGTTTACTTGTTTTAGGGAACACAATGAACTCCTCCACAAAGGCAGTTGGTAATTTACATCCTGCCCATCAGCATAACTGGGCTCTCTGTTCTCCAGGGCCTGTCTTGCCTTTCTGGTTTTTGCACATTTTGCGCATGTCCCTTTTGACCGGTGGGGAGTGCTACATTGTGTAGTGCAGATTTGCATTGCCCGCTTGCTTGCTTGGCCAAAAAGGGCGTATGTGTTTTCTCCTGAATATATTCATGAGACAATGCATACGACCTTTTTGGAAAAGTGCATCATTGTCGAAGTTGTGCCCCTCTTCCTGTGCTTTGAATGCGATTCCAATGTACCCCTTGAAATCTGTTTCCTGCTATTCCGGATCGCTTTCAAGTCCGCCTCGTTGCCTTCCCTCTATAGATTTTTGGACGATAGTTTCCCTTTAGTACTCTGCGAGTTTGTGAATTGCTGTGCCCCTGAGCTCCATTTTTCAACTCGGTTTTTGTGAGCTGACCGCAAGTCCAAAATTTTGGTTCAGGACCTATACAGGTTCCCAGTGTGTGACTGAGACTTTGTTTAATACTTCTTCCTGCCGGGAAATTAGAGTGACATGTGCCCGTCCAAAAGCCTAATAGCTACTCTCTCATTGGTTCTCCCTCTTCCCTTTCATCCTCTGCCAAATTGGCAACCTGTGTGAACCAGGAGTTTAAAGGGCCTGTCTCTCCAATATGGGAGATTGATAGTAAAGCAGTTGGAAATTCTAGCTGGAGAACCAGGACAGGGACAATTGGTTGAGTTCTAGAAACCTTTCGTATTCAGAGTGTGTCCATTCCCTATGTTTCCCATACATGTTATAGCTGTAGTAATATTCCCTTCAACCTGGAGATTTGGGACCCTTGGAATGTGTGCCACACATTATTGCTTTAAAAGGTCTGCATTTGCTCACCCAATCTCACCAATCCTCTCAGTCCCAAGTGTCCAGCCTTATGCCACATCCAGCTGTCATTGTAGATAGGGTCATTCTAGGTTTCATCAGAGCCCCTGAAGGAATTGTAAAGAATTTCCCGGTTTTTTATTTGTTGTTTTTGAAATTCTTTTTATAGTTGGTTTGAGCTGATTCTCACTGCCATGTTAATGCCAGTCTAGACACAATTGATTCCCTTATGGAGACATATCAATATATAGGTTTTAAGATTATTACTAGTCAGATATATTCCTCTGTGGGAAATATGGTGTTTTGAGTCCCTTTCACTGAGGAAGGCGTATGCTTTGTCTACTCCATATTTGGTTTTTGGAATGGTACCTGTACGAATATCAATCTCTGGTTTTATGCATCACCCCTCCTCTCCTTTCCCCTTAAGCAGGCATAAGAGTATTTTCTAAATGAGAGGCTCTTTTCTCTTTCCTCATTCTGTTCATGTGTAGCCATGTTTACAAGACCTTCATAAGTCATATCTTAAGATAAGTTTCTTTTTCGCTGTGACTTATTTCACTTAGAATCATCGTACCTGAATCCACTCATTTTGCTGCTACTGGCCTTATGACATTGATTTCATGGCTGAGGGATAATCCATCATACGTAAGTACCAAAATTTCTTGAACCAATTTTCTCTTTCCTGGGATATTTTAGGTGTACCCAAGTTGAGGTTCTTGTAAACACTGGAGCCCTAAATTTTGAGGTGGCTCTGTCTTATTGATTTTCAGTTTTCCCAAGGTATATTCCCTAGACTGGAAGTGCCCTTGGCTCTGTAACTCTGTTGTTTAATTGTTTTAGGGAACACATTGCACTCCTCCAGAGAGCCGGTTGGCAATTTACATCCTGCCCATCAGCATAACTAGGCTCCCTGTTCTCCAGGGCCTGTTTTGCCTTTCTGTTTTTTACATTTTTGCAGATGTCCCTTTTGACCGATTGGAAGTGATACTTCTTTGTACTGCAGAATTTCATTGCCCGCTTGCTTGCTTGGCCAAAAAGGGCGTATGTTTACCTCCTGATTATATTCAGGAGGAAACGCATACGCCCTTTTTGGGCAAGTGCATCATGGTCGAAATTGTGCCCCTCTTCCTGTGCTTTAAAGGCGATTCCAATGTACCTCTTGAAATCTGTTTCCTGCTATTCTGGCTCCCTTTCAAGTCCTCCTTGTTGCCTTCCCTCAACCGATTTTTGGACCGTAGTTGCCCTTATTACTCTGCCAGTTTGTGAATTGCTGTTCCCCTGAGCTCCATTTTTCAACTCGTTTTTTGTGAGCTGACCACAAGTCCAAAATTTTGCTTCAGGATCTACACTGGTTCCCGGCGTGTGGCTGAGACTTTTGTTAATTCTTATTTCTGCCGGGAAATTAGAGTGACATGTGCCCGTCCAAATGCCTAACAGCTACTCTCTCATTGGTTCTCCATCTTTCCTTTCATCCTCTGCCAAATTGGCAACCTTTGAGAACCAGGAGGTTAAAGGGGCTGTCTCTCCAAGTTGGGAGATGGATAGTGAAGCAGTTGGAAATACAAACCGAAGCACCAGGAGAGGGACTATTAGTTGAGTTTTGAAACCTTTCGTATTCACAGTGTGTCCATTCTCTTGGTTTCCCGTACATGTTATAGCTGTAGTAATATTCCCTTCAACCTGGAGAGTTGGGTTCCTTGGAATGTGTGCCACGCATTATTGCTTTAAATGGTCTGCTTTTGCTGACCCAATCTCACCAGTCCTGTCAGTCCCAAGTGTCCTGCCTTATGCCACATCCAGCTGTCATTGTAGATAGGGTCATTCCAGGTTTCATCAGAGCCACTGAAGCAATTGTAAAGAATTTCCCTGTTTTTTTGTTTGGTTTTTGAAATTCCTTTTTATAGTGGGTTTGAGCTGATTCTCACTGCCATGTTAAAGCCAGCCTAGACACACTTGATTCCCTTATGGAGACATATCAATATATAGGTTTTAAGATTATCACTAGTCACATATATTCCTCTGCGGGAAATATGGGATTTTTTGTCCCTTTCACTGAGGAAGGTGTAGGTGTTGTCTATTCCATATTTGGTTTTTGGAATGGTACATGTACGAATATCAAACTCTGGTTTTATGCATCACCCCTCCTCTCCTTTCCCCTTAAGAAGGCATAAGAGTGTTTTCTAAATGAGTGGCTCTTTTCTCTTTCCTAACTCTGTTCATGTGTAGCCATGTTTATAGGACCTTTATAAGTGATATCTTATGATAAGTTTCTTTTTCTCTGTGACTTATTTCACTTAGAATCATCGTACCTGAAGCCACTCATTTTGCTGCTACTGGCCTTATGACAATGATTTCATGGCTGAGGGATAATCCATCATACGTAAGTACCAAAATTTCTTGAACCAATTTTGTCTTTCCTGGGATATTTTAAGTGTACCCTAGTTGAGGATCTTGTAAACAGTGCAGCCCTAAATTTTGGGGTGGCTCTGTCTTATTGATTTTCAGTTTTCCCAAGGTATATTCCATAGACTGGAAGTGCCCTTGGCTCTGTAGCTCTGTTGTTTAATTGTTTTAGGGAACACATTGCACAACTCCAGAGAGGCGGTTGGCAATTTACATCCTGCCCATCATCATAAGTAGGCTCCCTGTTCTCCAGGGCCTGTCTTGCCTTTCTTTTTTTTACACATTTTGCAGATGTCCCTTTTGACCGCTTGGAAGTGATACTTCTTTGTACTGCAGAATTTCATTGCCCGCTTGCTTGATTGGCCAAAAAGGGTGTATGCGTTTCCTCCTGATTATATTCAGGAGGAAACGCATACGCCCTTTTTGGGTAAGTGCATCATGGTCGAAATTGTGCCCCTCTTCCTGTGCTTTAAAGGCGATTCCAATGTACTTCTTGAAATCTGTTTCCTGCTATTCTGGCTCCCTTTCAAGTCCACCTCGTTGCCTTCCCGCAACAGATTTTTGGATGATAGTTGCCCTTTATTACTCTGCCAGTTTGTGAATTGCTGAGCCCCTGAGCTCCATTTTTCAACTCTTTTTTTGTGAGCTGACCACAAGTCCAAAATTTTGCTTCAGGATCTATACTGGTTCCCGGCGTGTGGCTGAGACTTTGGTTAATTCTTATTTCTGCCGGGAAATTAGAGTGACATATGCCCGTCCAAATGCCTAACAGCTACTCTCTCATTGGTTCTCCATTTTTCCTTTCATCCTCTGCCAAATTGGCAACCTTTGAGAACCAGGAGGTTAAAGGGGCTGTCTCTCCAATTTGGGAAATGGATAGTAAAGCAGTTGGAAATACAAACCGAAGCACCAGGAGAGGGACTATTAGTTGAGTTTTAGAAACCTTTCATATTCACAGTGTGTCCATTCTCTTGGTTTCCCGTACATGTTATAGCTGTAGTAATATTCCCTTCAACCTGGAGAGTTGGGAACCTTGGAATGTGTGCCACGCATTATTGCTTTAAATGGTCTGCTTTTGCTGACCCAATCTCACCAATCCTCTCAGTCCCAAGTGTCCAGCCTTATGCCACATCCAGCTGTCGTTGTAGATAGGGTCATTCCAGGTTTCATCAGAGCCCCTGAAGGAATTGTAAAGAATTTCCCTATTTTTTTGTTTGGTTTTTGAAATTCCTTTTTATAGTGGGTTTGAGCTGATATTCACTGCCATGTTTATGCCAGTCTAGACACACTTGATTCCCTTACGGAGACATATCAATACATAGGTTTTTTTGCGGTATGTGGGCTTCTCACTGTTGTGGCCTCTCCCGTTGCGGAGCACAGGCTCCGGACACACAGGCCCAGCGGCCATGGCTCACGGGCCCAGCCGCTCCGCGGGATGTGGGATCCTCCCAGACTGGGGCACGAACCCACCTCCCCTGCATCGGCAGGCGGACTCTCAACCACTGCGCCACCAGGGAAGCCCAATACATAGGTTTTAAGATTCTTACTAGTCAGATATATTCCTCTGCGGGAAATATGGGGTTTTGAGTCCCTTTCACTGATGAAGGTGTAGGAATTGTATAATTCGTAGTTGGTTTTTGGAACGGTACCTGTGCTAATATCAATCTCTGGTTTTATGCATCACCCCACCTCTCCTTCCCCCTTAGGAAGGCATAAGATTGTTTTCTAAATGTGAGACTCTGTTCTCTTTCCTAACTCAGTTCATGTGTAGCCATGTTTACAGGACCTTCATAAGTGATATCTTATGATAAGTTTCCTTTTCTCTGTGACTTATTTCACTTAGAATCATCATACCTGAAACCACTCATTTTGCTGCTACTGGCCTCATGACATTGATTTCATGGCTGGGGCATATTCCATCGTCTGTAAGTAATACAATTTCTTAAACCATTTTTGGCTTTCCTGGGATATTTTAAGTGTACACAAGTTGACGTTCCTGTAAGTAGTGCAGCCCCAATTTTGGGGTGGCTCTGTCTTATTGATTTTCACTTTTCCCAAGGTATATTCCCTAGACTGGAAGTGCCCTTGGTTCGGTAGCTCTTTTGTTTACTTGTTTTAGGGAACACAGTGAACTCCTCCACAAAGGCAGTTGGTAATTTACATCCCGCCCATCAGCATAACTGGGCTCTCTGTTCTCCAGGGCCTGTCTTGCCTTTCTGGTTTTTACACATTTTGCGGATGTCCCTTTTGACCGGTGGGGAGGGATACATTGTGTACTGCAGATTTGCATTGCCCGCTTGCTTGCTTGGCCAAAAAGGGCGTATGAGTTTTCTCCTGAATATATTCAGGAGACAATGCATACGACCTTTTTGGCAAAGTGCATCATTGTCGAAGTTGTGCCCCTCTTCCTGTGGTTTGAATGCGATTCCAATGTACCCCTTGAAATCTGTTTCTAGCTATTCTGGATCGCTTTGAAGTCCGCCTCGTTGCCTTCCCTCAACAGATTTTTGGACGATAGTTGTCCTTTATTACTTGGCCAGTTTGTGAATTGCTGTGCCCCTGAGCTCCATTTTTCAACTCGTTTTTTGTGAGCTGACCGCAAGTCCAAAATTTTGGTTCAGGACCTATACAGGTTCCCAGTGTGTGACTGAGACTTTGATTAATTCTTCTTCCTGCCGGGAAATTAGAGTGACATGTGCCCGTCCAAATGCCTAATAGCTACTCTCTCATTGGTTCTCCCTCTTCCCTTTCATCCTCTGCCAATTTGGCAACCTGTGCGAACCAGGAGGTTAAAGGGCCTGTCTCTCTAATTTGGGAGATTGATAGTAAAGCAGTTGGAAATTCTAGCTGGAGAACCAGGAGACGGACAAGTAGTTGAGTTCTAGAAACCTTTCGTATTCAGAGTGTGTCCATTCTCTAGGTTTCCCGTACATGTTATAGCTGTAGTAATATTCCCTTCAACTTGGAGAGTTGAGACCCTTGGAATATGTGCCACACGTTATTGCTTTAAAAGGTCTGCATTTGCTCACCCAATCTCACCAATCCTCTCAGTCTCAAGAGTCCAGCCTTATGCCACATCCAGCTGTCATAGTAGATAGGGTCATTCTAGGTTTCATCAGAGCCCCTGAAGGAATTGTAAAGAATTTCCCGGGTTTTTTTTTTTGTTGTTGTTTTTGAAATTCTTTTTTATACTGGGTTTGAGCTGATTCTCACTTCCATGTTAATGCCAGTCTAGACACACTTGATTCCCTTATGGAGACATATCAATATATAGGTTTTAAGATTATCACTAGTCACATATATTCCTCTGCGGGAAATATGGGGTTTTTTGTCCCTTTGACTGAGGAAGGTGTAGGTGTTGTCTATTCCATATTTGGTTTTTGGAATGCTACCTGTACGAATATCAAACTCTAGTTTTATGCATCACCCCTCCTCTCCTCTCCCCTTAAGAAGGCATAAGAGTGTTTTCTAAATGAGAGGCTCTTTTCTCTTTCCTAACTCTGTTCATGTGTAGCCATGTTTACAGGACCTTCATAAGTGATATCTTATGATAAGTTTCTTTTTCTCTGTGACATATTTCACTTAGAATCATCTTACCTGAAGCCACTCATTTTGCTGCTACTGGCCTTATGACATTGATTTCATGGCTGAGGGATAATCCATCGTACGTAAGTACCAAAATTTCTTGAACCAATTTTGTCTTTCCTGGGATATTTTAAGTGTACCCAAGTTGAGGTTCTTGTAAACAGTGCTGCCATAGATTTTGGGGTGGCTCTGTCTTCTTGATTTTCAGTTTTCCCAAGGTATATTCCATAGACTGGAAGTGCCCTTGGCTCTGTAGCTCTGTTGTTTAATTGTTTTAGGGAACACATTGTACAACTCCAGAGAGGCGGTTGGCAATTTACATCCTGCACATCAGCATACCTAGGCTCCCTTTTCTCCATGGCCTGTCTTGCCTTTCTGATTTTTACACATTTTGCAGATGTCCCTTTTGACCGCTTGGAAGTGATACTTCTTTGTACTGCAGAATTTCATTGCCCGCTTGCTTGCTTGGCCAAAAAGGGCGTATGCGTTTCCTCCTGATTATATTCAGGAGGAAACGCATACGCCCTTTTTGGGCAAGTGCATCATGGTCGAAATTGTGCCCCTCTTCCTGTGCTTTAAAGGCGATTCGAATGTACTTCTTGAAATCTGTTTCCTGCTATTCTGGCTCCCTTTCAAGTCCACCTCGTTGCCTACCCTCAACAGATTTTTGGACGATAGTTGCCCTTTATTACTCTGCCAGTTTGTGAATTGCTGAGCCCCTGAGCTCCATTTTTCAACGCGTTTTTTGTGACCTGACCACAAGTCCAAAATTTTGCTTCAGGATCTATACTGGTTCCCGGCGTGTGGCTGAGACTTTGGTTAATTCTTATTTCTGCCGGGAAATTAGAGTGGCATGTGCCCGTCCAAATGCCTAACAGCTACTCTCTCATTGGTTCTCCATCTTTCCTTTCATCCTCTGCCAAATTGGCAACCTTTGAGAACAAGGAGGTTAAAGGGGCTGTCTCTCCAAGTTGGGAGATGGATAGTAAAGCAGTTGGAAATACAAACTGAAGCACCAAGAGATGGACAATTAGTTGAGTTTTAGAAACCTTTCGTAGTCACAGTGTGTCCATTCTCTTGGTTTCCCGTATATGTTATAGCTGTAGTAATATTCCCTTCAACCTGGAGAGTTGGGAACCTTGGAATGTGTGCCACGCATTATTGCTTTAAATGGTCTGCTTTTGCTGACCCAATCTCACCAATCCTCTCAGTCCCAAGTGTCCAGCCTTATGCCACATCCAGCTGTCGTTGTAGATAGTGTCATTCCAGGTTTCATCAGAGCCCCTGAAGGAATTGTAAAGAATTTCCCTATTTTTTTTGTTTGTTTTTTGAAATTATTTTTAATAGTGGGTTTGACCTGATTTTCACTGCCATGTTTATGCCAGTCTAGACACACTTGATTCCCTTACGGAGACATATCAATACATAGGTTTTAAGATTCTTACTAGTCAGATATATTCCTCTGCGGGAAATATGGGGTTTTGAGTCCCTTTCACTGACGAAGGGGTAGGACTTGTATAATTCGCAGTTGGTTTTTGGAACGGTACCTGTACTAATATCAAACTCTGGTTTTATGCATCACCCCACATCTCCTTCCCCCATAGACAGGCATAAGATTGTTTACTAAATGTGAGACTCTGTTCTCTTTCCTAACTCAGTTCATGTGTAGCCATGTTTACAGGACCTTCATAAGTGATATCTTATGATAAGTTTCCTTTTCTCTGTGACTTATTTCACTTAGAATCATCGTACCTGAATCCACTCATTTTGCTTCTACTGGCCTCATGACATTGATTTCATGGCTGGGGGATATTCCATCTTCCGTAAGTAACACAAATTCTTGAACCATTTTTGTCTTTCCTGGGATATTTAAGGTGTACCCATTTTGAGGTTCCTGTAAGCAGTGCAGCCCCAATATTGGGGTGGCTCTGTCTTATTGATTTTCAGTTTTCAAAAGGTATATTCCCTAGACTGGAAGTGCCCCTGGTTCGGTAGCTCCCTTGTTTACTTTTTTTAGGGAACACAGTGAACACCTCCACAAAGGCAGTTGGTAATTTACATCCCGCCCATCAGCATAACTGGGTTCTCTGTTCTCCAGGGCCTGTATTGCCTTTCTGGTTTTTACATATTTTGCGGATGTCCCTTTTGACCGGTGGGAAGTGATACATTTTGTAGTGCAGATTTGCATTGCCCACTTGCTTGCTTGTCCAAAAAGTGCGTATTTGTTTTCTCCTGAATATATTCAGGAGAAAACGCATACGACCTTTTTGGCCAAGTGCATCATTGTCGAAGTTGTGCCCCTATTCCTGTGCTTTGAATGCAATTCCAATGTACCCCTTGAAATCTGTTTCCTGCTATTCTGGATCGCTTTCAAGTCCGCCTCGTTGCCTTCCCTCAATAGATTTTTGGACGATAGTTTCCCTTTAGTACTCTGCCAGTTTGTGAATTGCTGTGTCCTTGAGCTCCATTTTTCAACTCGTTTTTTGTGAGCTGACCGCAAGTCCAAAATTTTGGTTCAGGTCCTATACAGGTTCCCATTGTGTGGCTGAGACTTTGATTAATTCTTCTTCCTGCCGGGAAATTAGAGTGACATGTGCCCGTCCAAATGCCTAATAGCTACTCTTTCATTGGTTCTCCCTCTTCCCTTTCATCTTCTGCCAAATTGGCAACCTGTGCGAACCAGGATGTTAAAGGGCTTGTCTCTCCAATTTGGAGATTGATAGTAAAGCAGTTGGAAATTCTAGCTGGAGAACCAGGAGAGGGACAATTAGTTGAGTTCTAGAAACCTTTTGTATTCAGAGTGTGTCCATTCTCTAGGTTTCCCGTACATGTTATAGCTGTAGTAATATTCCCTTCAACCTGGATAGTTGGGAACCTTGGAATGTGTGCCACACATTATTGCTTTAAAAGTCTGCATTTGCTCACCCAGTCTCACCAATCCTCTCAAACCCAAGTGTCCAGCCTTATGCCACATCCAGCTGTCGTTGTAGATAGGGTCATTCTAGGTTTCATCAGAGCCCCTGAAGGAATTGTAAAGAATTTCCCGTTTTTTTTATTTCTTGTTTTTGAAGTTCATTTTTATAGTGGGTTTAAGCTGATTCTCACTGCCATGTTAATGCCAGGCTAGACACACTTGATTCCCTTATGGAGACATATCAATATATAGGTTTTAAAATTATTACTAGTCAGATATATTCCTCTGCGGGAAATATGGGGTTTTGTGTCCCTTTCACTGAGGAAGGTGTAGGTCTTGTCTATTAAATATTTGGTTTTTGGAATGGTACCTGTACGAATATCAAACTCTGGTTTTATGCATCACGCCTCCTCTCCTTTCCCCTTAAGAAGGCATAACAGTGTTTTCTAAATGAGAGGCTCTTTTCTCTTTCCTAACTCTGTTCATGTGTAGCCATGTTTACAGGACCTTCATAAGTGATATCGTATGATAAGTTTCTTTTTCTCTGTGACTTATTTCACTTAGAATCATCGTACCTGAATCCACTCATTTTGCTGCTACTGGCCTTATGACATTGATTTCATGTCTGAGGGATAATCCATCATACGTAAGTAACAAAATTTCTTGAATAAATTTTGTCTTTCCTGGGATATTTTAGGTGTACCCAAGTTGAGGTTCTTGTAAGCAGTGCAGCCCTAAATTTTGGGTTGTCTCTGTCTTATTGATTTCAGATTTCCCAAAGTATATTCCCTAGACTGGACGTGCCCTTGGCTCTGTAGCTCTGTTGTTTAATTGTTTTAGGGAACACATTGCACTCCTCCAGAGAGGCGGTTGGCAATTTACATCCTGCCCATCATCATAAGTAGGCTCCCTGTTCTCCAGGGCATGTCTTGCCTTTCTGGTTTTTACATATTTTGCAGATGTCCCTTTTGACCCCTTGGAAGTGATACTCCTTTGTACTGCAGAATTTCATTGCCCGCTTGCTTGCTTGGCCAAAAAGGGCATATGCGTTTCCTCCTGATTATATTCAGGAGGAAACACATACGCCCATTTTTGGCAAGTTCATCATGGTCAAAATTGTGCCCCTCTTCCTGTGCTTTAAAGGCGATTCCAATGTACCTCTTGAAATCTGTTTCCTGCTATTCTGGCTCCCTTTCAAGTCCGCCTCGTTGCCCACCCTCACCAGATTTTTGGACGATAGTTGCCCTTTATTATTCGGCCAGTTTGTGAATTGCTGTGCCCCTGAGCTCCATTTTTCAACTCGTTTTTTGTGAGCTGACCGCAAGTCCAAAATTTTGCTTCAGGATCTATACTGGTTCCCGGCGTGTGGCTGAGACTTTGGTAAATTCTTATTTCTGCCGGGAAATTACAGTGACATGTGCCCGTCCAAATGCCTAACAGCTACTCTCTCATTGGTTCTCCATCTTTCCTTTCATCCTCTGCCAAATTGGCAGCCTTTGAGAACCAGGAGGTTAAAGGGGCTGTCTCTCCAATTTGGGAGATTGATAGTAAAGCAGTTGGAAATACAAACCGAAGCACCAGGAGAAGGACTATTAGTTGAGTTTTAGAAACCTTTTGTATTCACAGTGTGTCCAATCTCTTGGTTTCCCGTACATGTTATAGCTGTAGTAATATTCCCTTCAACCTGGAGAGTTGGGATCCTTAGAATGTGTGCCACACATTATTGCTTTAAATGGTCTGCTTTTGCTGACCCAATCTCACCAATCCTCTCAGTCCCAAGTGTCCAGCCTTATGCCACATCCAGCTGTCGTTGTAGATATGGTCATTCCAGATTTCATCAGAGGCCCTGAAGGAATTGTAAACAATTTCCCTATTTTTTTGTTTGGTTTTTGAAATTCCTTTTTATAGTGGGTTTGAGCTGATTTTCACTGCCATGATTATGCCAGTCTAGACACACTTGATTCCCTTACGTAGACATATCAATACATAGGTTTTAAGATTCTTACTAGTCAGATATATTCCTCCTCGGGAAATATGGGGATTTGAGTCCCTTTCTCTGACGAAGGGGTAGGACTTGTATAATTCGTAGTTGGTTTTTGGAACGGTACCTGTACTAATATCAAACTCTGGTTTTATGCATCACCCCACCTCTCCTTCCCCCTTAGGCAGGCATAAGATTGTTTTCTAAATGTGAGACTCTGTTCTCTTTCCTAACTCAGTTAATATGTAGCCATGTTTACAGGACCTTCATAATTGATATCTTATGATAAGTTTCCTTTTCTCTGTGACTTATTTCACTTAGAATCATCGTACCTGAATCCACTCATTTTGCTGCTACTGGCCTAATGACATTGATTTCATGGCTGGGGGATATTCCAAGGTCTGTAAGTAATACAATTTCTTAAACCATTTTTGTCTTTTTGGGATATTTAAGGTGTACCCAAGTTGAGGTTCCTGTAAGCAGTGCAGCCCCAAATTTGGGGTGGCTCTGTCTTATTGATTTTCAGTTTTCCCAAGGTATATTCCCTAGACTGGAAGTGCCCTTGGTTCGGTAGCTCTGTTGTTTACTTTTTTTAGGGAACACATTGAACTCCTCCACAAAGGCAGTTGGTAATTTACATCCTGCCCATCAGCATAACTGGGCTCTCTGTTCTCCAGGGCCTGTCTTGCCTTTCTGGTTTTTACACATTTTGCGGATGTCCCTTTTGACCGGTGGGAAGTGATACATTTTGTAGTGCAGAATTGCATTGCCCGCTTGCTTGCTTGGCCAAAAAGGGCATATGTGTTTTCTCCTGAATATATTCAGGAGACAACGCATACGACCTTTTTGGCCAAGTGCATCATTGTCGACGTTGTGCCCCTCTTCCTGTGGTTTGAATGCGATTCCAATGTACCCCTTGAAATCAGTTTCCTGCTATTCTGGATCGCTTTCCAGTCTGCCTCGTTGCCTTCCCTCAATAGATTTTTGGACGATAGTTGCCCTTTAGTACTCTGCCAGTTTGTGAATTGCTGTGCCCCTGAGCTCCATTTTTCAACTCGTTTTTTGTGAGCTGACCACAAGTCCAAAATTTTGGTTCAGGACCTATACAGGTTCCCAGTGTGTGGCTGAGACTTTGATTAATTCTTCTTTCTGCGGGGAAATTTGAGTGACATGTGCCCGTCCAAATGCCTAATAGCTACTCTCTCATTGGTTCTCCCTCTTCCCTTCCATCATCTGCCACTTTGGCAACCTGTGCGAACCAGGAGGTTAAAGGGGCTGTCTCTCCAAGTTGGGAGATTGATAGTAAAGCAGTTTGAAATTCTAGCTGGAGAAGCAGGAGAGGGACAATTAGTTGAGTTTTAGAAACCTTTCGTATACACTGTGTGTCCATTCTCTTGGTTTCCCGTACATGTTATAACTGTAGTGATATTCCCTTCTACCTGGAGAGTTGGGACCCATGGAATTGGTGGAATGCATTATTGCTTTAAAGCGTCTGCATTTTCTCACCCAATTTCACCAATCCTCTCAGTCCCAAGTAACCAGCCTTATGTCTCATCCAGCTGTCATTTTGGATAGGGTCATTACAGGTTTTATCATAACACCTGAAGGAATTGTGTTCAATTTCGCTGTTTTTTTTTGTTTTGTTTTTGAAATTCATTTTTATAATGAGGTTGAGCTGATTTTCACTGACGTGTTTATGCCGGTGTAGACAGACTTGATTCCCGTACGGAGACATATCGATACATAGGTTTTAAGATTCTTACTAATCAGGGGCTTCTCTGGTGGCACAGTGGTTGAGAGTCCGCCTGCCGCTGCAGGGGACATGGGTTCGTGCCCCGGTCTGGGAGGATCCCACATGCTGCGGAGCGGCTTGGCCCATGATCCATGGCCATTGAGCCTGCGTGTCCGGAGCCTGTGCTCCGCAACCACAGAGGCCACAACAGTGAGAGGCCCACATACCGCAAAAAAAAAAATAAATAAAAAATAAAGATTCTTTCTAATCAGATATATTCCTCTGCGGGGAATAGGGGTGTTGAGTCCCGTTCACTCAGGAAGGAGTAGGTCTTGTCTATTCTGTATTTGGATTATTGAACGGTACCTGTGCTAATATCCAACTCTGGTTTTGTGCATCTTCCCACCTTTCTTTCCACTAAGCAGCCATAAGTATGTTTTCTAAATGTGAGACTCTGTTCTCTTTCCTAATTCAGTTCATGTTTGGCCATGTTTACATTTCCTTCATAAGTGATATCTTATGTCAGAAGGCTCCATGGCTCTTTTCATCATAAAGCTCCATGATGCTCGTCATCACAATTATCCATGGTCTTCTCATCACAATGCTCCACGGTCTTGCCATCACATTGCTCCATGTCCTGATCATCACAATGCTCCTTTACCTTTGTCATCACAATCCTCCATGACACTTGGCATCACAATGCTCCATGTCATTGGCATCACAATGGACCGTGACATATGTCATCACATTGTTCCCTGACACCTGTCTTCACAATAATCCATGACATTGTCATCACAAAGTTCCATGCTCTTTTCATCACAATGCACCATGCCCACTGTCATCACAATAATCCATGAAATTTGTGAGACCATTGCTCCATGCCCCTGTCATCACAATGCTCCATGCCCCTGACATCCCAATGCTCCATGACCCCTGTCATCACAATGCTCCGTGACTCCTTTCACCACAATGCTTCATGATCTTTGTCATCACAATGGTCAATGCCCTCGTCATCACAAGGCTCTGTGACCTGTGTCACCACAATGCTCCATGAACTTTTCATCACAATGCTCCATGACCCTTGTCATCACAATGCTCCATGCCTTTCTCAGCACAATACTCAATGACCCTTGTCATCACAATGCTCCATGCGCTTGTCAGGAAAATGCTCCACCAGCTTGTCATCACAATGCTGCATGCACTTCTCATCAAAATGATCCGTCACCACTGATATCACAATGTTCCATCCTAGTCATAACAATACTCCCTCACCCTTGTCATCACAATTTTCCCTGACCTCTGTCATCACAATACTACATGCCCTTATCATCACAGTGCTCCATGACCCCTGACATCACAATGATCCATAACCCATGTAATCAAAATGCTCCATGACCCTTTTCATCACAATGCTCCATGACCCCTGACCTCACAATGCTCCATAACACATGTAATCAAAATGCTCCATGACATTTGTCATCATAAAGCTCCATGACCATTGGCATCACAATGCTCCATTCCAATGTCATCACAATGATTCATGAAGCCTCTCATCACATTGCTCCATGCACTAGTCATCCCAAATCTCCATGACTCTTGTAATCACAATGCTCGATGTCCTTCTCAAAACAATGCTACATGCCCTTGCCATTACAATCCTGCATGATCTATGTATCACAGTGTTCCGTGCCCTGGTCATCACAATGCTCCATGCCCACTCTCATCAAAATAATCCATGCAACTTTTGAGACCAATGCCCCATACCCTTGTCATCACAATGCTCCATTACACCTGTCATAACAATGCTCCATGACCCCTGCTATCACAATGTTCCACGGCCTTGTCATCACAAGCCTCCGTGACCCTTGTCATCACAATGTTCCAAGACCCCTGTAATCACAATGCTCAATGCCCTTGTCATCACAATGCTCTAACACCCGTGTAATCACAGTGCTCCATGCCACTTTTCTTCTCAATGCTTCATGAAACATGTCATCACAATGCACCGTGCCCATCACCATAATATTTCATGCTATTGTCATCACAAGGAAATCAAAATGCTCAATGACCTCTGTCATCACAATGCTCCAAACCCTTCTGATCAAAATGTTCCATAATACTTGTCATCACAATGCTCCATGACACTTGGCATCACAATAATCCATGCCATTGTCATCGCAATGGACCATGACATATGTCCTCAAAATGCTCCCTGACATCTGTCTTCACAATACTCCATGACCTTGTCATCACAATGCTCCATGCCCTTGTCATCACAATGAGCCATGCCCACTGTCATCACAATAATCCATGAAAATTGTCAGACCAATGTTCCATGCCCCTGTCATCACAATGCTCCGTGACTCTAGTCATCACAATGCTTTATGACATTTTATATCACAATGGTCCATGCTCTCGTCACACAAGGCTCTGTGACCTTTGTCACCACAGTGCTCCATGCCCTTTTCATCACAAAGTGCCATGCCCACTGTCATCACAATAATCCATGAAACTTGTCAGACCAATGTTCCATGCCCCTTTTATCACAATGCAACATGCCCTTGTCAACACAATGCTACCTGACCCATGTCATCACAATGCTCCGTGACTCCAATCATCACAATGCTTCATGACCTTTGTCATCACAATGGTCCATGCCCTCGTCACACAAGGCTCTGTGACATTTGTCATCACAATGCTCCATGCTCTTGTCACCACAATGCTCCATGACCCTTGCAATCACGATGTTCTAAGCCCTTGACATCAAAATGCTCCATTACATTTGTCATCACAATCCTCCATGACACTTGGCATCACAACACTCCATGCCATTGTCATCGCAATGGACAATGACATATGTCATCAAAATGCTTCCTGACACCTGTCTTCACAATAATCCATAAACTTGTCATCACAATGCTCCATGCCCTTGTCATCACAGTGCTCCGTGCCTCCAGTCATCACAATGATTCATGACCTTTGTCATCACAATGGTCCATGCCCTCGTCACACAAGGTTCTGTGACCTTTGTTACCACAATGCTCCATGAATTTTTCATCACAAAACCCTATGAGCCTTGTCATCACAATGCTACATGACTTTGTCAGCACAATGCTCCATGACGCTTGTCATCACGATGCTCCATGCACTTTTCAGCACAATGCTCCATGACCCATGTCATAACATTTCACCATGAGCTTGTCATCACAATGCTCCACATCCTTTTCATCGCTATGCTCCATAAAACGTGTCATCACAATTCTCCATGCACTTCTCATCTAAATGCTCTCTCACCACATATATCACAATGTTCCATCACTAGTCATGACAATACTCCCTCACCCCGTCATCACCATGTTCCATGAACCCTGTCATCAATATTCTACATGCCCATATCATCAAAAAGCTACCTGCCCATACCTTCACAATGCTCCATGACCCCTGACATCACAATGTTCCATAACCCCTGTCACAAAATGCTCCATGACACTTTTCATCACAATGCTCCATGACCCCTGACATCACAATGTTCCATAACCCCTGTCATCAAAATGTTCCATGATACATTTCATCACATTGCTCCATGACTCTCATCACAATGCTCCATGAACTATTCATCACAATGCTCTGTGACCCTTGTCATCACAAAGCTCCATGCAGTTTTCAGCACAATGCTCCATGACATTTGTCATCACAATGCTCGATGCGCATGTAAGCACAATGCTCCATAACCCATGTCATCACAATGCTCCCTGCACTTCTCATCACAATGCACTACGCGCTTGTCATCAAAATGCTCCATGATCTTTGTCATCACAAAGCTCCATGACCCTTTGCATCACAATGCTCCATTCCATTGTCACAACAATGCTCCATAAACCCTCTCATCACATTGCTCCATGCATTTGTCATCACAAATCTCCATGAGGCTTGTCATCACAACGCTCGATGCACTTCTCCTCACAATGCTCCATGCCCTTGTCATCACAAAGCTCCATGACGCATGTCATCAGAATTCTCCATGCCATTGTCATCAAAATACTTCACAAGCTTGTCATCAGAGTGCTGCATGACACTTGTCCTCACAATTCTCCATGCACATGTCAGTACAATGATCCCTGACCCTTGTCATCACAATGCTCCAAGCGATTGTCATCACAATGCTCCATTACATTTGTCATCAGAATCCTCCATGACACTTGTCATCACAATGCTCCATGCCCTTGTTATCACAATGCTCCATGACCCCTGTCATCACAATGCTCCGTGACTCCAGTCATCTCAATGCTTCATGACCTTTGTCGTCACAATGGTACATGCCCTCGTCATCACGAATCTCTGTGACATTTTTCACCACAATGCTCCATGAACTTTTCATCACAATGGTATTTGACCCTTGTCATCACAATGCCCTATGCCTTTCTCAGCACAATGCTCCATGACCCATGTCATCACAATGTGCCATGCAGTTGTCATCACAGTGCTCCACAATCTTTTCATCACAGTGCTCCATAAACCTTGTCATCACAATGCTCCATGCACTTCTCAACAAAATGATCTCTCACCACTGATATCACAATGTTACATCACTACTCATCACAATACTCCCTCACCCCTGTCATCACAATGTTCCATGACTCCTGTCATCACAATGCTACATGCACTTATCATCACAATGTTTGATGACCCCTGACATCACAATGTTCCATAACCCCTGTCATCAAAATGCTCCATGACCCTTTTCATCAAAATGCTCCAGGACCCCTGACATCACAACGTTCCATAACCACTTTCATCAAAATGTTCCATGACAATTTTCATCAAATTGTTCCAATACCCTGTCAACACAATGCTCCCCGCCCTTCACAACAGAGTGCACCACACACTTGTCATCAAAATGCTCCATGACCTTTGTCATCACAAAGCTCCATGACCCTTGGCATCACAATGCTGCATGCCATTGTCATCACAATGCGCCATGAACACTCTCATCACATTGCTCCATGGCCTTGTCATCACAAAGCTCCATGACGCTTGTCCTCACAATGCTCAATGTCCTTCTTATCACAATGCTCCATGCGCTTGTCATTACAATCCTGCATGACCCATGTATCTCAGTATTCCGTGCCCTTGTCATCACAATACTCCTTCCCCCTCTCATCACAATAATCCATGAAATTTTTCAGATGAATGCTCCATGCCCTTGTCATCACAATGCTCCATTACCCCTGTCATAACAATGCTCCATGACCCCTGCCATCACAATGTTCCACAGCCTTGTCATCACAAGGCTCCATGACCCTTGTCATCACAATGCTCCCCGGCCCCTGTAATCACAATGCTCCATGCCCTTGTCATCACAATGCTCCAAGACTGCTCTTATCACAATGCTCCATGCCCCTTTTCATCTCACTGCTCCATGAACCCTGTCATCAAAATGCACTATGCCCATCATCATAATGCTTCATGCTATTGTCATTACAATGAAATCAAAATGCTCTATGACCTCTGTCATCACAATGCTCCCAATCCTTCTGATCAAAATGTTCCATAACACTTATCATCACAATGCCCCATAACGCTCGTCATCACAATTATCCATGGTCTTCTCATCACAATGCTCCATGACCTTTGTCATCACAATTCTCAATACCCTTGTCATCACAATGCTCCCTGACACTTGTCGTCAGTATGCTCCTTGAACCCTGTCATGACAAGGCTCCATGCCTTTTTCATCACAATGATCCATGCCCTTTTCATCACAGTTCTCCAAGACCCCTGTAATCACAATGCTCCATACCCTTGTCATCACAGTGCTCCGTGATGCATATCATCAGAACGTTCCATGTCCTCTCATCCCAATGCTCCATGCCCTTGTCATCACAATGCTCCAAGACCCCTGTAATCACAATGCTCCATGCCCCTTTTCGTAAGAATGCTCCATCAGACTTGTCATCACAAGGCTCCATGGTCTTCTTATCACAATGCTCCAGTACCTTGTCATCACAATGCTCCATGACCCCTGTCATCACAATACTCCATGAACATTTTCAGCCCAATGGTCCATGACCTTCTCATCACAATGCTCCATGATCCCTGCCATCACAATGCTCCAGGACCACTGTCATCACATCGCTCCATGAACCCTGACAACACAATGATCCGGGACTCTTGTGATCAAAATGCTCCATGACCCTTGTCATCACAATGATCCATGCCCTTGTCATCCCAATGCTCCATGCCTTTGTCAGCAAATGCTACATAATCTTGTCATCACAATGCTCCATGCACTTGTCATCACAATCCTCCATGACCCTGGGATCACATTGCTTCATGCCCTTGTCATCTCTCTCTTGCCTTTGTGGTTTTTACAGATTTTCAGATATCCCTTTTTACCGGTTGGAAGTGACAATTCTTTGTACTGTGGATTTGCATTGTGCGCTTGCTTGATTGGCCAAAAAGGTCGTATGCGTTTTCTCCTGAATTCAGGAGAAAAGTCATACGCATTTTTAGCCAAGTGCATCATTGTCGAAGTTGTGATGCTTTTCCTGAGCTTTAAAGGCGATTCTAATTTACCTCTTGAAATATGTTTTGTGCAATTCTGCCTCATTTTCAAGTCCACTTCTTTGCCTTTCCTCAACAGATTTTTGGAATTGAGTAGTTCTTTATAACTGCAGGTTTGTGAATTTCTGTGCCCCTGAGCTCCAATTTTGAAATCCCATTTTTGTGAGCTGACCGCAAATCCACAATATTGCTTCAGGACCTATACTGGTTCCAGGGGTGGCTATACTGGTTCCCTGCTGTTGGCTGAGGCTTTGGTTAATTCCTCTTCCTGAACGGGAAATTAGAGTGACATGTGCCCGTCCAAATGCCTTCATCTACTCTCTGATTGGTTCTCCATCTTCCCTTTCATCCTCCGCACAATTAGCAAACTGTGCGAAACAGGAGGTTATAGGGGTTGACTCTCCAAAGTTGGGAGATTGATAGTAAAGCAGTTGGAATGCCAAACTGGAGCACAAGGAGAGGAAAAATTAGGAGACTTTTAGAAACCTTTCGCCAAAACAGTGTGTTCATTCTCTAGGTTTCCCATACATGTTATAACTGTAGTGATATTCCCTTCTAACTGGAGATTTGGGACCCATGGAATGATGGCATGCATTACGACTTTAAAGGGTCTGCATTTTCTCTCCCAATCTCACCAGTCCTCTCATTCCCTGGTGTCCAGCCTTATGTCTCATTCAGCTCTCTTTGCAGATAGGGTCATTCCAGGTTTCATCAGAACCCCTGAAGGAATTGTGTAAGAATTTGGCTGTTATTTTGTTTTGTTTTTGAAATTCATTTTTATAATGGGGTTGAACTGATTTTCACGGACGTGTTTATGCCGGTCTAGACACAATTGATTCCCTTACAGAGACATATCAATACATAGGTTTTAAGATTTTTTACTGGTCAGATATATTCCTCTGCGTGGAATGGGGTGTTGAGTCCCGTTCACTGAGGAAAGTGTAGGTCTTGTCTATTCTGTATTTGGTTTATGGAATGGTACCTGTGCTAATATCAAACTCTAGTTTTATGCATCACCCCACCTCTACTTTCCCCTTAAGCAGGCATAAGAGTGTTTTCTAAATGTGAGACTCTCTTCTCTTTCCTAATTCAGTTCATGTGTTGTGATGTTGACATTACCTTTATAAGTGATATCTTATGATTAGATTCTTTTTCTGTGTGACTTATTGCACTTAGAATCATCGTACCTTAATCCACTCATTATGCTGCTACTGGCCTTATGGCATTGATATCACGTCTGAGTGATATTCCGTTGTACAAAATTACCACAAGTTCTTTATGCATTTCTCTTTTTCCTGGCATACTTTATGTGTACCGAAGTGGAGTTTCTTGTATGCAGAGCAGCCCTAAATTTTGAGGTGCCTGTGTCTTGTTGATATTTAGTCTTCCCAGGTCATATGCCCATGAGTTGAAGTCCCCTTTGCTCGGGGGCTTTGTATTTTAGATGTTTTAGGAAACAGCATACACTTCTTCAGAGTGGCTCTTGGATATTTATACCCCACCCATCAGCGTGAGTAGCTCCCTGTTCTCCATGGCCTCTCCTGCATTTCTGGTTTGTACACATTTTTTGGATGGCCTTTCTGAGCAGTGGAAATTGAGACTTCTTTGTTGAGCGGACTTGCATTTCTCGCTTGCTTGGTTGGCCAAAAACTCTGTATGTGTTTTTTTCCTGAAGATATTCACGAAAAAAACGCATACACCCTTTTGCCCAACTGCATCAATTTAGAAATTCTGCTGCTTTTCATATGCTTTAACTGTGAGTACAATCTACGTTTTGAAATCTGTTTCCTGCAATTCTGACGCTCATTCAGATCCTCTTCGTTGCCTTACCTGAATATATTTTTGGATGTTGGTTATCATTTATATCTTTGCAGGTCTTTGAATTGTCTGCTCCTGAGCTCCATTTTTCAACTCGCATTTTTTGTGAGCTGGCCGCCAAACCATTGTATTGCTTCCGGCCCTATTCTGGTTCTGGGGAGGCAGGCTGTGCCTTTGGTTAATTCTTCTTCCTAATGGGAAATTAGAGTGACATGTGCCTGTCAAAACTCCTACAGCTAGTCTCTCATTGGTTCCCCCTCTTCCCGTTTATCCTCTGCACAAATTGCAAACCGTGTGAAACAGGAGGTTAAAGGTGCTGATTCTCCAAGTGGGGAGATTGTTAGTAATGTGGCTGGAATGGCGAACCCCAGCACCAGGAGATCAAAAATGAGGTGCATTTTAGACACCTTTCCTGAGCACACGGTGTACGTTCATCTTGGTTTTCCAGGCATGTTTTCGCTGTCAGAAGATTCCCTTGAACCTGCAGATTTGGGACCCATGGAAAGGGTACCAGGCTGTATTACTTTAAAAGGTCTGCATTTCCTCACCCAGCCTCTCTAACATGTCTTAGCGTGCATAGCTTCCAGCGTTATATATCATCCTGCTGTGGGTCTACATGTGTTCAATCCATGTTACATTGTAGCCCTTCAACAAAAGTTGTAAGAAGTTTTGTCTGTCTCACTGTTTTTATACATATTTTTAAATTTATTTTTATATTGGTTACAACTGATTTTCAAAGCTCTGTTTTTTGCTGCTGTGCATCCACTTGATTCATGTGCTGTGAGACAACAATAAATTCTTTTTCAGATGCTTACCAGTCATATGTATTATTTTCCAGTGACTTGAGCAGGCTGAGTGCAGTTCTTTGAGGTACCGTGTAGGCCTTGTCAGTTATTCAATTTGGTACTTGGAATGGTATCTTTGCTAATTTCAACCTCCTGGATAATACCTCACCCTTCCCCACCTTTCCCATTTAGCAGCCTTATGTCTATTTTCTACATATTTGACTATGTTTCTGTTTTGTAATTTATTTCATGTGTAGCCATTTTTGATTCCACCTTTAAGTGACATCTTATGATATGTGTCTTTTTCTTTCTGACATACGTCACTTAGAATGATCGTATGTATCTCCTCCAGAGTTGTTACAACTGGCCTTATTTCATTGATTTCTGGATGAGTAATATTCCACTCTACATAAGTACCCCATCTCTTTTTTCCATTTTATCCTTCCAGGGACATTTATGTTATATTGAAGTTGAGGCCCTTTTTAACAGAGAGGTGGTAAACGTTGGGGTGCCTGTTTTCTGTCGATTTTTGTTTTTCCCAAGGTATACGCCCATGAGTGCAAGTGCCCTATGCTCTGTAGCTCATTTTTTAGATGTTTTAGCAAACACAATACACTTCTCCAGAGTGGCCATTGGCAAATTACATTTCCACTATCAGCCTCACAGGGCTCCCTTTTCTCCTCACCCTCTCCTGCATTTCGGGTGTTTACACTTTATGTGGATGGCCCTTCTGACTAATGTGAAGTGATACATTTTGTAGTATTGATTTCCAGTGCCCACCTGTTTGGTTGGATAAAACGTGTGTATGGACTTTACTTGAATATATTCAGAAAAAATGCATACGCCCTTTTTGGCCAACTGCATCATTGGCGATGTTCAGCCCCTTTTCTTGTGCTTTAATGGGGAGTCCTTTCCACCTCTTCAAATCTGTTTCCTGCCACTCTCCCTTGCTTACAAGTCCTTTTCTGTGACTTACCTCAAGACATTTTTTGACGATAGATATTTTCAACTCTGCAGTTTCATGAATTTTAGTGCCCCTGAGTTCCATTTTTCAACTTGTGTTTTTGGAAACTGGACACAAAACAGCGGGATTTCCTCTAGCCCTATTCTGTTTTCGTGGGCAATTCTAGCCTTTGATGAATTTGTCTTCCAGATTGGAAATTAGAGTGGCATGTGCCTGTCCGAACACCTAGGACTTGTCTCTATATTTTTCTCATCCTTCCGCTTCATCCTCCGGACAAATTCCAAACTGTGTTCAACAGGATGTTGACGGAGCTGATATCCCCAAGTGAGGAGATTGTTAGGAAAGATGCTGGAGGGTTGAACCCGAGCACCAGACGATGAGGAGGGGAGGTGCCTTTTCCAAACTGTTTCCGATCAAATGGTGTACCATCCTCTAGGTGTGACAGGCATGTTTTAGCCGTAGGAATGGTCCCGTGCATGTAAGGAGAACACCAGGGAGTTTTCCAAATCAGTGCCTCCCTGAACCCCAAACTGGGGAATTTTTAAGCTATGGCTACATATATGTCCATTAAGGGCCTTGGGAATTAGGCAGAGTCCAAACTTTAGATGATTGAAATCTTCAGAGTCAGAAGTGCTCACCATCGGCCTTGCTTAGGTTACATTTTATCTGTCATTGATAGATGATGTCAATAAAAATATCTATTCTTTTTCAGATTATTTCCCCTTATAGGTTATTGCAAAATATTCAGTGTAGTTCCCTGTGCTATACAGTAGTTCCTTGTTGATGATCTGTTTTATACATAGCAGTGTGTATGTGTTAATCCCAAACTGTTAATTTATCCCTTCAACTACCTTTCCCCTTTGGTAATAATTAATTATAAGATTTTATACTTCTCAGAAATGGGGAAGCTGAAAGAGAGGTATCATTTTCAATGGAAAAGCATTCAAAACAAGATTGAAGCTTCAGCCAAGAGTATTCGATGTACATCCTTGGGAATAAATCACTTCATTTCTCTAATGTTGACCTGACAAATAAGACAGACGTCTTCACTAAACTTGCTTATAATAAAGTGATGGAAATATCAGATGTAAGTCTTAGAAACATCTTATTATACCCGAGCCTTATACACTGCTCTAGGTTGACTACAGTTTGGCTCACACATCTGTTCATTGAAGTTACAATGTTCTCAATTTCTGTTACTGATCCTCCAGAGTGGACCCCAACAGGAGTCCCCGTGCCCAGTGTCATTGGAGCCAACAGATCAAGACTGAGTTTGGTTCAGAAGCAAAGGAAACTTTATATATTGAAAACAGAATGGAGAGGTGAGAGCGTGCACTCCCCCGCGGGCTGTGGGCTGGGCTGCTGTGTAGGGGTCCCAGCAGCGTCAGCGGGAGGGAGGGGATGGAGCTCTCGAGGGCTGGGTTAGCTGCAGCTCAGGCTCTATGTCGCAGAGTCTGCATGGGACCCTGCTAGCTGAGTTGTCGACCCAGGCATTCTGCACTAGGAAATCGGGTCTGAAGTGCCGGGTGTGGGACCTCTGCATGCGGAACCCTAGGAGCACGTGAAATTAGACAAAGCACAAAGGAAAAACAGGTTAGACTTTATTTTATTGCCCAGATTCTCTTTTTATCTCCCAGGAATTTTTAATGAACGTTGCCGGAGACGAACACCTCCTCTGCTTTTTGTCCCGTTCCTCATTCTTGGGGTGCTCAGGGTGCAGACACCTCTTTTGTAACTGCTTCATGCTGAGGTGGGAGCACTCATACACGGGGGGAGGGGCAAAACTTCTCCCCAGCAGCCTCCAGGTGAGGTTGATTGTCCCAAGGCCTCCTGCCTCACTGCTCGTCCACCTGAGCTTGAGCATTGGAAGTGTTATAGATTCTAATGACCTTTAAGGGTCCAGGAAAGAGATGCACAGAGATGCTGCTGTGGCAGGTTTCACCCCACCCCACATTTGTTCGGTGAACTTAGGCTGACGGATTTGCCAGCCTAGATGCTCTGACCAGTAGTCTGTGCTTTCTTTAATTAGGTCCCTGAATTAATGTACAAACAGCACCATGTGTCAAAGCCTTGCCCGCTCAACTCCCAGACAGGCCAGGGTCGGTGGTGATCCAGGACCATGACGTCCACTGAGTCAACTGCCTTTTGAAGAAGCCAGCAATCCAGCCGGTCATATTGGCCACCATCACCGTGGTGTCTGTAGGGTTTTCTATTGTGAAATCGTGATATACGTTTCCTCTACCAAGCTTGTTAGCTCCCGTCTGGGTGCAGTAAGTCCTGCAAGGAGTAGTCTGCTCTTTCAGGGCACAGACTTGTTTTCTGAGAGAAACTCCAGGTCAAGTGATGGTCACACGAGTCATCTTGGGGGCCCATTGCCCCCGTTTGTCTCTCTGGAGGTTGGAGTTGGAGGGCCTCCTCACTCGAGGTCAGTGTGTCCGCAGCGCGACCCCTGCAACTTCAAGGCATGTTGGGTGGTTAGGATCACCACGTGGGTTCCTTTTCCTTTAGGAGGGAGCTGGCCTTGCGGGCTGCTGATTTCCAGCTTTTTAGATAGCCCAGTATCCTGGCCTGATGGGGCAGTGGGCAAAGCCCTTGGTGACCATAGTTTATCATACCTGAAGGGCATTCTTGTGTTGCTCCATTTCAAGTGGTCCCAGTTTTTGCACTAAGGCTCCAAGGGCGATTAACCTTTGACCAGGTATGTAAAGGTCAAAGGGTTTAGCTAAATTAGGGAGTTCCTGGGCAAGGGCCTGAATTGACTGCTCTTTCCATTCTTGAAAGCCTGCTTCTGGATTCTATTCAAAAGAATCATCATCATTTCGTGTCAGTGTTTCATGTAGAGGCCCAGCTATTAGACTGTAGTTAGGGATCCAGATGCATAAAACCTTGGCCTCCCCAGGAACCCCTAAGCTGTCTTCTAGTTTTAGAAGAGGTAAGGCTGCAAATGGCTTCTTCCCTATCCTGGGATGCGTTTCTCTGAATATCTGTGAGAATGAAGCCCAGGCATGTCACCTTAGCCTGGGATAATTGAGCCTTTTCCTTGGACACCTTCTATCCTTTCTTGGGTCGGTAGTGCAGAGGCGTCTTTAGTAGGCCAGGCAATCAGAATGTCATCTGCATATTGAAGGAGGGTTCCCTTTTACAGAGGTAGAACTTTTAGGTCTTTAGAGGACATTTCCCCAATGATGGTGTGGGGATTTTTGAACCATTGGGGCAGGACGGCCCAGCATTATTGCTTTTGTTGCATGTTGTGTCCTGCCACTCACAAGCCAAAAGTTCTTGTGACTCTGAGATGAATGGAATACAGAAGAAGTCATCATTTAAGTCTAATACATAATGCCATGGCCTGATGGATGGTAGAATGACCAGCAGGGTGTAGGAAATAGGAGCTACTGGATGTATATCCTCGGTGGCTTCACTGACTGTCCTGATATTCTTTACCAGGTTTCCAGCAGCCCATGGGGCTCTCGTGGTCAGGCCAATCCCAGAATATGGAGCTCACCTGGGCTGCGCCACCCACCCAACAGCCCACGGGGCTCTCGTGGTCAAGTCCCTCCCAGGGTATGGAGCTCACCTGTGCAGCTACCCAGCAGCCCATGGGGCTCTCCTAGTCAGGCCCTTCCCAGGATACAGAGCTCCCCTGGGCCGGTACCCCAGCAGGGCTGGACACACAGGAACTGTGCACATAGCCCACCTTGCAGAGAACCCCCAGCTCACCTGTCGCTCACAGCTGACACAGAACACCTCAGAGCAGGACTTGAACTAACAAACAGCAGCTCTGAGAGGTCTGTGACCCAGGGTATCACTCTGTGCATCCTCTCTCTGCCTGGTCTTCCAGACACTTCCACTGCAGCCAGGGCACCAGGCCTCTGTCTCCACCCAACATCACTCCTCTCCCTGACTCCTGGGTTCCTCTCATTAGGATAGGATCTTCTTGAATTTGTTTTCCACTCATAGACCAGATAAAATGATAAGAAAACAAGCCGCAGCTGCAGCCCCTTGTCTATCCTGACTCTCAGGAGCCCACACCTGTTCCTTGGGCCTGGCCTGTTTAGCAAGGTTCATTTTCTGCAACTGTGAGCCCCTGAGGGGTGAGGATTGGCTGATTAGGGCAGCCTGACACTGCCTGCCAGCCCTCCCCAGGTGTTCCTGGGTTGAGGTCAATATAAACACCTCTCTAGTCAGCAAGAAACTCTGTTGCTGTGCCTGGGGCCATATTCTCTGCCCGGTCAGCAGTGCCGGGGCTTGGGTGGTGGGAGGGAGTGAGGTGCCGTGGCTTTGTGGGTGGCCCAGTTTGAGGGGGGCTCTGATGGACTTTCTGCAGGAGTTGCCAGGCTGCCACCTGCTAAAGAAGAGGATGTGTCACCCATACCTGCCGCTGGAATTTCTCCCCATGCAGTGGTGAGGAAGTAAAAAAGCAGTGGGGGCCGTGGCAGGAGGAGTATCTCAGGCAGGGAAATTGAAAGCTTCCAGAAGAGCATCTGGGGCCAGGACCATCCTGGCTGGCCTGCAGGCACCAAGTCGGCCTACGTGCTGTCGCTTGTGTGACTCCACATCCCTTCCTCTAGGCTTACAAGTTCTTGTACATATTCAAGTGTTTTACCTGGAAAGGGTGGGAAGAGTTCAGCTGCAGCAGGACTGGGGCTCAGCTCACATTTACTCACAGACGCCTCGAAACAGTCCTCCTGCTTTGCAATGAGGATGCTCCTTGTGGGGGGAGCGCTGCTGACTGCATGGGAGACGATTTCACACCTCTGACCAACTTAAGAATTTTTACCAGGGGAGCAAGTGCCCTGATACAATTTTCCTCTGTATAACTGGTAGGTTCTGTTTTGTTTTATTTTTTTCTTTTTTTCTTTTAGGTTCAAGGTAGATTTTATTTATTCCTCTTTTTTTTTAATTTACAAATATAAACATGGAAATAATGCATTAATATAAAGAGGTCTATATGAAGGGAAAACCTTTTTTTCTGTTTTTTTTAATTAAATGTTATTTATTTATTTTTAATTTTTTAAAAATTTATTTCTTTCTTTTATACAGCAGGTTCTTATTGGATATCTATTTTATACATATAAGTGTGCACATGTGAATCCCAGTCTCCCAATTAATCCCACCACCACACTCACATGGCATTTCCCCCTTGGTGTCCATATGTTTGTTCTCTACATCTGTGTCTCTATCTCTGCCCTGCAAACCGGTTCACCTGTACCATTTTTCTAGGTTCCACATATATGCATTAATATACAATATTTGTTTTTCTCTTTTTGACTTACTTCACTCTGTATGACAGTCTCTAGATCCATCAAGGTCTCTACAAATGACCCAATTTCATTCCTATGTATTGCTGAGTAATATTCCATTGTATATATGTACCACATCTTTATCCATTCGTCTGTCTGTGGGCACTTAGGTTGCTTTCATTACCTGGCTATTGTAAATAGTGCTGCAATGAACATTGTGGTGAATGTGTCTTTTTGATTTATGGTTTTCTCTGGGCATATGCCCAGTAGTGGGATTGCTGGATTATATGGTAATTCTATTTTTAGTTTTTAAAGGAACCTCCATACTGTTCTCCATAGAGATTGTATTGATTTACATTCCCAACAATAGTGGAAGAAGGTTCCTTATCTCCACTCCCTCTCCAGCATTTGTTGTTTGTAGATTTTCTGATGATGCCCATTTTAACAGGTGTGACGTGATACCTCATTGTAGTTTCGATTTCCATTTCTCTAATAATTAGAGATGTTGAGCAGATTTTCATGTGTGTCTTGGCCATCTCTATGTCTTCTTGGAATAAATGTCTATTTAGATCTTCTTCCATTTTTGTATTGGGTTGTTTGTTTTATTAATATTGAGCTGCATGAGCTGTTTATATATATTGGAGATTAATCATTTGTCCATTGATTCGTTTGCAAATATTTTCTGCCATTCTGAGGGTTGTCTTTTCGTCTTGTTTGTAGTTTCCTTTGCTTTGCAAAAGCTTTTACGTTTCATTAGGTCCCAGCTGTTTAGTTTTCTTTTTTATTTCATTAGTATAGGAGGTGGATCAAAAAAGATCTTGCTGTGATTTACGTCAGAGTATTCTTCGTAAGTTTTCCTCTCAGAGTTTTATACTGTCAAATCTTACATTATGGTCTCTAATCCATTTTGAATATATTTTTATGGATGGTGTTGGGGAGTGTTCTAATTTCATTCTTTTATATGTAGCTGTCCATATTTCCCAGCACCACTGATTGAAGAGACTGTCTTATCTCCATTGTATAGTCTTGCCTCCTTTGTCATAGATTAGTTGACCATAGGTGTGTAGGTTTATCCCTGGGCTTTCTTTTTTTTTTTCCTTTTACACGTTTATTGGAGTATAATTGCTTTACAATGGAGTGTTTGTTTCTGCTGTATAACAAAGTGAATCAGCTATACATATACAAATGTCACCAGATCCCCTCCCTCTTGCATCTCCCTCCCACACTCCATATCCCACCCCTTTAGGTGGTCACAAAGCACCAAGCTGATCTCCCTCTTCTATGTGGCAGCATCCCAGTAGCTATGAGTGTTACATTTGGTAATGTATTTATGTCCATGCCACTCTCTCACTTCGTCCCAGCCTATCCATCCCCCTTCCAGTGTCCTCAAGTACTTTCCCTATGTCTGTGTCCTTAATCCTGTCCTACCACTAAGTTCTTCAAAATCTTTTTTTTTTTTCTTCATTAGATTCCGTATATCTCTGTTAACATACAGTATTTGTTTTTCCCTTTCTGACTTACTTCACTGTGTAGGACAGATTCTAAGTCCATCCACCTCAGTGCAAATAACTCAGTTTTGCTTCTTTTTATGGCTGAGTAATATTCCATTGTATATATGTGCCAGATCTTCTTTATCCATTCATCTGTCTATGGACACTTAGGTTGCTTCCATGTCCTGGCTATTGTAAATAGAGCTGAAATGAACATTTTCGTACAAAACTCTTTTTGAATTATGGTTTTCGCAAGGCAAATGCACAGTAGTTGGATTGTTGTGTCGTTTGGTACTTCTATTGTTAGTTATTTAAAGGAACCTCCGTACTGTTCTCCCTAGTGCCCATATCAATTTACATTCCCACCCAGAGTGCAAGTGTGTTCCCTTTTCTCCAATAAAGGCCTCTCCAGCATTTACTGTTTTGTAGATTTTTTTTGATGATTGCCACTCTGACTGCTGTGAGGTGATACCTCACGGTAGTTTTGATTTGCATTTCTCTAATGATTAGTGATGTTCAGCATCCTTTCATGTGTTTCTTGGTAATCTGTATATCTTCTTTGGAGAAATGTCTATTTAGGTCTTCTGCCCGTTTTTGGATTGGGTTGTTTGTTTTTGTGATATTGAGCTACATGAGGTGCTTGTAAATTTTGGAGATTAATCCTTTGTCAATTGCTTCATTTGAAAATATTTTCTCCCATTCTGAGGGTTGTTTTTGCATCTTGTTTATGTTTTCCTGTATTGTGTAAAAGCTTTTAAGTTTCATTAGGTCCCATTTGTTGATTTCTGTTTTTATTTCCATTTCTCTAGGAGGTGGGTCAAAAAGGATCTTGCTGTGATTTATGTCATAGAGTGTTCTGCCTATGGTTTCCTCTAAGTGTTTTATAGTGTCTGGTCTTATATTTAGATCTCTAATCAATTTAGAGTTTATTTTTGTGTATGGTGTTATGGAGTGTACTAATTTCATTCTTTTATGTGTAGGGGTCCAGTATTTCCAGCACCAATTACTGAAGAGACTGTCTTTTCTCCATTGTATATCCTTAGCTCCTTTTTCATAGATGAGATAGCCATAGGTATGTAGGTTTAACTCTGAGCTTTCTGTCCTGTTCGATTGATCTGAGTTTATGCCAATCTGCATCCACTTGATTCCATTATGGAGACATATAAATTCATAGGTTTCAAGATTATTAGCAGTCAGATATATTCCTCTTCAGTGAATAGGGTGTTTTGTGTCCAGTTCATTGAGAAAGGAGTAGGTCTTGTCTATTACATATTTGGTATATGGAATGGTATCTGTGCTAATTTCAAACTCTGCTTTTACACATCACCCCACATCACCTTTCCCCTTAAGGAGGCATAAGTGTTTTTTCTAAATCTGTAACTCTGTTCTCTTTTGAAATTCAGTTCATGTGTAGCCATGTTTATATTCCCTCTATAAGTGATATATTACAATAAGTTTCCTTTTCTTTGTGGCTCCTTTCACTTAGCATCATCGTACCTAAAGCCACTCATTATGCTGCTATTGGCCTTATGACATTGATTTTATGTCTGAGTGACATTCCATTGTATATAAGTATCACAACATCTTTATCCATTATGTTTTTTCCTTTCCTGGTGTATTTAAAGTGTACCGAAGTTGAGGTTCTTGTAAACAGAGCAGCCATAAACTTTGGTGTGGCTGTGTGTTGTGGATTTTTAGTTTTCCCAAAATACACGCCCATGAGTGGAAGTGTGCTATGCTCTGTAGCTCTGTTTTAGAAAACAACATACAGTTCTCCAGAGAGGCTGTTGACAATTTACATTCTGTCCATCGGCATAACCAGGCTCCCGTTTCTCCTTGGCCTGTCTTGTATTTGTGGTTTTTACACTATTTGCGGATAGCCCTTTGGACCGGAGGTAAGTTACACTTCTATGTAGTGTGGATTTGCAATGCCTGATGGCTTGCTTGGCCAAAAAGGGCGTATGCATTTTTTCCTGAATATATTCAAGAAAATACACATACTCACTTTTTGGCCAAGGACATCATTGTCGAAGTTCTGTCACTTTTCATGTGCTTTAAAGACGACTTCAATCTACCTCTTGAAATCTGTTTCCTTGAATTCTGCCTTGCATTCAAATCCTCTTCACTGCCTTACCTCAATATATTTCTGGATGATAGTTGTCCCTTATAACTCTGCAAGTTTGTGAATTGCTGTGCCCCTTATTTCCATTTTTCAAATCGCCGATTTGTGAGCTGGCTGCAATACAGCAGGATGGCTTTAGGCCCTAGTCTGGTTCCGGGGCTGCAGGCTGAGCCTTTGTTTAATTCTTCTTCCTGAGGTGAAACTAGAGAGACATGTGCCCATCCAAACACCTACAGCTAATCTCTCATTTGTTTCCCCTCTTCCTGTTCATTCTCTGCACAATTTGCAAACTGTGCATAACAGGACGGTAAAGCCGCTGAAACTCCAAGTGGGGAGATTTTCAGTAATGCAGATGGAATGGCGAAGCCCAGCACGATGAAAGGAAAAATGAGGTACCTTTTAGAAAACTTTCCCGATTACACAGTGTACCAACCACTGGGTTTCCCATGCATTTTTAACTGTAGGAAGATTCCCTTAAACCTGGAGTGTTGGGACCACTAGAATGTGTAGCACAAAGTATTGCTCTAAGTGGTGTTCTTTTGCTCACACAACCTCAGCAATCTTGTCAGCTCCAAGTGTCCAGTCTTATGTCTCATCCAGAGGTGGGTGTAAAGTTGGTCAATCCACGTTGCATCACAGGCCCTGAACGTAATTTTTAAGAATTTCTCTTTGTTTCGCTGTTTTTGCATTTTGCTTTTGAAATTTATTTTTATACGGGGGGTTTAGCTGAATTTCAGTGCAGTGTTCATTCCGTTATACACAGGCATGATTCCTTTATGGAGACATGAGAATACATATGTTTTAAAATACTTAAAGTCAGATATATTCCTCTGCAATGAATAGGGGGTGTTGAGTCCAGTTCATTGTGCTGGGAGTAGGTGTTGTCTATTACAAACATGGTTTATGTATTGGTATCTGTGCTAATTTAAAACTGTGGTTTTATGCATTACCCCACCTCGCCTTTCCCCTTAAGCAGGTAGAAGATTGATTTCTAAATGTGTGACTCTGTTGTGTTAGTAATTCAGTTCATGTGTAGCCATGTGTACATTCCCGCTATGAGTCATATCTTATGATAAGATTCATTACTCTGTACTCTTTCCTAACTCAGTTCATGTGTAGCCATGTTTACAGGACCTTCATAAGTGATATCTTATGATAAGTTTCTTTTTCTCTGTGACTTATTTCACTTAGAATCTTCGTGCATGAATCCACTCATTTTGCTGCTACTCGCCTTATGACATTGATGTCATGGCTGAGGGATATTCCATCGTACGTAAGTACCAGAATTTCTTGAACCATTTTTGTCTTTCCTGGGACATTTATGGTGTACCCAAGTTGAGGTTCTTGTAAGCAGAGCAGCCCTAAATATTGGGGTGGCTCTGTCTTATTGATTTTCATTTCTCCCAAGATATATTCCATAGACTAGAAGTGCCGTCCACTCTGTAGCTCTGTTTTTTACTTGTTTTAGCGAACAGAATGCACTCCTCCAGAGAGGCAGTTGGCAATTTACATCCTGCCCATCAGCATAACTAGGCTCCCTTTTCTCCAGGGCATGTCTTGCCTTTCCGGTTTTCACACATTTTGTGATGTCCGTTTTGACTGGTGGGTAGTGATACTTCTTTGTAGTGCAGATTTGCATTGCCCGCTTGCTTGCTTGGCTATAAAGGGTGTATGTGTTTTCTCCTGAATATATTCAGGAGAAAACACATACGCCCTGTTTGGCCAAGTGCATCATTTTCGAAGTTGTGCCCCTCTTCCTGTGCTTTAAAGGCGATTCCAATATACCTCTTGTAATCTGTTTCCTGCTATTCTGGCTCCCTTTCAAGTATGCCTCGTTGCCTTCCCTCAACAGATTTTTGGTCGATAGTAGGCCTTTATTACTCTGTCAATTTGTGAATTGCTGTGCCCCGAGCTCCATTTTTCAACTCGTTTTTTGTGAGCTGACCGAAAGTCCAAAATTTTGCTTCAGGATCTATACTGGTTCCCGGCGTGTGGCTGATACTTTGGTTAATTCTTCTTTCTGCCGGGAAATTAGAGTGAAATGTGCCCGTGCAAATGCCTAACAGCTACTCTCTCATTGGTTCTCCATCTTTCCTTTCATCCTCTGCCTAATTTGCAACCTGTGAGAACCAGGAGGTTAAAGGGGCTGTCTCGCCAAGTTGGGAGATTGATAGCAAAGCAGTTGGAAATTCAAACTGAAGCACAAGGACAGGGATTATTAGTTGAGTTTTAGAAACCTTTCGTATTCACAGAGTGTCCATTCTCTTGCTTTCCCGTACATGTTATAGCTGTAGTAAAATTCCCTTCAACCAGGAGAGTTTGAATCCTTGGAATGTGTTCCACACATTATTGTTTAAATGGTCTGCTTTTGCTGACCCAATCTCACCAATCCTCTCAGTCCCAAGTGTCCATCATTATGCCACATCCAGCTGTCGTTGTAGATAGGGTCATTCCAGGTTTCATCAGAGCTCCTGAAGGAATTGTAAAGAATTTCCCTGTTTTTTTCTTTGGTTTTTGAAATTCCTTTTTATAGTGGGTTTGAGCTGATTCTCAGTGCCATGTTTATGCCAGTCTAGACACACTTGATTCCCTTACGGAGACTTATCAATACATAGGTTTTAAGATTCTTACTAGTCAGATATATTCCTCTGCGGGAAATATGGGGTTTGAGTCCCTTTCACTGCGGAAAGTGAAGGTCTTGACTATTCCTCATTTGGTTTTTGAGACGGTACCTGTACTACTATCAAACTCTGGTTTCATGCATCACCCCACCTCTCTGTCCCCCTTAAGCAGGCATAAGAGTGTTTTCTAAATGGGAGACTCTGTTCTCCTACCTAAATCAGTTCATGTGTAGCCATGTTTACAGGACCTTCATAAGTGATATCTTATGATAACTTTCTTTTTCTCTGTGACTTATTTCACTTAGAATCATCGTACCTAAATCCACTCATTTTGCTGCTACTGGCCTTATGACATTGATTTCATGGTTGAGGGATATTCCATCGTACGTAAGTAACACAATTTCTTGAACCATTTTTGTCTTTCCTGGGATATTTAATGTGTACCCAGGTTGAGGTTCTTGTAAGCAGTGCAGCCCTAAATTTTGGGGTGGCTCTGTCTTATTGATTTTCAGTTTTCCCAAGGTATATTCCCCTGACTGGAAGTGCCCTTGGCTCTGTAGCTCTGTTGTTTACTTGTTTTAGGGAACACAATGCACTCCTCCACAGAGGCAGTTGGCAATTTACATCCTTCACATCAGCATAACAAGGCAACCTGTTCTCCAGGGCATGTCTTGCCTTTCTGGTTTTTACACATTTTGCGATGTCCGTTTTGACTGGTGGGTAGTGATACTTCTTTATAGTGCAGATTTGCATTGCACGCTTGTTTGCTTGGCTATAAAGGGCGTATGCGTTTTCTCCTGAATATATTCAGGAGAAAACGAATATGCCCTTTTTGGCCAAGTGCATCATTGTCGAAGTTGTGCCCCTCTTCCTGTGATTTAAAGGTGATTCCAATGTACCTGTTGAAATCTGTTTCCTGCTATTCTGGCTCGCTTTCAAGTCCGCCTCGTTGCCTTCCCTCAACAGATTTTTGGACGATAGTTGTCCTTTATTACTCTGCCACTTTGTGAATTACTGGGCCCCTGAGCTCCATTTTTCATCTTGTTTTTTGTGAGCTGACTGCAAGTCCAAAATTGTGCTTCAGGACCTATACTGCTTCCCGGCGTGTGGCTGAGACTTTGGTTTCTTCTTCTTCCTGCCGGGAAATTAGAGTGACATGTGCCCGTCCAAATGCCTAACAGCTACTCTCTCATTGGTTCTCCCTTTTCCCTTTCATCCTCTGCCAAATTGGCAACCTGTGCGAACCAAGGGGTTAAAGAGTCTGTCTCTCCAAGTTGGGAGATTGATAGTAAAGCAGTTGGAAAGTCAAACCAGAGCACCAGGAGAGGGACAATAAGTTGAGTTTTAGAAACCTTTCGTATTCACAGTGTGTCCATTCTCTAGGTTTCCCGTACATGTTATAGCTGGAGTAATATTCCCTTCAACCTGGAGATTTGGGTCCCTAGGAATGTGTGCCACGCATTATTGCTTTAAATGGTCTGCATTTGCTCACCGAAACTCACCAATGCTCTCAGTCCAAAGTGTCCAGCATTATGCCACATCCAGCTGTCGTTGTAGATAGGGTCATTCCAGGATTCATCAGAGCCCCTGAAGGAATTGTAAAGAATTTCCCTGGTTTTTTTTTGTTTTTGAATTTCCTTTTTATACTGAGTTTGAGCCGATTCTCACTGCCATGTTTATGCCAGTCTAGACACACTTGATTCCCTTACGGAGACATATCAATATATAGGTTTTAAGATTCTTACTAGTCATATATTTTCCTCTGTGAGAAATATGGAGTTTTGGGTCCCTTTTAGTGAGGAATGTGTAGGTCATGTCTATTCTTTATTTGATTTTTGGAACGGTACATATACTACTATCAAACTCTGGTTTTATGCATCACCCCACCTCTCCTTCCCGCTTAAGCAGGCATAAGACTTTTTTCTAAATGTGAGGCTCTGTTCTCTTTCGTAACTCAGTTCATGTGTAGCCATGTTTACAGGACCTTCATAAGTGATATCTTATGATAAGTTTCTATTTCTCTGTGACTTATTTCACTTAGAATCATCGTACCTGAATCCACTCATTTTGCTGCTACTGGCCTTATGACATTGATTTCATGGCTGAGGGATATTCCATCTTACGTAAGTAACACAATTTCGTGATCAATTTTTGTCTTTCCGGGGATATTTATGGTGTACCCAACTTGAGGTTCTTGTAAGCAGTGCAGCCCTAAATTATGGGGTGGCTCTCTCTTATTGATTTTCAGTTTTCCCAAGCTATATTTCCTAGACTAGAAGTGCACTTGGCTCTGTAGCTCTGTTGTTTACTTGTTTTAGGGAACACAATACACGCCGCCAGAGAGGCAGTTGGCATTTTACATCCCGCCCATCCTCATAACTAGGCTCTCTGTTCTCCAGGGCCTGTCTTTCCTTTCTGGTTTTTACACATTTTGCGGATCTCCCTTTTGACTGGTGGGAAGTGATACTTCTTTGTAGTGCACATTTGCATTGCCTGCTTGCTTGTTTGGCCAAAAAGGGCGTATGCTTTTTCACCAGAATATATTCAGGAGAAAACGCATACGCCCTTTTTGGCCAAGTGCATCATTGTCGAAGTTGTGCACCTCTTCCTGTGCTTTAAAGTCGATTCCAATGTACCTCTTGAAATCTGTTTCCTGCATTTCTGGCTCGCTTTCAAGTCTGCCTCGTTGCCTTCCCTCAACAGATTTTAGGACTATAGTTGTCCTTTATTACACTGCCAGTTTGTGAATTGCTGTGCCCCTGAGCTCCATTTTTCAACTCGTTTTTTGTGAGCTGACCGCAAGCCCAAAATTTTGCTTCACGAACTATACTGGTGCCCACCGGGTGGCTGAGACTTTGGTTAATTCTTCTTCCTGCCGGGAAACTAGAGTGACATGTGCCCGTCCAGACGCCTAACAGCTACTCTCTCATTAGTTCTCCGTCTTCACTTTCATGCTCTGCAAATTGGCAATATGTGCGAACCAGGAGGTTAAAGGGGCTGTCTCTCCAAGTTGGGAGATTGATAGTAAAGCTGTTGGAATGTCAAACCGGAGCTCCAGGAGAGGGACAATTAGTTGACTTTTAGAAACCTTTCGTATTCAGAGTGTGTCCATTCTCTATGTTTCCCGTACATGTTATAGCTGGAGTAATATTCCCTTCAACCTGGATATTTGGGTCCCTTGGAATGTGTGCCAAGCATTATTGCTTTAAATGGTCTGCACTTGCTCACAGAATCTCACCAATCCTCTCTGAACCACGTGTCCAGCCTTATGCCACATCCAGCTGTCCTTTTAGATAGGGTCACTCCAGGTTTCCTCAGAGCCCCTGATGGAATTTTAAAGAATTTCCCTGTTTTTTTGTTTTGTTTTTGAAATTCCTTTCTATAGTGGGTTTGAGCTGATTCTCACTGCCATGTTTATGCCAGTTAGGACACACTTGATTCCCTTATGGAGACATATCAATACATAGGCTTTAAGATTTATACTAGTCAGATGTATTCCTCTGCGGGAAATATGGGCTTTTGAGTTCCTTTAACTGAGGAAAGTTTAGGTCTTGTCTATTCCGTATTTGGATTTTGGAACTGTACTTGTACTAATATCAATCTCTGGTTTTATGCATCACCACACCTCTCCTTCCCCCTTAAAAAGGTATAAGGGTGTTTTCTGAATGTGAGACTCTGTTCTCTTTCCTAACTCACTTCATGTGTAGCCATGTTTACAGGACCTTCATAAGTGATATCTTATGATAAGTTTCTTTTTCTCTGTGACTTATTTTCCTTAGAGTCATCATACCTGAATCCACTCATTTTGCTGCTACTGGCCTTATGACATTGATTTCATGGCTGAGAGATATTCCATCGTACGTAAGTACCACAATTTCTTGAACCATTTTTGTCTTTCCTGGGATATTTCAGGTGTACCCAAGTTGAGGTTCTTGTAAGCAGTGCAGCCCTAAATTTTGGGGTGGCTGTGTCTTACTGATTTTCAGTTTTCCCAAGGTATATTCCCTAGACAAGAAGTGCATTTGGCTCTGTAGCTCTGTTGTTTACTTTTTTGGGGGAACACAATGCATTCTTCCAGAGAGGCAGTTGGCAATTTACATCCCGCCCATCAGCATAACTAGGCTCCCTGTTCTCCAGGGCATGCGTTGCCTTTCCAGTTTTTACACATTTTGCAGATGTCCCTTTTGTCCAGTGAGAAGTGATACTGCTTTGTAGTGCAGATTTGCATTGCCCGCTTGCTTGCTTGGCCAAAAAGGGCATATGCATTTTCTCCTGAATATATTCTGGAGAAAACTCATATGCACTTTTTGGCCAAGTGCATCATTGTCGACAATGAGCCCCTCTTGCTGTGTTTAAAAGGCGATTCCAAAGTACCTCTTGAAATTTGTTTCATGCTATTGTGCCTCGTTTTCAAGTCCGCCTCATTGCCATCCCTCAAAAGATTTTTGGACAATAGTTGTCGTTCATTACACTGCCAGTTTTTGAATTGCTGTACCCCAGAGCTCCATTTTCCAACTCGTTTTTTGTAAGCTGACATCAAATCCACAATTTTGGTTGAGGACCTGTACTGGTTCCTGGCGGGTGACTGAGAATTTGGTTAATATTTATTCCTTACGGGAAATTAGAGTGACATGTGCCAGTCCAAATGCCTAACAGCAACTCTCTCATTGGTTCTCCATCTTACCTTTCATCCTCTGCCAATTGGCAACATGTGAGAATCAGGAGGTTAAAGGGGCTGTCTTTCCAAGTTGGGAGATTGATAGTAAAGCAGTTGGAAATACAAACTGAAGCAACATGAGAGGGATTATTAGTTGAGTTTTAAAAACCTTTCATATTCACAGTGTGTCCATTCTCTATGTTTCCCGTAAATGTTATAGCTGTAGTAGTATTCCCTTCAAGCTGCGGAGTTGGGACCATTGGAATGTGTGCCACACATTATTGCTTTAAATGGTCTGCATTTGCTGACCCAATCTCACCAATCCTCTCAGTCCCAAGTGTCCAGACTTATGCCACATCCAGCTGTCATTGTAGATAGGGTCATTACAAGTTTCATCAGAGCCCCTGAAGGAATTGTAAAGAATTTCCCTGTTTTTTTGTTTTGTTTTTGAAATTCCTTTTTATATTGGGTTTGATCTGATTCTCACTGCCATGTTTATGCCAGTTAGTACACACTTGATTCCCTTACGGAGACCTATCAATACATATGTTTTAATATTCTTACTAATCAGATATATTCCTCTGTGGGAAATATGGGGTTTTGAGTCCCTTTCACTGAGGAAGGTGTAGGGATTGACTCTTCCATAGTTGGTTTTGGGAATGGTACATGTACTAATATCAAACTCTGGTTTTATGCATCACCCCACCTCTCCTTCCCACTTAAGCAGGCATAAGCGTGTTTTCTAAATGTGAGACTCAGTTCTCTTTCCTAACTCAGTTCATGTGTAGCCATGTTTACAGGACCTTCATAAGTGATATCTTATGATAAGTTTCTTTTTCTCTGTGACTTATTTCACTTAGAATCATCGTACCTGAATCCAATCATTTTGCTGCTACTGGCTTTATGACATTGATTTCATGGCTGAGGGATATTCCATCGTACATATGTACCACAATTTCTTGAACCCTTTTTGTCTTTCCTGGGATATTTCAGGTGTACCCAAGTTGAGGTTCTTGTAAGCAGTGCAGCCCTAAATTTTGGGTGGCACTGTCTTATTGATTTTCAGTTTTCCCAAGGTATATTCCCCTGACTGGAAGTGCCCTTGGCTCTGTAGCTCTGTTGTTTACTTGTTTTAGGGAACATAATGCACTCCGCCAGAGAGGCAGTTGGCATTTTACATCCCGCCCATCAGCATAACTAGGCTCCCTGTTCTCCAGGGCCTGAGTTCCCTTTCTAGTTTTTACACATTTTGCGGATTTCCCTTTTGTCCGGTGGGAAGTGATACTGCTTTGTAGTGCAGATTTGCATTGCCCGCTTGCTTGCTCGGCCAAAAAGGGCGTATGCGTTTTCTCCTGAATATATTCAGGAGAAAAGTCATACGCACTTTTTGGCCCATTGCATCATTGTCGAATTTGTGCCCCTCTTACTGTGCTTTAAAGGCGATTCCAATTTACCTCTTGAAATCTGTTTCCTGCTATTCTGGCTCACTTTCAAGTCCACCTTGTTGCCTTCCCTCAACATATTTTTGGACGATAGTTTTCCTCTGTTACTCTGCCCGTTTGTGAATTGCTGTGCCCCTGAGCTCCATTTTTCAACTCGTTTTTTGTGAGCTGAACGCAAGTCCAAAATTTTGGTTCAGGACCTATACTGGTTCCCGGCGGGTGGCTGAGACTTTGGCTAATACTTCTTCGTGCCAGGAGATTACAGTGACTAATGCCAGTCCAAATGCCTAACAGCTACTCTCTCATTGGTTGTCCATCTTCCCTTTCATCCTCCGCCAAATTGGCAACATGTGAGAACCAGGAGGTTAAAGGGGGGGCTGTCTCTCTAAGTTGGGAGATTGATAGTAAGGCATTTGGAAATTCAAATCGGAGCACCAGGAAAGGGACTATTAGTTGAGTTTTAGAAACCTTTCGTATTCACAGTGTGTCCATTCTCTAGGTTTCCCGTACATGTTATAGATGTATTAATATTCCCTTCAACCTGGAGAGTTGGGACCCTTGGAATGTGTGCCACACATTATTGCTCTAAATGGTCTGTATTTGCTCACTGAATCTCACCAATCCTCTCAGTCCCAAGTGTCCAGCCTTATGCCACATCCAGCTGTCATTATAGATAGTATCATTCCAGGTTTCATCAGAGCCCCTGAAGGAATTTTAAAGAATTTCCCTGCTTTTTTGTTTTTTTATTGAAATACCTCCTTAGTGGGTTTGAGCTGATTCTCACTGCCATGTTTATGCCAGTCTAGACACACTTGATTACCTTATGGAGACATATTGATACATAGGTTTTAAGATTTATACTAGTCAGATGTATTCCTCTGTGGGAAATATGGGGTTTTGAGTTCCTTTAACTCAGTAAACTTTAGGTCTTGTCTATTCCGTATTTGGATTTTGGAACAGTACCTGTACTAATATCAATCTCTGGTTTTATGCATCACCACACCTCTCCTTCCCCCTTAAGAAGGCATAAGGGTGTTTTCTGAATGTGAGACTCTGTTCTCTTTCCTAACTCACTTCATGTGTAGCCATGTTTACAGGACCTTCATAAGTGATATCTTATGATAAGTTTCTTATTCTCTGTGACTTATTTTCCTTAGAATCATCATACCTGAATCCACTCATTTTGCTGCTACTGGCCTTATGACATTGATTTCATGGCTGAGAGATATTCCATCGTACGTAAGTACCACAATTTCTTGAACCATTTTTGTCTTTCCTGGGATATTTCAGGTGTACCCAAGTTGAGGTTCTTGTAAGCAGTGCAGCCCTAAATTTTGGGGTGGCTCTGTCTTATTGATTTTCAGTTTTCCCAAGGTATATGCCCTAGACTGGAAGTGCACTTGGCTCTGTAGCTCTGTTGTTTACTTTTTTTGGGGAACACAATGCATTCTTCCAGAGAGGCAGTTGGCAATTTACATCCCGCCCATCAGCATAACTAGGCTCCCTGTTCTCCAGGTCCTGTGTTGCCTTTCTAGTTTTACACATTTTGCGGATGTCCCTTTTGTCCGGTGGGAAGTGATACTGCTTTGTAGTGCAGATTTGCATTGCCCGCTTGCTTGCTTGGCCAAAAAGGGCATATGCATTTTCTCCTGAATATATTATGGAGAAAACTCATATGCACTTTTTGGCCAAGTGCATCATTGTTGACAATGAGCCCTTCTTGCTGTGCTTAAAAGGCGATTCCAAAGTACCTCTTGAAATTTATTTCATGCTATTGTGTCTCGTTTTCAAGTCCACCTCTTTTCCATCCCTCAAAAGATTTTTGAACTATAGTTGTCATTCGTTACCCTGCCAGTTTTTGAATTTCTGTGCCCCAGAGCTCCATTTTTCAACTCGTTTTTTGTAAGCTGACAGCAAATCCACAATTTTGGTTGAGGACCTGTACTGGTTCCTGGCGGGTGACTGAGACTTTGGTTAATATTTCTTCCTGACGGGAAATTAGAGTGACATGTGCCCGTCCAAATGCCTAACAGCTACTCTCTCATTGGTTCTCCCTCTTCCCTTTCATCCTCTGCCAAATTGGCAACCTGTGCGAACCAGGAGGTTAAAGGGTCTGTCTCTCCAAGTTGGGAGATTGATAGTAAAGCAGTTCGAAACTCAAACTGGAGCACCAGGATAGGGACTATTAGTTGAGTTTTAAAATCCTTTAGTATTCACACAGTTTCCCTTCTCTACGTTTCCCATACATGTTATAACTGTAGTGATATTCCCTTTTACCTCTCGACTTGGGACCCATGGAATTGGTGGAATGCATTATTGCTTTAAACGGTCTGCATTTTCTCATCCAATCTCACCAATCCTCTCAGTCCCAAGTGTCCAGCCTTATGTCGCATCCAGCTGTCATTTTAGATAGGGTCATTCCAGCTTTCATCAGAACACCTGAAGTAATTGTGTTAGAATTTCGCTGTTTTTTTGTTTTGTTTCTGAAATTCATTTATATAATGATGTTGAGCTGATATTCACTGACAGGTTTATGCCAGTCTAGACACACTTGATTCACTTATGGATACATATCAATACGTAGGTGTTAAGATTCTTACTAGTCAGATATATTCCTCTGCGGGAATAGGGCTGTTGAGTCCCGTTCAGTGAGGAAGGAGTAGGTCTTGTCTCTTCTGTATTTGGATTATGCAACGGTACCTGTGCTAATATCAAACTCTGGTTTTGTTCATCTCCCCACCTCTCCTTTCCCCTTAAGCAGGCATAAGTAAGTTTTCTAAATGTGAGACTCTGTTCTCTTTCCTAATTCTGTTCATGTGTAGCCATGTTTACATTTCCTTCATAAGTGATATCTTATTTCCAAATGCTCCACGGCTCTTGTCATCATAATGCTCCATGATGTTCGTCATCACAATTATCCATGGCCTTCTCATCACAATGCTCCACCGTCTTGACATCACATTGCTCCATGCCCTGGTCATCACAATGCTCCATGTCCCTTGTCATCACAATTCTCCACCTCTTTGTCATCACAATGCTCGATGACACTTCTCATCACAATGTTAAATGCTTTTGTCATCACAATTCTCCATGCACTTGTCATCGCAATGCTCCCTGACCCATGTCATAGCAAGCTCCATATGCTTGTCATCACAATGCTTCATAACATTGTTATAAAAATTCTCAATGTCCCTTGTCATCACAATGCTGCATGCCAATGTCATCACAATGCTCCATGACACTTGTCATCACAATGCTCCAAGCCCTTGTCATCACAATACTCCATGCCCTTGTCATCACAATGCTCCATGACCTCTGTCATCACAATGTTTCCTGACACCTGTCATCACAATGCTCCAAGCCCCTTGTCAGTACAGTGCTCCATGATGCTCATCATCACAATTACCCAAGGTCTTCTAATCACAATGCTTCAGGGTTTTACCATCACAATGCTCCATGCCCTGGTCATCTCAATGCTCCATGTCCCTTGTCATCACAATTCTCCACGTCCTTATCATCACAATGCTCCTTGACACTTCTCCTCACAATGTTATATGCTCTTGTCATCACAATTCTGCGTGCGCTTGTCATCACAATGCACCAGGACCCCTGTCATAGCAAGCTCCATGCGCTTGTCATCACAATGTTTCAAGACCAGGTCATTAAAATTCTCAATGGCCGTTGTCATCACAATGATCCATGCCCTTGTCATCACAAAGCTCCTTTACCTTTGTCATCACAATCCTCCATGACACTTGGCATCACAATGCTCCATGTCATTGGCATCACAATGGAACATGACATATGTCATCACAATGCTCCCTGACACCTATCTTAACAATAATCCATGACGTTGTCATCACAATGCTCCATGCCATTGTCATCACAATGCTCTATGACACTTGTCATCACAATGCTCCAAGCCCTTGTCATCACAATACTCCATGCCCTTGTCATCACAATGCTCCATGACCTCTGTCATCACAATGTTCCCTGACACCTGTCATCACAATGTTCCATGCCCCTTGTCAGTACAGTGCTCCATGATGCTCGTCATTACAATTACCCAAGGTCTTCTCATCACAATGCTTCAGGGTTTTACCATCACAATGCTCCATGCCCTGGTCATCTCAATGCTCCATGTCCCTTGTCATCACAATTCTCCACATCCTTATCATCACAGTGCTCCTTGACATTTCTCCTCACAATGTTATATGCTCTTGTCATCACAATTCTGCATGAACTTGTCATCACTATTCTCCAGGACCCTTGTCATAGCAAGCTCCATGCGATTGTCATCACAATGTTTCAAGACCTGGTCATTAAAATTCTCAATGGCCCTTGTCATCACAATGATCCATGCCCTTGTCATCACAAAGCTCCTTTACCTTTGTCATCACAATCCTCCATGACACTTGGCATCACAATGCTCCATGTCATTGGCATCACAATGGAACATGACAAATGTCATCACAATGCTCCCTGACACATATCTTAACAATAATCCATGACGTTGTCATCACAATGCTCCATGCCATTGTCATCACAATGCTCCATGACACTTGTCATCACAATGCTCCAAGCACTTGTCATCACAATACTCCATGCCCTTGTCATCACAATGCTCCATGACCTCTGTCATCACAATGTTCCCTGACACCAGTCATCACAATGCTCCATGACCCTTGTCAGTACAGTGCTCCATGATGCTCGTCATCACAATTACCCAAGGTCTTCTCATCACAATGCTTCAGGGTTTTACCATCAAAATGCTCCATGCCCCTGTCATCACAATGTTCCATGCCCTTGACATCCCAATGCTCCATGGCCGCTGTCATGACAATGCTCCGTGACTCCATTCATCACAATGCTTCATGATCTTTGTGATCACAATGGTCAGTGCCCTCATCATCACAAGGCTCTGTGACCTGTCACCACAATGCTCCATGAACTTTTCATCACAATGCTCCATGACCCTTGTCATCACAATGCTCCATGCCTTTCTCAGCACAATACGCAAAGACACTTGTCATCACAATGCTCCATGTGCTTGTCAACACAATGCTCCACCAGCTTGTCATCACAATGCTCCCTGCACTTCTCATCATAATGCTCTGTCACCACTGATATCACACTGTTCCATAACTAGTCATCACAATACTCCCTCACCCTTCTCATCACAATGTCCCATGACCCCTGTCATCACAATACTACATGCACTTATCATCACAGTGCTCCATGACCCCTGACCTCAAAATGCTCCATAACACATGTCATCAAAATGCTCCATAACATTTGTCATCACAAAGTTCAGTGACCCTTGGCATCACAATGCTCCATGTCATTGTCATCACAATGCTCCAGGAAACTTCTCATCACATTGCTCCATGCCCTTGTCATCACAAATGTCCATGACGCTTGTCATCACAATGTTCGATGCCCTTCTCATAACAATGCTCCATGCCCTTGTCATTACAGTCCTCCATGAACCCTGTATCACAGTGTTCCAGGCATTTTTCATCACAGTGCTCCAGTCCCACTCTCATCACAATAATCCATGAAACTTTTCAGACCAATGCCCCATGGCATTGTCAACACAATGCTCCATTACCACTGTCATAACAATGCTCCATTATCCAAGTCATCAAAATGTTCCACAGCCTTGTCATCACAAGGCTCCATGACCGTTGTCATCACAAGGCTCCATACACATGAAATCACAATGCTCCATGTCCTTGTCATCACAAAGCTCCATGATGCATGTCTTCAGAATGCTCCATGGCTTTCTCATTACAATGCACCATTCCCTTGTCATCACAATGCTCCATGACACCTGTCATCACAATGCTCCGTGACTCCAGTCATCACAATGCTTCATGACCTTTGTCATCACAATGGTCCATGCCCTGGTCACACAAGGCTCTGTGATGTTTGTCACCACAATGCTCCATGCCCTTGTCATCATAATGCTCCATGCACACTGTGATCACAATAATCCATGAAAATTGTCAGACCAATGATCCATGCCCTCTTCACACGAGGCTCTGTGATCTTTGTCACCACAATGCTCCATGAACTTTTCTTCACAATGCTCTGTGTCCCTTGTCATCACAATGCTCCATGCCTTTGTCAGCACAATGCTCCATGACACTTGTCATCACAAGGCACCATGGCCCTCTCATCACAATGCTCCAGGACCTTCTCATTGCATTGCTCCATTCCTTTCTCATCACAATGCTCCATGACCCCTGTCATCACAGTACTCCATGAATATTTTCAGCCCAATGCTCCATGACTTTCTCATCACAATGCTCCATGACCCATGTCATCACAATGCTACATGACCACAGCTATCAAAATGATCCATGCCACTTGTCATCAGAATATTCCATGCGCTTGTCATCCCCATTCTCCATGACCCCTGTAATCACAATGGTCCTTGACACTTGTTGTCACATAGCTCCATGACACTTGTCATCACGGTGCTCCATGCCTTTGTCAGCAAAATGATACAAGACCTTGTCATCACAATGCTCCATTCACTTGTCCTCACAATTCTCCATTACCTGTGTCATCACAATCCTCCATGAACTTTGGGATCACACTGCTTCATGCCCTTGTCATCACAATGCTCCATGATTCTTGAAATAAAAATGATCCATGACCTCTCTCATCACTATGCTCCAAACACTTGTGATCAGAATGTTCCATAACACTTGTCATCACAACGCTCCATAACACTTGTCATCACAACGCTCCATGATGCCTGTCATCACAATAATCCATGCCCTTGTCATCACAATGTTCCATGAACTTTGTCATCACAATGCTCCATGAACTTTGTCATCACAATGCTCAATACACTTGTCATCACAATGCTCCCTGACAATTTTCCTCAGAATGCTCCTTGAACCCTGTCTTGAAAAGGCTCCATGCCTTTTTCATCAAAATGCTCCTTGCCCTTTTTCTCACAATGCTCCATGCCATTGTCATCATAATACTCCACAAGGTTGTCATCAGAATGCTCCAAGACCCCTGTCATCACAATGCTCCATGACCCCTCTCATCACAATGCTCCATGACCCATGTCATCACAATGCTCCATGAAACCTGACAACACAATGATCCGGGACTTTTGTCATCAAAATGTTCCATGACACTTGTCATCACAATGATCCATTCCCTTGTCATCATAATGCTCCATTACCTTTGTCATCACAATGCTCCCAGCCCTTGTCATCACAATTCTCCATTACATTTGTCATCACATTTCTCCATGACACTTGGCATCACAATGCTCATTGCCATTGTCATCACAATGCACCGTGACATATGTCACCACAATGCTCCCTGACACCTTTCTTCACAATAATCAATGACCTTGTCATCACAATGCTCCATGCGCTAGTTATCACAATGTGCCATGCCCTCTGTCATCACAATAATCCATGAAACATGTCAGACCAATGTGTCATGCCCTCTCTCACCACAATAATCCATGAAACATGTCTGACCAATGTTCCATGCCCCTTTCATCCCAATTCTCCATGCCCTTTTCATCACAATGCACCATGAACCCTGTCATCACAATGCTCAGTGACTCCAGTCATCACAATGCTTCATGACATTTGTCATCACAATGTTCCATGCTACTTTTCATCTCAATGCTGAATGAACCCTGTCATCACAATGCACCATGCCCATCATCATAATGCTTCATGCTATTGTCATCACAATGAAATCAACATTCTCCATGACCTCTGACACCAAAATGCCCCAAACCCTTGTGATCACAATTTTCCATAACACTTGGCATCACAACGCCCCATTACGCTCGTCATCACAATTATCCATGGTCTTCTCATCACAATGCTCCATGACCTTTGTCATCACAATGCTCAATACACTTGTCATCTCAATTCTCCCTGACACTTGTCCTCAGTATGCTCCTTGAACCCTGTCATGACAAGGATCCATGCATTTTTCATCGCAATGATCTATGCCCTTTTCATCACAATGCTCCAAGACCCCGGTAATCACAATGCTCCATGTGCTTGTCTTCACAAAGCTCCATGACGCATGTCATCAGAAAGCTCCATGGCCTTCTCATCACCATGCTCCATGCCCTTGTCATCTCAATGCTCCAAGACCCCATTAATTACAATGCTCCATGCCGCTTTTCATCAGAATGCTCCATGAGAATTGTCATCACAAAACTGCATGGTCTTCTCAGCACAATGCTCCAGGACATTGTCATCACAATGCTCCATTCCCTTGTCATCACAATGCTCCATGACCCCTGACATCACAATACTCCATGAACATTTTCAGCCCAATGATCCATGACCTTCTCATCACAATGCACCATGACCCCTGTCATCACAATGCTCCATGACCACTGTCATCCCCACGCTCCATGACCCCTCACAACACAATGATCCGGGACTGTTGTCATCAAAAATCTCCATGATACTTGTCATTACAATGATCCATGCCCTTGTCATCCCAATGCTCCATGACATCTTTAATCAGAATATTCCGTGACGCTTGTCATCACAATGCTCCATGACCCTTGTGATCACAGTGCTCCATGACCCCTGTAATCACAATTCTCCATGAACATTTTTAGCCCAATGCTCCATGAACGTCTCATCACAATGCTCCAAGACCCCTGTAATCACAATGCTCCATGCCCCTTTTCATCTCCGTGCTCCATGAACCCTGTCATCACAATGAACCATGCCCATCATCATAATGTTTCATGCTATTTTCATTACAATGAAATCAAAATGCTCCATGACCTCTGTCATCACAATGTTCCAAACCCTTGTGACCACAGTGTTCCATAAAACATGTCATCACAATGCCCCATGACGCTCTACATCACAATTATCCATGGTCTTCTCATCACAATGCTCCATGACCTTTGTGATCACAATGTTCAATACACTTGTCATCACAATGCTCCGTGACACTTGTCGTCATTATGCTCCTTGAACCCAGTCATAACAAGGCTCCATGACTTTTTCATCACAATGATCCATCCCCTTTTCTTCACAATGTTCCAAGACCCATGTAATCACAATTCTCCATGCCCCTTTTCATCAGAATGCTCCATGAGACTCGTCAACACAAGGCTCCAATGTTTTCTTATCACAAAGCTTCAGTACCTTGTCATCAAAATGCTCCATTCCCTTGTCATCACAATGTTCCATGACCCACGCCTTCACAATACTCCATGAATATTTTTAGCCCAATGCTCTATGACTTTCTCATCACAATGCTCCATGAACCTGTCATCACAATGCTCCATTACCACTGTCATCACAATGCTCCATGACCCCTGACAACACAATGATCCGGGACTCTTGTCATCAAAATGCTCCATGACCCTTGTCATCACGATGATCCATGCCCTTGTCATCCTAATGCTCCATGACCCCTGTAATCACAATGCTCCGTGACGCTTGTCATCACAGTGCTCAATGATACTTGTCATCAAAATGCTCCATGCCTTTGTCAGCAAAATGCTTCATGACATTGTCATCACAATGCTCCATGCACTTGACATCACAATACTCCGTTCCAATTGTCATCAAAATCCTCGGTGAACCTTGGGTTCACATTGCTTCATGCCCTTGTCATCACAATGCTCCATGCCCCTTGAAATGAAAATGATCCATGACCTCTGTCATCACAATGCTCCAAACCCTTGTGATCACAATGTTCCATAACACTTGTCATCACAACGCTCCATGATGCCTGTCATCTCAATGCTGCATGAAATTTGGCATCAAAATGCTCAATACACTTGTCATCACAATGCTCCCTGACACTTGTCGTCAGAATGCTCCTTGAAACCTGTCACGAAAAGGTTCCATGCCTTTTTCATCACAATGCTCCATGCCCTTTTCATCACAGTGCTCCATGCCAGTGTCATCAGAATACTCCACAAGCTTGTCATCAGAATGCTACATGACCCCTGTCATCACAATGATCCATGACACCTGTCATCAAAATGCTCCATTTCCCTTGTCATTACAGTGCTCCATGACGCTCGTCATCCCAATTATCCATGACCTTCTCATCACAATGCTCCACGGTCTTGAAATCACAATGCTCAATGCCCTGGTCATTACAGTGCACCATGTCCCTTGTCATCAAAATTCTCCACGTCCTTGTCATCACAATGCTCCAAGACATTTCTCATCACAAAGTTACAAGCTATTGTCATCACAATTATCCATGCACTTGTCATCACAATGCTCCATGACACCTGTCATAGCAAGTTCCATGTGCTTGTCATCACAATGTTTCACGACGTTGGCATCAAAATTCTCAGTTGCCTTGGTCATCACAATGCTCCAAGCCCTTGTCATTACAATGCTCCATGACACTTCTCATCACAATGCTCCAAGCGCTTTTCATCACAATGCTCCATTACCTTTGTCATCACAATCCTCCATGACACTTGTCACCACAATGCTCCATGCCATTGTCATCACAATGCACCATGACATAGGTCATCACAATGGTCCCTGACACCTGACTTCACAATACTCCATGACGTTTTCTTCACAGTGCTCCATGCCCTTGCATTCCCAATGTGCAATGCCCACTGTCATCACAATAATCCATGAAATTTTTCAGACCGATGCTCCATGCCCCTGTCATCACAAAGCTCCATGCACTTGTCATCACAATGCTCCATGACACATGTCATCACAATGCTCCGTGACTCCAGTCATCACAATGCTTCAAGACTTTGTCATCACAATGGTCCATGCCCTCATCATCACAAGTCTCTGTGACATTTGTCACCAAAATGTTCCATGAACTTTTCATCACAATGCTCTGTGACCCTTGGCATCACAATGCTCCATGCCTTTGTCAGCACAATGTTCCATGACACTTGTCATCACAATGCTCTATGAGCTTGTCAGCACAATGCTCCAGGACTGATGTGATCACAATGTGCCATGTGGTTGTCATCACAATGCTCCACATCCTTGTCATCACAATGCTCCACAAACATTGTCATCACAATGCTCCCTGCACTTCTCATGAAAATGCTCTCTCACCACTGATATCACAATGTTCCATCACTAGTCATCACAATACTCCCTCACCACTGTTATCACAATGTTTCATGACCCCTGTCTTCACAATGCTACATGCCGTTATCATCACAATGCACCACTCCCTTGTCATCAAAATGCTCCATGACCTTTGTCATCACAAAGCTCCATGACACTTGGCATCACAATGCTCCATGCCATTGTCATCACAATGCTTCATGAAGCCTCTCATCACATTGCTCCATGCCCTTGTCATCACAAAGCTCAATGACGCTTGTCATCACAATGTTCGATGCCCTTCTCATCACAATGCCCCATGACATTGTCATTACAATCCTCCATGACCCATGTATCACAGTGTTCCGTGTCCTTGTCATCATAATGCTCCATGCCCACTCTCATCACAATAATCCATGAAAATTTTCAGACAAATGCTCCATGCCCTTGTCATCACAAAGCTCCATGACGCATGTCATCAGAATGCTCCATGGCCTTCTCATTCACAATGCTCCATGCCCTTGTCATCACAATGCTCCAAGACACCTGTAATCACAATGATCCATGACACCTGTCATCAAAATGCTCCATTTCCCTTGTCATTACAGTGCTCCATGACGCTCGTCATCCCAATTATCCATGACCTTCTCATCACAATGCTCCACGGTCTTGAAATCACAATGCTCAATGCCCTGGTCATTACAGTGCTCCATGTCCCTTGTCATCACAATTCTCCACGTCCTTGTCATCACAATGCTCCAAGACATTTCTCATCACAAAGTTACATGCTATTGTCATCACAATTATCCATGCACTTGTCATCACAATGCTCCATGACACCTGTCATAGCAAGTTCCATGTGCTTGTCATCACAATGTTTCACGACGTTGGCATCAAAATTCTCAGTTGCCTTGGTCATCACAATGCTCCATGCCCTTGTCATTACAATGCTCCATGACAATTCTCATCACAATGCTCCAAGCGCTTTTCATCACAATGCTCCATTACCTTTGTCATCACAATCCTCCATGACACTTGTCATCACAATGCTCCATGCCATTGTCATCACAATGCACCATGACATAGGTCATCACAATGCTCCCTGACACCTGACTTCACAATACTCCATGACGTTTTCTTCACAGTGCTCCATGCCCTTGCATTCCCAATGTGCAATGCCCACTGTCATCACAATAATCCATGAAATTTTTCAGACCGATGCTCCATGCCCCTGTCATCACAATGCTCCATGCACTTGTCATCACAATGCTCCATGACACATGTCATCACAATGCTCCGTGACTCCAGTCATCACAATGCTTCAAGACTTTGTCATCACAATGGTCCATGCCCTCATCATCACAAGTCTCTGTGACATTTGTCACCAAAATGTTCCATGAACTTTTCATCACAATGCTCTGTGACACTTGGCATCACAATGCTCCATGCCTTTGTCAGCACAATGTTCCATGACACTTGTCATCACAATGCTCTATGAGCTTGTCAGCACAATGTTCCATGACACTTTTCATCACAATGCTCTATGAGCTTTTCAGCACAATGCTCCATGACCGATGTGATCACAATGTGCCATGCAGTTGTCATCACAATGCTCCACATCCTTGTCATCACAATGCTCCATAAACATTGTCATCACAATGCTCCATGCACTTCTCATGAAAATGCTCTCTCACCACTGATATCACAATTTTCCATCACTAGTCATCACAATACTCCCTCACCACTGTCATCACAATGTTCCATGACCCCTATCTTCACAATGCTACATGCCGTTATCATCACAATGCACCACTCCCTTGTCATCAAAATGCTCCATGACCTTTGTCATCAAAAAGCTCCATGACACTTGGCATCACAATGCTCCATGCCATTGTCATCACAATGCTTCATGAAGCCTCTCATCACTTTGCTCCATGCCCTTGTCATCACAAAGCTCAATGACGCTTGTCATCACAATGTTCGATGCCCTTCTCATCACAATGCTCCATGACCTTGTCATTACAATCCTCCATGACCCATGTATCACAGTTTTCCGTGTCCTTGTCATCACAATGCTCCATGCCCACTCTCATCACAATAATCCATGAAAATTTTCAGACAAATGCTCCATGCCCTTGTCATCACAAAGTTCCATGACGCATGTCATCAGAATGCTCCATGGCCTTCTCATTCACAATGCTCCATGCCCTTGTCATCACAATGCTCCAAGACACCTGTAATCACAATGCTCCATGCCACTTTTCATCTCAATGCTCCATGAACCCTGTCATCACAATGCACCAGGCGCATCATCATAATGCTTCATGCTGTTGTCTTCACAATGAAATCAAAATGTTCCATGACCTCTGTCATCACAATGCTCCAAACCCTTGTTATCACAATGTTCCATAACACTTGTCATCACAACGCCCAATGATGCTCGTCATCACAATTATCCATGGTCTTCCCATCACAATGCTCCATAACATTTGTCATCACAATGCTCAATACACTTGTCACAACAATGCGCCCTGACACTTGCCATCAGTATGCTCCTTGAACACTGTCAAGACAAGGCTCCATGCCTTTTTCATCACAATGAGCCATGCCCTTTTCATCACAATGCTCCAAAACCCATGTAATCATTATGCTCTTTGCACTGGTCATCACAAAGCTCCATGACGCATGTCATCAGAATGCTCCTTGGACATCTCTCACAATGCTCCATGCCCTTGTAATCACAATGCTCCAAGACCCCTGTAATCACAATGCTCCATGCCCCTTTTCCTCAGAATGCTCCATGAGACTTCTCATCACAAGGCTCCATGGTCTTCTCATCACAATGCTCCATGCCATTGTCATCACAATACTCCACAAGCTTGTCATCAGAATACTCCATGACACTTGTCATCACAATGCTCCATGACCCCTGTCATCAAAATGCTCCATGCCCCTTGTCATTACAGTTCTCCATGACGCTCGTCATCACAGTTATCCATGGTCTTCTCATCACAATGCTCCACCGTCTTGCCATCACAATGCTCCATGACACTTCAAATCACAATGTTACATGCTCTTGTAATCACATTCTCCATGCACTTGTCATCGCAATGCTCCATGACCCCTGTCATAGCAAGCTCCATTTGCTTTTCATCACAGTGCTTCACGAACTTGTCATCAAAATTCTCAAAAGCCCTTTTCATCACAATGCTCCATGACCATTGTCATCACAATGCTCCAAGCCCTTGTCATCACAATGCTCCATTACCTTTGTCTTCACAATGCTCCATGACAATTGGCATCACAATTCTCCATGCCATTGTCATCACAATGGAACATGACATATGCCATCACAATGCACCCTGACACCTGTCTTCACAATACTCCATGACCTTGTCATCACAATGCTCCATGCCCTTGTCATCACAATGCGCCATGCCGACTGTCATCACAATAATCCATGAAAATTGTCACACCAATGCTCCATGCCCGTGATCACCATGCTCCATTCCCTTGTCATCACAATTCTCTGTGACTTCAGTCATCACAATGCTTCATGAACTTTGTCATCACAATGGTCCATGCCCTCGTCATCACAAGGTTCTGTGAACTTTGTCACCAAAATGCTCCATGAACTTTTCATCCCAATGCTCTCTGAGCCTTGTCATCACAATGCTGCATGCTTTTGTCAGCACAATGCTCCATGACCCTTGTCATCACAATGCTCCATGCGCTTGTCAGCACAATGCTCCATGATCCATGTCATCACAGTGCGCCATGCACTTGTCATCACAATGCTCCCCAAACTTGTCATCACAATATTCCATAAACATTATCATCACAAAGCTCCATGCACTTCGAATCAAAATGCTCTCTCACCACTGATATTACAATTTTCCATCACTAGTCATCACAATACTCCCTCACCCCTGTCATCACAATGTTCCATGGCCTTGTCATCACAATGTACCATGACCCGAGTAATCACAATGCTCCATACACCTTTTCATCTCAATGCTCCATGAACTCTGTCATCACAACGAACCATGCCCATCATCATAATGCTTCATGCTGTTGTCATCACAATGAAATCAAAATGCTCCATGACCTCTGTCATCACAAGTCTCCAAACCCATGTGATCACAATGCTCCATAACACTTGTCATCACAACGCCCCATGAGGCTCGTCATCACAATTATCCATGAACTTCTCATCACAATGTTCCATGACCTTTGTCATAACAATGCTCAATACACTTGTCATCACAATGCTCCCTGACACTTGTCGTTAGTATGCTCCTTGAACCCTGTCATGACAAGGCTCCATGCCATATTCATCACAATGATCCATTCCCTTTTCATCACAATGCTCCAAGACACCTGTAATCACAATGCTCCATGCCATGGTCTTTACAATGCTCCATGACGCATGTCATCAGAATGCTCCTTGGACATCTCTCACAATGTTCCTTGCCCTTGTAATCACAATGCTCCAAGACCCCTGTAATCACAATGCTCCATGCCCCTTCTCATCAGAATGCTCTATGAGACTTCTCATCACAAGGCTCCATGGTCTTCTCATCAGAGTGCTACAGGACTTTGTCATCACAATGCTCCATGACCACTTTCATCAGAATCCTCCATGAATATTTTCAGCTCAATGCTCCATGATCTTTTCATCACAATGCTCCATGACCCCTGTCATCACAATGCTCCATGCTCCTTGATATCAAAATGATTCATGACCTCTGTCATCACAGTGCTCCAAACCCTTGTGATCACATTGTTCCATAACACTTGTCATCACAACGCTCCATGATGCCTGTCATCACAATAATCTATGCCCTTGTCATCACAATGCTCCATGACCTTTGTCATCACAATGCTCAATACACTTGTCATCACAATGGTCCCTGACACTTGTCGTCAGTATGCTTCTCGCACCCTGTCATGAAAAGGCTCTATGCCTTTTTCATCACAATGCTCCATGCCCTTTTCATCACAATGCTCCATGCCATTGTCATCACAATACTCCACAAGCTTGTCATCAGAATGCTCCATGACCCTTGTCATCACAATTCTCCATGACCCCTGTCATCACAATGCTTCATGACACCTGTCATCACAATGCTCCAGGCCCCTTGTCATTACAGTTCTCCATGACGCTCGTCATCACGATTATCCATGGTCTTCTCATCACAATGTTCCACCGTCTTGCCATCACAATGCTCCATGACACTTCAAATCACAATATTACATGCTCTTGTAATCACATTCTCCATGCACTTGTCATCGCAATGCTCCAAGACCCCTGTCATAGCAAGCTCCATGTGCTTTTCATCACAGTGCTTCACGAACTTGTCATCAAAATTCTCAAAAGCCCTTGTCATCACAATGCGCCATGCCCTTTTCATCACAATGCTCCATGACCATTGTCATCACAATGCTCCATTACCTTTGTCATCACAATCCAACATGACACTTGTCATCACAATGCTCAATGCCTTTGTCATCACAATGTACCATGACATAGGTCATCACAATGCTCCCTGACACCTGTCTTCAAAATAATCCATGACCTTTCCTTCACAGTGCTCCATGCCCTTGTCATAACAATGTGCAAGGCCCACTGTCATCACAATAATCCATGAAATTTTTCAGACCGATGCTCCATGCCCCTGTCATCACATTGCTCCATGCACTTGTCATCACAATGCTCCATGACACCTGTGATCACAATGCTCCGTGACTCCAGTCATCACAATGCCTCAAGACTTTGTCATCACAATGGTCCATACCCTCATCATCACAAGTCTCTGTGACTTTGTCACCAAAATGCTCCATGAACTTGGCATCACAATGCTCCATGCCTTTGTCAGCACAATGTTCCATGACACTTGTCATCAGACTGCTCCATGAGCTTGTCAGCACAGTGATCCATGACCGATGTGGTCACAATGCGCCATGCCGTTGTCATCACAATGCTCCACATCCTTGTCATCACAATGCTCCATAAACATTGTCATCACAATGCTCCATGCACTTCTCATCAAAATGCTCTCTCACCACTGATATCACAATGTTCCATCACTAGTCATCACAATACCCCTTCACCCCTGTCATCACAATGTTCCATGACCCTTATCATCACAATGCTACATGCCATTATCATCACAGTGCACCACTCACTTGTCATCAAAATGCTCCATGACCTTTGTCATCACAAAGCTCCATGACCCTTGGCATCACAATGCTCCATGCCATTGTCATCACAATGCTTCATGAAGCCTGTCATCACATTGCTCCATGCCCTTGTCATCACAAAGCTCCATGACGCTTGTCATCACAATGCTCGATGCCCTTCTCATCACAATGCTCCATGACCTTGTCATTACAATCCTCCCTGACCCAGGTATCACATTGTTCCGTGTCCTTGTCATCACAATGCTCCTTGCCCACTCTCATCACAATAATCCATGAAAATTTTCAGACAAATGCTCCATGCCCTTGTCATCAAAAAGCTACATGACGCATGTCATCAGAATGCTCCATGGCCTTCTCATTCACAATGCTCCTTGCCCTTGTCATCACAATGCTCCAAGACAACTGTAATCACAATGCTCCATGTCCCTTTTCATTTCAATGCTCCATGCCCCCTGTCTTCACAATGCACCATGCCCATCATCATAATGCTTGATGCTATTGTCATCACAATGAAATCAAAATAATCCATGACCTCTGTCATCACAATGCTCCAAACCATTTTGATCACAATGTTCCATAACCCTTGTCATCACAACGCCCCATGACACTCGTCATCACCATTATCCATGGTCTTATCATCACAATGCTCCATAACATTTGTCATCACAATGCACAATACACTTGTTATCACAATGCTCCCTGACTCTTGCCATCAGTATGCTCCTCGAACACTGTCATGACAAGGCTCCATGCCTTTTTCATCACAATGATCCATGCCCATTTCATCACAATGCTCCAAGTCCCCTGTAATCACAATGCTCCTTGCCATGGTCATCACAAAGGTCCATGACACATGTCATCAGAATGCTCCTTGGACATCTCTCACAATGCTCCATGCCCTTGTAATCACAATGCTTCAAGACCCCTTTAACCACAATGCTCCATGCCCCTTTTCATCAGAATACTCTATGAGACTTCTCATCACAAGGCTCCATGGTCTTCTCATCAGAGTGCTCCAGGACCTTCTCATCACAATGCTCCATGACCCCTTTCATCAGAATCCTCCATGAACATTTTCAGCTCAATGCTCCATGATCTTCTCAACACAATGCTCCATGATCCCTGTCATCACAGTGCTCCATGCTCCTTGATATCAAAATGATACATGACCTCTGTCATCACAGTGCTCCAAACCCTTGTGATCACATTGTTCCATAATACTTGTCATCGCATCGCTCTATGATGCCTGTGATCACAATATTCCATGCCCTTGTCATCACAATGCTCCATGACCTTAGTCATCACAATGCTCAATACACTTGTCATCACAATGCTCCCTGACACTTGTCGTCAGAATGCTTCTTGCACCCTGTCATGAAAAGGCTCAATGCCTTTTTCATCACAATGCTCCATGCCCTTTTCATCACAATGCTCCATGCCATTGTCATCACAATACTCCACAAGATTGCCATCAGAATGCTCCATGACCCTTGTCATCACAATTCTCCATGACCCCTGTCATCACAATGCTCCATGACACCTGTCATCACAATGATCCAGGTCCGTTGTCATTGCAGTTCTCCATGACGCTCGTCATCACGATTATCCATGGTCTTCTCATCACAATGTTCCACCGTCTTGGCATCACAATGCTCCATGACACTTCAAATCACAATGTTACATGCTCTTGTAATCACATTCTCCATGCACTTGTCATCGCAATGCTCCAAGACCCCTGTCATAGCAAGCTCCATGTGCTTTTCATCACAGAGCTTCACGAACTTGTCATCAAAATTCTCAAAAGCCCTTGTCATCACAATGCTCCATGCCCTTTTCATCACAATTCTCCATTACCATTGTCATCACAGTGCTCCATTACCTTTGTCATCACAATCCTCCATGACACTTGTCATCACAATGCTCAATGCCATTGTCATCCCAATGTACCATGACATAGGTCATCACAATGCTCCCTGACACCCGACTTCACAATACTCCATGACCTTTTCTTCATAGTGCTCCATGCCCTTGTCATTACAATGTGCAATGCCCACTGTCATCACAATAATCCATGAAATTTTTCAGACCGATGCTCCATGCCACTGTCATCACAATGCTCCATGCACTTGTCATCACAATGCTCCATGACACCTGTCATCACAATGCTCCGTGACTCCAGTCATCACAACGCCTCAAGACTTTGTTATCACAGTGGTCCCTGCCCTCATCATCACAAGTCTCTGTGACATTTGTCACCAAAATGCTCCATGAACTTTTCATCACAATGCTCTGTGACCCTTGGCATCACAATGCTCCATGCCTTTGTCAGCACAATGCTCCATGACACTTGTCATCACAATGCTCCATGAGCTTGTCAGCACAATGCACCATGACCGATGTGATCACAATTCGCCATGTGGTTGTCATCACAATGCTCCACATTCTTGTCATCACAATGCTCCATAAACATTATCATCACAATGCTCCATGCACTTCTCATGAAAATGCTCTATCAGCACTGATATCACAATGTTCCATCACTAGTCATCACAATACTCCCTCACCCATGTCATAACAATGTTCCATGACCCCTATCTTCACAATGCTACATGCCGTTATCATCACAATGCACCACTCCCTTGTCATCAAAATGCTCCATGACCTTTGTCATCACAAAGCTCCATGACCCTTGGCATCACAATGCTCCATGACATTGTCATCACAATGCTTCATGAAGCCTCTCATCACATTGCTCCATGCCCTTGTCATCACAAAGCTCCATGACGCTTGTCATCACAATGCTCGATGCCCTTCTCATCACAATGCTCCATGACCTTGTCATTACAATCCTCCATGACCCATGTATCACATTGTTCCGTGTCCTTGTCATCACAATGCTCCATGCCCACTCTCATCACAATAATCCATGAAAATTTTCAGACAAATGCTCCAAGCCCTTGTCATCACAAAGCTCCATGACGCATGTCATCAGAATGCTCCATGGCCTTCTCATTCACAATGCTCCATGCCCTTGTCATCACAATGCTCCAAGACCCCTGTAATCACAATGCTCCATGTCCCTTTTCATTTCAATGCTCCATGAACCCTGTCATCACAATGCACCATGTCCATCATCATGATGCTTCATGCTATTGTCATCACAATGAAATCAAAATGCTCCATGACCTCTGTCATCACAATGCTCCAAAACCTTGTGATCACAATGTTCCATAACACTTGTCATCACAACGCCCCATTACCCCTTTCATCAGAATACTCCATGAACATTTTCAGCTCAATGCTCCATGATCTTCTCATCACAATGCTCCATGACCCCTGTCATCACAATGCTCCATGCTCCTTGATATCAAAATGATTCATGACCTCTGTCATCACAGTGCTCCAAACCCTTGTGATCACATTGTTCCATAACACTTGTCATCACAACACTCCATGATGCCTGTCATCACAATACTCCATGCCCTTGTCATCACAATGCTCCATGACCTTTGTCATCACAATGCTCAATACACTTGTCATCACAATGCTCCCTGACACTTGTCGTCAGTATGCTTCTCGAACCCTGTCATGAAAAGGCTCTATGCCTTTTTTATCACAATGCTCCATGCCATTGTCATCACAATACTCCACAAGCTTGTCTTCAGAATGTTCCTTGACCCTTGTCATCACAATTCTCCATGCCCCGTGTCATTACAGTGCTCGATGACACTCGTCATCATTATGCTTCATGGTCTTGCCATCACAATGCTCCATGACCTGGACATCACAATGCTCCATGTCCCTTGTCATCACAATGCTCCATGCGCTTCTCAACACAATGCTCCATTACCCATGACATCACAATGTGCCATGAACATTTCATCATAATGCTCTATATCCTTTTCATCGCTATGCTCCATAAAACTTGTCATCAGAATGCTCCATGCACTTCTCATCAAAATGCTCTCTCACCACTGATATCACAATGTTACATCACTAGTCACACAATACTCCCTCACCCCTGTCATCACAATGTTCCATGACCACTGTAATCACAATGCTCCATGCCCTTGTCATCACAAAGCTCCATGATGCATGTCATCAAAATGCTCCATGGACTTCTCATCACAATGCTCCATGCCCTGGCCATCACAGTGCTCCATTACACCTGTCATCACAATGCTCCATGACCACTGTAATCACAGCGCTCCCTGACCCCAGACAACACAATGATCTGGGACTCATGTCATCAAAATGCTCCAAGATGCTTGTCATCCCAATGCTCCATGACACCTGTAATCTGAATGCTCCGTGACGCTTGTCATCCCAGTGCTCCATGACCCTTGGCATCACAATGTTCCATGCCATTGTCATCACAATGCTCCATGAACCCTCTCATCACATTGCTCCATGCCCTTGTCATCACAAAGCTCCATGAGGCTTGTCATCACAATGCTCGATGTTCTTCTCATAACAGTGCTCCATGCCCTTGTCATTACAATCCTCCATGATCCATGTATCACCGTGTTCCTTGCCCTTGACATCACAATGCTCCATGCCCACACTCATCACAATAATCCATGAAACTTTTCACACAAATGCTCCATGCCCTTGTCATCAAAAGGCTACATTACCCGTGTCATAACAATGCTCCATGACCCCTGCCATTACAATGTTCCATGGCCTCATCATCTCAAGGCTCCATGACACTTCTCATCACAATTCTCCAAGACCCCTGTAATCACAATGCTCCATGCCCTTGTCATCACGAAGCTCAATGACTTATGTCATCAGAATGCTCCATGGCCTTCTCATCACAATGCTCCATGCCCTTGTCATCACAGTGCTCCAAGACCGCTTTATTCACAATGCTCCATGCCCCTTTTCATCTCAATGCTCAATGAACTCTGTCATTCCAATGCACCATGCCCATCATCATAATGCTTAATGCTATTGTCATCACAATGAAATCAAAATGCTTCATAACCTCTGTCATCACAATGCTCCAAACCCTTGTGATCACAATGTTCCATAACACTTGTCATCACAATTCCCCATGATGCTCCTCATCACAATTATCCATGGTCTTCTCATCACAATGCTCCATGACCTTTGTTATCACAATGCTCAATACACTTGTCATCTCAATGCTCTCTGCCACTTGTCGTCAGTATGCTTCTTAAACCCTGTCATGACAAGGCTCCATGCCTTTTTCATCACAATGATCCATGCGCTTTTCATCACAATGTTCCAAACCCCAGTAATCACAATGCTCCTTGCACTTGTCATCACAAAGCTCCATGACCCATATCATCAGAATGCTCCATGGCCTTCTCATCACCATGCTCGATGCCCTTGTCATCACACTGCTCCCTGACACTTGTCTTCAGAATGCTCCTTGAACCCTGTCATGAAAAGGCTCCATGCCTTTTTCATCACAATGCTCCATGACCTTTCATCACTATGCTCCATGCCATTGTCATCACAATACTCCACAAGCTTGTCATCAGAATGCTCCATGGCCCATGTCATCACAATGCTCCATGACCCCTGTCATCACAATGCTTCATGACCCCTGTAATCACAATGCTCCATGCCTCTTGTCATTACAGTGCTCCATGACGCTCGTCATCACAATTATCCATGGTCTTCTCATCACAATGCTGCACGGTCTTTCCATCACAATGCTCCCTGCCCTGGTCCTCACAATGCTCCATGACCATTTTCATCACAATTCTCCAAGCAATTGTCATACAGTGCTCCATTACGTTTGTCATCACAATCCTCCATGACACTTGGCATCACAATGCTCCACTACATTTGTTATCACAATCCTCCATGACACTTGGCATCACAATGCTCCACGCCATTGTCATCACAAAGCACCATGACATATGTCATCACAATGCTCCCTGACACCTGTCTTCACAATACTACATGACTTTGTCATAAAAATGTTCCATGCCCTTGTCATCATAATGTGCCATGCCCACCCTCATACCAATAATCCATGAAACTTGTCAGACCAATTCTCCATGCCCCTGTCATCACAATGCTCCATGCCCTTGTAATCACAATGCTCCATGACCCCTCACATCATAATGCTCCGTGACTCCAGTCATCACAATGCTTTATGACCTTTGTCATCACAATGGTCCATTCCCTCGTCATGACAATGCTCTGTAAAACTTGTCATCACAATTCTCCATGCCTTTGTCAGCACAATGCTCCATGACCCTTGTCATCACAATCCTACATGCGCTTCTCAGCACAATGCTCCAAGACACATGTCATCACAATGTGCCATGCACTTGTCATCACAATGCTCCACAACCTTGTCATCACAAAGCTCCATAAAACTTGTCATCACAATGCTCCATGCACTTCTCATCTAAATGCTCTCTCACCACTGATATCACAATGTTCCATCACTAGTCATCACAATACTCCCTCACCCCTGTCATAACAATGCTCCATGAACCCTGCCATCACAATATTCAACAGCATTGTCATCACAAGGCTCCATGTACCTTGTCATCACAATGCTCCATGCCCGTGTCATCACAAGGCTCCATGACCTTTGTCAACACAATGTTCAATACCCTTGTCATCACAATGCTCCCTGACACTGGTCTTCATAAGGCTCCTTGAAACCTGTCATGACAGGGTTGCATGCCTTTTCCTCACAATGATCCATGCACTTTTCATTACAATGCTCCAAGATCTCTGTAATCACAATGCTCCATGCGCTTGTCATCACAAAGCTCCATGACGCATGTCATCAGAATGCTCCAAGGCATTGTCAGCAAAATGCTACATGACTTGTCATCACCATGCTCCATGCCCTTGTCATCACAGTGCTCCATGAAACATGTAATCACAATTCTCCATGCCCCTTTTCATCAGATTGCTCCATGAGACTTGTCATCACAATGCTCCATGGTCTTCTCATCACAATGCTCCATTACACCTGTCATCACAATGTTCCATGACCACTGTCACCACAATGCACCATGACACCTGACAATACAGTGATCCGGGACTCTTGTTATCAAAAATCTCCATGACCCTTATCATCTCAATGATCTATACGCTTGCCTTCCCAATGCTCCATGACCCCTGTTATCACAATGATCCATGATGCTTCTAATCCCATTGCTCCATGACCATTGTCATCACAATGCTCCATGCCTTTGTCAGCAAAATGCTACATGACCTTGTCATCACAATGCTCCATGCACTTGTCATCACAATCCTCCATTACCATTGTCATCACTATCCTCCATGAACCTTGGGTTCACATTGATTCATGCCATTGTCATCACATTTCTCATGCTCCTTGAAATCAAAATGATCCATGACCTCTGTCATCACAATGCTCCAAACACCTGTGAACACAATGTTCCATAACATTTGTCATCACAATGCTCCATGACGTCTGATATCACAGTACTCCATGCCTTGTCATCACAATGCTCCATGATCATTGTCATGACAATTCTCAATACACTTGTCATCACAATGCTTCCTGACACTTGTCGTCAGAATGCTCCTTGAAACCTGTCATGAAAAGACTCCATGCTTTTTTCATCACAATGCTCCATGCCCTTTTCATCGCAATGCTCCATGCCATTGTCATCACAATACTCCACAAGCTTGTCATCAGAATGCTCCATGACCCTTGTCATCACAGTGCTCCATGAACCCTGTTATCACAATGCTCCATGACACCTGTCATCACAATGCTCCTTGCCCCTTGTCATTACAGTGCTCCATGACGCTCGTCATCACAATTATCATTGGTCTTCTCATCAAAGTGATCCACGGACTTGCCATCACAATGATCCATGACACTTCTCATCACAATGCTCCATGACCGATGTCATCACAAGGCACCATGCGCTTGTCATCACAATGCTCCACATCCTTGTCATCACAATGCTCCATAAAACTTGTCATAACAATGCTCCATGCACTTCTCATGAAAATGGTCTCTCACCACTGATATCACAATGTTCCATCACTAGTCATCACAATACTCCCTCAGACATGCCATCACAATGTTCCATGACCACAGTCATCACAATGCTCCATGCATTTTTCTTCACAATGCTCCATGCTATTGTCATCACAATACTCCACAAGCTCGTCATCAGAATGCTCCATGACCCTTGTCATGACAATGCTCCATGACCCCTGTCATCACAATGCTCCATGACCCCTGTCATCACAATGCTCCATGCCCCTTGTCATTACAGAGCTCCATGACGCCCGTCATCACAATTATCCATGGTCTTCTCATCACAATGCTCCCCGGTCTTGCCATCACAATGCTCCATGCCCTGGTTATCAGTATTCTCCACGTCCTTGTCATCACAATGCTCCATGACACATCTCATCACAATGCTACGTGCACTTTTCATCACAATTATCCATGCACTTGTCATCGCAATGCTCCATGACCCCTGTCATAGCAAGCTCCATGCCCTTGTCATCACAATGCTTCACGATCTTGTCATCAAAATTCTCAATGGCCCTTGTCATCACAATGCTCCAAGCCCTTGTCATCACAATGCAACATTACCTTTGTCATCACAATCCTCCATGACACTTGGCATCACAATGCTCCATGCCATTGTCATCACAATGGACCATGATATATGTCATCACAATGCTCCCTGACCCGTCTTCACAATTCTACATGACCTTGGCATCACAATGCTCCATGCCCTTGTCATCACAGTGCGCCATGCGCACTGTCATCACAATAATCCATGAAACTTGTCAGACCAATGATCCATGACCCTGTCATCACAATGCTCCACGCACTTGTCATCACAATGCACCATGACCACTGTCATCACAATGCTCCGTGACTCCAGTCATCACAATGATTCATGACCTTTGTCATCACAATGGTCCATAGCCTCGTCATCACAAGGCTCTGTGACATTTGCCACCACAAATCTCCATAACCATTGGCATCACAATGCTCCATGCCATTGTCATCACAATGCTCCATGAACCCTCTCATCAAATTGCTCCATGCACTTGTCATCACAAAGCTCCATGACGCTTGTGATACCAATGCTCGATGCACTTCTCATCACAATGTTCCATGCCCTTGTCATTACAATCCTCCATGACCCATGTAACCCTGTGTTCCGTGACCTTGTCATCACAATGCTCCATGCCCACACTCATCACAATAATCCATGAAATTTTCATACCAATTCTGATGCCCTTGTCATCACAATGCTCCACTACCCTGTCATAACAATGCTCCATGACACCTGACATCACAAGGTTTCACGGCCGTGTCAATATAAGTCTCCATGACCGTTGTCATCACCGTGCACCAAGACCCTGTAATCACAATGCTCAATGCACTTGTTATCACAAAGCTCCATGGCGCATGTCATCAGAATGCTCCATGGCCTTCTCATTCACAATGTTCCATGCCCTTGTCAACACAATGCTCCAAGACACATTTAATCACAATGCTCCATGCCCCTTTTCATCTCAATGCTCCATGAACCCTGTCATCACAATGCACCATGCCCATCATCATAATGCTTCTTGCTATTGTCATCACAATGAAATCAAAATGCTCCATGACCTCTGTCATCACAATGCTCCAAACCCTTGTGATCACAATGTTCCGTAACACTTGTCATCACAATGCCCCATGACGCTCCTCATCACAGTTATCCATGGTCTTCTCAGCACAATGCTCCATGAACTTTGTTATCACAGTGCTCAATACACTTGTCATCACAATGCTCCCTGACACTTGTCGTCAGTATGCTCCTTGAACCCTGTCATGACAAGGCTCCATGCCCTTTTCATCACAATGCTCGAAGACCCCTTTAATCACAATACTTCATGAATATTTTCAGACCAATGCTCTATGATCTTCTCATCACTATGCTCCATGACCCCAGTCATCACAATGCTCCATGCTCCTTGATATCAAAGTGATCCATGACCTCTGTCATCACAATGCTCCAAACACTTGTGATCACATTGTTCCACAACACTTGTCATCACAACACTCCATGATGCCTGTCATCACAATACTCCATGCCCGTGTCATCACAATGCTCCATGCACTTTGTCATCACAATGCTCAATACACTTGTCATCACAATGCTCCCTGACACTTGTCGTCAGAATGCTCCTTGAACCCTGTCATTAAAAGGCTCCATGCCTTTGTCATCACAATGCTCCATGCCCTTTTCATCACAAGGTTCCATGCCATTGTCATCACAATACTCCACAAGCTTGTCATCAGAATGTTCCATGACACTTGTCATCACAATGCTCCATGACACCTGTCATCACAATGCTCCATTACCCCTGCCATCACAATGCTCAATGATTATTGTCAGCCCAATGCTCCATGAACTTCTGATCACAATGCTCCATGACCCCTGTCATCACAATGCTCCATGACCCCAGTCATCACAATGCTCCATGACCACTGTCATCACAACGCTCCATGACACCAGACAACACAATGATCCGGGACTATTGTCATCAAAATGCTCCATGACACTTGTCATCACAAGGATTCATGCCCTTGCCATCCCAATGCTCCAAGACCCCTGTAATCACAATGCTCCATGACGCTTGTCATCACAGTGCTCCATGACCCTTGTCATCAAAATGTAACATGCATTTGTCATCACAATGCTCAATACACTTGTCATCACAATGCTCCCTGACACTTGTCGTCAGAATGCCCCTTGAACACTCTCATGAAAAGGCACCATGCCTTTTTCATCACAATGCTCCTTGACATTTCATCACAATGCTCCATGCCTTTGTCATCACATTACTCCACAAGCTTGTCATCAGAATGTTCCATGACCCTTGTCATCACAATGCTCCATGACCCCTGTCATCACAATGCTCCACGCCATTGTCATCACAATGGACCAAGACATATGTCATCACAATGCTCCCGGAACCCTGTCTTCACAATTCTGCATGACCTTGTCATCACAATGCTCCATGCCCTGGTCATCACAGTGCGCCATGTGCACTGTCATCACAATAATCCATGAAACTTGTCAGACCAATGCTCCATGCCCCTGTCATCACAATGCTCCACGCACTTGTCATGATAATGCTCCATGACCCCAGTCATCACAATGCTCCGTGACTCCCATCATCACAATGCTTCATGACTTTTGTTATCACAATGGTCCATGCCCCCGTCATCACAAGGCTCTGTGACATTTGTTACCACAATGCTCCATGAACTTTTCATCATAGTGGTCTGTGACCCTTGTCATCACAATGCTCCATGCATTTCTCAGCAGAATGCACCATGACCATTGTCATCACAGTGCTCCATGCCCGTCTCAGCACAGTGCACCATGACCCTTGTCATCACAATGCTCCAAGCCCTTTTCATCACAATGCTCCATTACCTTTGTCATCACAAACCTCCATGACAATTGGCATCACAATGCTCCAAGGCATTGTCATCACAATGGGCCATGACATATGTCTTCACAATGTTCCCAGACACCTGTCTTCACAATACTGCATGACCTTGTCATCACAATGCTCCATGCCCTTGTCATCACAATGCGCCATTCCCAATGTCATTGCAATAATGCATGAAACTTGTAAGACCAATGCTCCATGCCCCTGTCATCACAATGCTCCATGCCCTTGTCATCACAATGCTTCATGAGCCGTCATCACAATGCTCCGTGTCTCCTGTCATCACAATGCTTCATGATCTTTCTCATCACAATGGTCCATGCCCTCATCATCACAAATCTCTGTGACTTTTGTCACCACAATGCTCCATGAACTTTTCATCACAATGCTCTCTGACCCTTGTCATCACAATGCTCTATGCGTTTCTCAGCACAATGTTCTATGACTCTTGTCATCACAATGCTCCATGACAATTGGCATCACAATGCTCCAAGGCATTGTCATCACAATGGGCCATGACATATGTCTTCACAATGTTCCCAGACACCTGTCTTCACAATACTGCATGACCTTGTCATCACAATGCTCCATGCCCTTGTCATCACAATGCGCCATTCCCAATGTCATTGCAATAATGCATGAAACTTGTAAGACCAATGCTCCATGCCCCTGTCATCACAATGCTCCATGCCCTTGTCATCACAATGCTTCATGAGCCGTCATCACAATGCTCCGTGTCTCCTGTCATCACAATGCTTCATGATCTTTCTCATCACAATGGTCCATGCCCTCATCATCACAAATCTCTGTGACTTTTGTCACCACAATGCTCCATGAACTTTTCATCACAATGCTCTCTGACCCTTGTCATCACAATGCTCTATGCGTTTCTCAGCACAATGTTCTATGACTCTTGTCATCACAATGCTCCATGAGCTTCTCAGCACAATGCTCCATGACCCATGTCATCACAATGTGCCATGTGCTTGTCATCACAATGCTCCACATCCTTGTCATCAAAATGCTGCATAAACCTTGTCATCACAGTGCTCCATGCACTTCTCCTCAAAATGCTCTCTCACCACTGATATCATAATGTTCCATCACTAGTCATCCCTATACTCCATCACCCCTGTCATCACAATGTTCCATGGCCCCTGTCATCAAAATGCTACATGCACTTATCATCACAATATTTGATGACACCTGACATCACAATGTTCCATAACCCCTGTCATCAAAATGCTCCATGACCCTTTTCATCACACTGCTACATGACCCCTGACATCACAGTATTCTATAACCCCTGTAATCAAAATATTCCATGACACTTTTCATCAAATTGCTCCATGACCCTGTCATCACAATGCTCCCTGCCCTTCCCTTCACAAAGCACCATGCCTTTGTCATCAAACTGCTCCATGACATTAGTCATCACAAAGCTCCATAACCTTTGGCATCACAATGCCATTGTCATCACAATGCTCCATGAACCCTCTCATCAAATTGCTCCATGCACTTGTCATCACAAAGCTGCATGACGCTTGTGATACCAATGCTCGATGCCCATCTCATCATAATGCTCCATGCCCACTCTCAACACAATAATCCATGAAACTTTTCAGACCAATGCTGATGCCCTTGTCATCACAATGCTCCGTTACCCCTGTCATAACAATGCTCCATGAAACCTGCCATCACAAGGTTCCACGGCCTTGTCATCACAAGACTCCATGACCCTTGTCATCACAATGCTCCAAAACCCTGTAATCACAATGCTCCATGCACTTGTCATCACAAAACTCCATGACGCATGTCATCAGAATGCTCCATGGCCTTCTTATTCACAATGCTCCATGCCCTTGTCATCACAATGCTCCAAGACACCTTTAATCACAGTGCTCCATGCTCCTTTTCATCTCAATGCTCCATGAACCCTGTCATCACAATGCACCATGCCCATCATCATAATGCTTCTTGCTATTGTTATCACAATGAAATCAAAATGCTCCATGACCTCTGTCATCACAATGCTCCAAACCATTGTGATCATAATGTTCCATAACACTTGTCATCACAATGCCCCATGATGCTCCTCATCACAGTTATCCATGGTCTACTCATCACACTGCTCCATGAACTTTGTTATCACAATGCTCAATACAGTTGTCATCACAATGCTCCCTGACACTTGTCATCAGTATGCTCCTTGAACACTGTCATGACAAGGCTCCATGCCATTTTCATCACAATGCTCCAAGACCCCTGTAAGCACAATGCTCCTTGCCCTTGTCATCAAAATACTCCACAAGCTTGTCATCAGAATGTTCCATGACCCTTGTCATCACAATGCTCCATGACCCCTGTCATCACAATGCCCCATGACACCTGTCATCACAATGCTCCATGAATATTTTCAGCCCAATGCTCTTTGATCTTCTCATCACAATGCTCCCTGACCCATGTCATCACAGTTCTCCATGCTCCTTGAAATTAAAATGATCCATGACCTCTGTCATCACAATGCTCCATACCATTGTGATCAAATTGTTCCACAACACTTGCCATCACAACGCTCCATGATGCCTGTCATCACAATACTCCATGCCCGTGTCACCACAATGCTCCATGAACTTTGTCATCACAATGCTCAATACACTTGTCATCACAATGCTCCCTGACACTTGTCGTCAGAATGCTCCTTGAACCCTGTCATGAAAAGGCTCCATGCCCTTTTCATCACAATGCTCCATGCCATTGTCATCACAATACTCCACAAGCTTGTCATCAGAATGTTCCATGACCCTTGTCATCACAAGGCTACATGACCCATGTCATCACAATGCTCCATGACACCTGTCATCACAATGCTCCATGCCGCTTGTCATTACAGTGCTCCATGACGCTCGTCATCACAATTATCCATGGTCTTCTCATCACAATGCTCCACGGTCTTGCCATCACAATGCTCCATGACACTTCTCATCACAATGTTACATGCTCTTGTAATCACAATTCTCCATGCACTTGTCATCGCAATGCTCCATGACACCTGTCATACCAAGCTCCATGTGCTTTTCATCACAGTGCTTCACGACCTTGTCATCTAAATTCTCAATTGCCCTTGTCTTCACAATGCTCCATGCCCTTGTCATCACAATGCTCCATGACCATTGTCATCACAATGCTCCAAGCCCATGTCATCACAATGCTCCAAGACACCTGTAATCGCAATGCTCCATGCCCTTTTCAACAGAAAGCTCCATGACGCATGTCATCAGAATGCTCCATGGCTTTCCCATCACAATGCTCCATGCCCTTCTCATCACAATTCTCCAAGCCACCTGTAATCACAATGCTCCATGCCCCTTTTCATCTCAATGCTCCGTGAACATTGTCATCACTATGCACCTTGCCCATCATCATACCACTTCATGCTATTGTCATCACAATGAAATCAAAATGCTCCATGACCTCTGTCATCCAATGCTCCAAACCGTTGTGATCACAATGTTCATAACACTTGTCATCACAACGCCCCATGACTCTCATCATCACAATTATCCATGCTCTTCTCATCACAATGCTCCATGACCTTTGTCATCACAATGCTCCCTGACAATTGTCATCAGTATGCTCCATGAACCCTGTCATGACAAGGCTCCATGCCTTTTACATCACAATGATCCATGCCCTTTTCATCACAATGATCCATGCCAATGTCATCACAATACTCCACAAGCTTATCATCAGAATGCTCCATGAAACTTGTCATCTCACTGCTCGATGACCCCTGTCATCACAATGTTCCATGACCCCTGTCAACACAATGCTCCATGACACCTGTCTTCAGAATGCTCCATGACCCTTTTCATTACAGTGCTCCATGATGCTCGTCATCACAGTTTGTCATGGTCTTCTCATCACAGTGCTCCACGGTCTTGCCATCACAATTCTCCATTCCCTGGTAATACCAATGCTCCATGTCCCTTGTCATCACAATTCTCCATGTCCTTGTCATCACAATGCTCCATGACACTTCTCATCACAATGTTACATGATGTTGTCATCACAATTCTCCATGAACTTGTCTTCGCAATGCCCCATGACACCTGTCATAGCAAGCTCCATGCCTTTGTCATCAAAATGCTTCATGACTTTGTCATAAAAATTCTCAATGTCAGTTGTCATCACAATGCTCCATGCCCTTGTCATCACAATGTTCCATGACCCTTGTTATCACAATGCTCCAAGCCATTGTCATCACAATGCTCCATTACCTTTGTCATCACAATCCTCCATTACACATGGCATCACAATGGTCCATGCCATTGTCATCTCAATGGACCATGACATATGTCATCACAATGCTCCCTGTCACCTCTCTTCACAGTATTCCATGACGTTGTCATCACAGTGCTCCATGCCCTTGTCATCACAATGCACCATGCCCACTGTCATCACAATAATCCATGAAACTTGTCAGTCCAATGTTCCATGCCACTGTCATCACAATGCTATATGCCCTTGTCATCACAAAGCTGCATGACGCATGTCATCAGAATGCTCCATTGCATTCTCATCACAATGGTCCATGCCCTTGTCATCACAATGCTCCTAGACCACTTTAATCACAATGCTCCATGCCCCTTTTCATCTCAATGCTCCATGAACCCTCTCATCACAATGCTCCAAAGCCTTGTGGTCACAATGTTCCATAACACTTGTAATCACAATGCCCCATGATGCTCGTCATCACATTTATCCATGGTTTTCATATCACGATGCTCCATGAACTTTGTCATCACAATGCTCCCTGACACTTGTCGTCAGTATGCTCCTTGAACACTGTCATGACAAGGCTCCATGAATTTTCCATGCTCCAAGACCCCTGAAATCACAGTGCTGCATGCCCTTGTCATCACAAAGCTCAATGATGCATGTCATCAGAATGCTCCATGGCCTTCTCATCACAATGCTGCATGCCCTTGTCATCACAATGCTCCAAGACACCTGTAATCACAAGGCTCCATGCCCTTTTCATCTCAATGCTCCATGAACACTGTCATCACAATGCATCCTGCCCATCATCATAATGCTTCATGCTATTGACATCACAATGAAATCATAATGCTCCATGTTCTCTGTCATCACAATGCTGCAAAACCTTGTTATCACAATGTTCCATAACACTTGTCATCACAACTCCCCATGACACTCATCTTCACAATTGTCCATTGTCTTCTCTTCAAAATGCTCCATGAACTTTGTCCTCACAATGCTCAATACCCTTGTCATCACTATGCTCCCTCACACTTGTCGTCAATATGCTCCTTGAACCCTGTCATGACAATGCTCCATGCCTTTTTCATCACAATGATCCATGCCCTTTTCTTCACAGTGCTCCTAGACCCCTGTAATCACAATGCTCCATGCCCTTGTCATCACAAAGCTCCATGATGCATGTCATCAGAACTCTCCATGTTTTTCTCAGCAGAATGTTCCATGCCCATGTCATCACAATGCTCCATGACCCCAGTCATCACAATACTCCATGAACATTTTCAGCCCAAAGCTCCATGAATTTCTCATCTCACTTCTCCAGAACCCTTGTCATCACAATGCTCCATGACCACTGTCATCACATCGCTCCATGACCCCTGACAACACAATGATCTGGGACTCTTGTCATTAAAATTCTCCATAATCCTTGTCATCACAATGATCCATGCCCTTGTCATCCCAATGCTCCATGACCCCTGTAATCACAATGCTCCGTGACACTTGTCATCACAGTGCTCCATGACCCTTGTCATCACAATGCTCAATGCATTTTTCAGCAAAATGCTACATGACCTTGTCATCACAATCCTCCATGACCCTTGGGATCACATTGCTTCATGCCCTTGTCATCTCTGTCTTTCTTTTCTGGTTTTTACAGATTTTCGGAAGTCCCTTTTGACCGGTGGGAATTGACAATTCTTTGTAGTGCGGATTTGCATTGTGCACTTACTTGAATGGTCAAAAAGAGCGTATGTGTTTTCTCCTGAATATATGCAGCAGAAAATGCATACGCTCTTTTTGGCCAAGTGCATCATTGTCGAAGTTGTTACGCTTTTCCTGTGCTTCAAAGGCGATTCCAATTTACCTCGTGAAATATGTTTTGTGCAATTCTGCCTCATTTTCAAGTCTACTTCATTGCCTTCCCTCAACTGATTTTTGGAAGTGAGTTGTCCTTTATAACTCTGCAGGTTTGTGAATTGATCTGCCCCGAACTCCAATTTTCAACTCGCGTTTTTGTGAGCTGCCCGCAAATCCACAATTTTGCTTCAGGACATATACTTGCTCCGGCGGTGCAGGCTGACGCTTTGGTTAATTCTTCTTCCAGACGGGAAATTAGACTGACATATGTCCGTCCAAATGCCTACAGCTACTCTCTGATTGGTTCTCCCTCTTCCCTTTCATCCTCTGCACAATTTGCAAACTGTGCAAAGCAGGAGGTTATAGGGGCTTACTCTCCAAGGTGGGAGATTGATAGTAAAGCAGTTGGATTGCCAAACTGGAGCACAAGGAGAGGAAAAATTAGGAGCCTTTTACAAATCTTACGCCATCAAAGGGTGTCCATTCTCTAGGTTTCCCATACATGTTATAACTGTAGTTATATTCCCTTCTACCTGGAGAGTTGGGACACATGGAATGGGTGGCATGCAATACTGCTTTAAAGGGTCTGCATTTTCTCACTCAATCTCACCAGTCCTCTCATTCCCAAGTGTCCAGCCTTATGTCTCATCTAGCTGTCTTTGCAGATAGCGTCATTTCAGGTTTCATCAGAACCCCTGAATGCATTGTGTAAGAATTTCGTTTTTTGTTTTGTTTTGTTTTGTTTTGTTTTTGAAATTCATTTTTATAATGGGTTTGAGCTGATTTTCACCGACGTGTTTATGCCGGTCTAGACACACTTGATTCCCTTATGGAGACATATCAATATATAGGTTTTAAGATTCTTACTAGTCAGATATATTCCTCTGCGGGGAATAGGTGTGTTGAGTCCCGTTCACTGAGGAAGGTGTAGGTTTTGTCTATTCTGTATTTGGTTTATGGAATGGTACCTGTGCTAATATCAAACTCTGGCTTTATGCATCAGCCCACCTCTCCTTGGCCCTTAAGCAGGCATAAGAGTGTTTTCTCAATGTGAGACTCTGTTCTCTTTCCTAACTCAGTTCATGTGTAGACATGTTTACAGGACCTTCCTAAGTGATATCTTATGATAAGTTTCTTTTTCTGTGTGACTTATTTCACTTAGAATCATCGTACCTAAATCCACTCATTATGCTGCTACTGGCCTTATGACATTGATTTTATGTCTGAGTGATATTCTTTTGAACAAAATTACCACAAGTTCTTTACGCAATTTTCTCTTTCCTGTAATATTTAAGGTGTACTGAAGTTGAGGTTCTTGTTTGCAGAGCAGCCTTAAACTTTGGGGTGCCTGTGTCTTGTTGATATTTAGTCTTCCCAAGTTATAGGCCCATGAGTGGAAGTGCCTTATGCTCGGTAGCTTTGTATTTAAATGTTTTAGGAAACAGCATACACTTCTTCAGAGTGGCTCTTGGATATTTATACCCCACCCATCAGCGTGACTAGCTCCCTGTTCTCCATGGCCTCTCCTGCATTTCTGGTTTGTACACATTTTTGGGATGGCCTTTCTGAGCAGTGGAAATTGAGACTTCTTTGTTGTGCGGATTTGCATTTCCTGCTTGCTTGCTTGGCCAAAAATTCTGTATGTGTTTTTTTTCCTGAAGATATTCATGAAAAAACGCATACACCGTTTTGCCCAACTGCATCATTTTAGAAATTCTCCTGCTTTTCATATGCTTTAAATGTGAGTCCATTCTACCTTTTGAAATCTGTTTCCTGCAATTCTGCCTCTCATTCAGATCCTCTTCGTTGCCTTACCTGAATATATTTTTGGACGTTGGTTATCATTTTTATCTTTGAAGGTCTTTGAATTATCTGCTCCTGAGCTCCATTTTACAACTCACATTTTTTGTGAGCTGGCCGCCAAACCATTGTATTGCTTCCGGCCCTATTCTGGTTCTGGGGAGGCAGGCTGAGCCTTTGGTTAATTCTTCTTCCTAATGGTAAATTAGAGTGACATGTGCCTGTCAAAACTCCTACAGCTAGTCTCTCATTGGTTCCCCCTATTCCCGTTTATCCTCTGCACAAATTGCAAACTGTGTGAAACAGTAGGTTAAAGGTGCTGATTCTCCAAGTGGGGAGATTGTTAGTAATTTGGCTGGAATTGTGAACCCCAGCACCAGGAGATCAAAAATGAGGTGCATTTTCGACACCTTACCTGATCACACAGTGTACATTCGTCTCGGTTTCCCAGGCATGTTTTCGCTTTCGGAAGATTCCCTTGAACCTGCAGATTTGGGACCCATGGAATGGGTACCAGGAAGTATTACTTTAAAAGGTCTGCATTTCCTCACCCAGCCTCTCTAACATCTCTTAGCGTGCATAGCTTCCAGCCTTATATATCATCCTGCTGTGTGTCTACATGTGTTCAATATATGTTACATCGTAGTCCTTCAACAAAAGTTGTAAGAATTTTTGTCTGTGTCACTGTTTTTATACATATTTTTAAATTTATTTTTATATTGGTTACAGCTGATTTTCAAAGTTTGTTTTTTTCTGCTGTGCATCCACTTGATTCATGTACTGTGAGACAACAATAAATTCTTTTTCAGATGCTTACCAGTCATATGTATTATTTTCCAGTGACTTGAGTGCGCTGAGTGCAGTTCTTTGAGGTACCATGTAGGCCTTGTCAGTTATTCAATTTGGTACTTGGAATGGTATCTTTGCTAATTTCAACTTCCTGGATAATACCTCACCCTTCCCCACCTTTCCCATTTAGCAGCCTTATGTCTATTTTCTACATATTTGACTATGTTTCTATTTTGTAATTTATTTCATGTGTAGCCATTTTTGATTCCACCTTTAATTGACATCTTATGATATGTGTCTTTTTCTTTCTGACATAGGTAACTTAGAATGATCGTATGTATCTCCTCCAGAATTGTTACAACTGGCCTTATTTCATTCACTTCTGGGTGAGTAATATAACACTCTACATAAGTACCCCATCTCTTTTATCCATTTTATCCTTCCAGGGACATTTAGGTTATATCCAAGTTGAGGCCCTTTTTATCAGAGAGGTGGTAAACGTTGGGGTGCCTGTTTTCTGTCGATTTTTGTTTTTCCCAAGGTATACGCCCATGAGTGCAAGTGCCCTATGCTCTGTAGCTCATTTTTTCGATGTTTTAGCAAACACAATACACTTCTTCAGAGTGGCCGTTGGCAAATTACATTTCCACTATCAGCCTCACAGGGCTCCCTTTTCTCCTCACCCTCTCCTGCATTTCGGGTGTTTACACTTTATGTGGATGGCCCTTCTGACTGATGTGAAGTGATACATTTTGTAGTATTGATTTCCAGTGCCCACCTGTTTGGTTGGATAAAACGTGTGTATGGCCTTTACTTGAATATATTCAAAAAAATGCATACGCCCTTTTTGGCCAACTGCATCATTGGCGATGTTCAGCCCCTTTTCTTGTGCTTTAATGGGGAGTCCTTTCTACCTCTTCAAATCTGTTTCCTGCCACTCTCCCTTGCTTACAAGTCCTTTTCTGTGACTTACCTCAAGACATTTTTTGACGATAGATATTTTCAACTCTGCAGTTACATGAATTTTAGTGCCCCTGAGTTCCATTTTTCAACTTGTGTTTTTGGAAACTGGACACAAAACATTGGGATTTCCTCTAGCCCTATTCTGTTTCCGTGGGCAATTCTAGCCTTTGATGAATTTGCCTTCCGGATTGGAAATTAGAGTGGCATGTGCGTATCTAAACACCTAAGACTTGTCTCTAAATTTTTCTCATCCTTCCGCTTCATCCTCTGGACAAATTCCAAACTGTGTGCAACAGGATGTTGACGGTGCTGATATCTCCAAGTGAGCAGATTGTTAGGAAAGATGCTGGAGGGGTGAACCCGAGCACCAAGCGATGAGGAGATGAGGTGCCTTTTCCAAACTGTTTCCGATCAAACGGTGTACCATCCTCTAGGTGTGACAGGCATGTTTTAGCCGTAGATAGGGTCCCGTGCATATAAGGGGAACACCAGGGTTTTTTTCCAAATTAGTGCCTCCCCAAACCCCAAACTGGGGAATGGTTAAGCTACGGCTACACATATGTCCATTAAGGGCGTTGGAAAATAGGCAGAGTCCAAACTTTAGATGATTGAAATCTTCGGGATCAGAAGTGCTCAACATCGGCCTTGCTTAGGTTACATTTTATCTGTCATTGATAGATGATATCAATAAAAATATCTATTCTTTTTCAGATTATTTCCCCTTATAGGTTACTGCAAAATATTCAGTGTAGTTCCCTGTGCTATACAGTAGTTCCTTGTTGATGAACTCTTTTATACATAGCAATGTGTATATGTTAAACCCAAACTGTTAATTTATCCCTTCTCCTACCTTTCCCCTTTGGTAATAATAAATTATAAGATTTTATACTTCTCAGAAATGGGGAAGCTGAAAGAGAGGTATCATTTTCAATGGAAAAGCATTCAAAACAAGATTGAAGCTTCAGCCAAGAGTATTCAATGTACATCCTTGGGAATAAATCACTTCATTTCTCTAATGTTGACCTGACAAATAAGACAGACGTCTTCACTGAACTTGCTTATAATAAAGTGATGGAAATATCAAATGTAAGTCTTTGAAACATCTTATTTTACCCGAGCCTTATACACTGCTCTATGTTAACTACAGTTTGGCTCACACATCTGTTCATTGAAGTTACAATGTTCTCAATTTCTGTTACTGATCCTCCAGAGTGGACCCCAAAAGGAGTCCCCGTGCCCTGTGTCAATGGAGCCAACAGATCAAGACTGAGTTTGGTTCAGAAGCAAAGGAAACTTTATATTTTGAAAACAGAATGGAGAGGTGAGAGCGTGCACTACCCCGCGGGCTGTGGGCTGGGCTGTTGTGTAGGGGTCCTAACAGCGTCATCGCGAGGGAGAGGATGGAGCTCTCGAGGGCTGGGTTGGCTGCAGCTCAGGCTCTATGTTGCAGAGTCTGCATGGGACCCCGCTAGCTGAGGTGTCGACCCAGGCATTCTGCACTAGGAAATCGGGTCTGAAGTGCCGGGTGTGGGACCGCTGCATGTGGAACCCTAGGAGCACGTGAAATTAGACAAAGCACAAAGGAAAAACAGGTTAGACTTTATTTTATTGACCAGATTCTCTTTTTATCTCCCAGAAATTTTTAATGAACGTTGCCGGAGATGAACACCTCCTCTGCTTTTTGTCCCGTTCCTCATTCTTGGGGTGCTGAGGGTGCAGACCCCTGTTTTGTAACTGCTTCATGCTGAGGTGGGAGCCCTCATACACAGGGGATGGGCAAAATTTCTCCCCAGCCGCCTCCAGGTGAGGTTGATTGTCCCAAGGCCTCCTGCCTCACTGCTCGTCGACCTGAGCACCAGCATTGGAAGTGTTATAGATTCGATTGACCTTTAAGGGTCCAGGAAAGAGATGCACAGAGATGCTGCTGTGGCAGGTTTCACCCCACCCCACATTTGTTCGGCGACCTTAGGCTGACTGTTTTGGCCAGCCTAGATGCTCTGACCAGTAGTCTGTGCTTTCTTTAATTAGGTCCCTGAATTAATGTACAAACAGCACCATGTGTCAGAGCCCTGCCCGCTCAACTCCCAGACAGTCCAGGGTCAGTGGTGATCCAGGACCATGACATCCACTGAGTCAACGGCCTTTTGAAGTAGCCAGCAGTCCAGCCGGTCATATTGGCCACCATCACCGCGGTGTTTGTAGGGTTTACTATGGTGAAATTGTGAATATACGATTCCCCCGCCAAGCTTATTAGCTCCCCTCTGGGTGCAGTAAGTCGTCCAAGCAGTAGTCTGCTCTTTCAGGGCACAGACTTGTTTTCTTAGAGAAACTCCAGGTCAAGTGATGGTCACACGTGTCTTCTTGGGGGCCCATTGCCCCCGTTTGTCTCTCTGGAGTTTGGAGTTGGAGGGCCTCCTCACTCGAGGTCAGTGTGTCCACAGATCGACCCCTGGAACTTTAGGGCATGATGGGTGGTTAGGATCACCACGTGGGGTCCTTTTCCCTTAGGAGGGAGCTGGCCTTGCGGGCTGCTGATTTCCAGCTTTTTAGATACCCCAGTATCCTGGCCTGATGGGGCGGTGAGCAAAGCCATTGGTGACCATAGTTTGTCATACCTGAAGGGCATTCTTGTGTTGCTCCATTTCAAGTGGTCCCAGTTTTTGAACTAAGGCTCCAAGGGTGATTAACCTTTGACCGGGTATGTAAAGTTCAAAGGGTTTAGCTAAATTAGGGAGTTCCTGGGCAAGGGCCTGAATTGACTGCTCTTTCCATTCTTGAAAGGCTGTTTCTGGATTCTATCCTAAAGGATCATCATCTTTTCGTGTCAGTGTTTCATGTAGAGGCCCAGCTATTAGACTGTAGTTAGGGATCCAGATGCAGAAAACCTTGGCCTCCCCAGGAACCCCTAAGCTGTCTTCTAGTTTTAGAAGAGGTAAGGCTGCAAATGGCTTCTTCCCTATCCTGGGATGCATTTCTCCTAATATCTCTGAGAATGAAGCCCAGGCATGTCACCTTAGCCTGGGAAATTTGAGCCTTTTTCTTGGACACCTTCTATCCTTTCTTGGCTAGGGAGTTCAGAGGCGTCTTTAGTAGACCTGACAATCAGAATGTCATCTGCATATTGAAATAGGGTTCCCTTTTACACAGGTAGAACTTTTAGGTCTTTAGAGGACATTTCCCCAATGATGGTGTGGGGATTTTTGAACCATTGGGGCAGGACGGCACAGCATTATTGCTTTTGTTGCATGTTGTGTCCTTCCATTCACAAGCCAAAAAATTCTTGTGACTCTGAGATGATTGGAATACAGAAGAAGGCATCATTGAAGTCTAATACAGAATGCCATGGCCTGGTGGATGGTAGAATGACCAGAAGGGTGTAGGAAATAGGAGCTCCTGGATGTATATCCTCGGTGGCTTCACTGACTGTCCTTTACCAGGTCTCCAGCAGCCCATGGGGCTCTCGTGGTCAGGCCAATCCCAGCATATGGAGCTCACCTGGGCTGCACCCCCCACACCACAGCCCACAGGGTTCTTGTGGTCAACTCTCTTCCAGAGTATGGAGCTCATCTGTGCAGCTACACAGCAGCCCATGGGGCTCTCAGAGTCTGGCCCTTACCAGGATGCGGAGCTCCCCTGGGCAGGTACCCCAGCAGGGCTGGACCCACAGGAACCGTGCACATAGCCCAACTTGCAGAGAACCCCCAGCTCACCTGTCGCTCACAGCTGACACAGAACACCTCAGAGCAGGGCTTGAACTAACAAACAACAGCTCTGACAGTTCTGTGTCCCTGGGTATCACTCTGTGTGGCCTCTCTCTGCCTACTCTTCCAGACACTTCCACTGCAGCCAGGGCACCAGGCCTCTGTCTCCACCCACCATCACTCCTCTCGCTGACTCCTGGGTTCCTATCATTAGGATAGGGTCTTCTTGAAGTTGTTTTCCACTCATGGACCAGATAAAATGATAAGAAAACAAGCCGCAGTTGCAGCCCCTTGTCTATCCTGACTCTCAAGAGCCCACACCTGTTCCTTGGGCCAGGCCCGTTTAGCAAGGTTCATTTTCTGCAACTGTGAGCCCTTGAGGGGTGAGGATTGGCTGATTTGGGCAGCCTGACACTGCCTGCCAGCCCTCCCCAGGTGTGCCTGGGTTGAGGTCAATATAAGCACCTCTCCAGTCAGCAAGAGCTCCTGTAGCTGTGCCTGACGCCATATTCTCTGCCCCGTCAGCAGTGCCGGGGCTGGGGTGGTGGGAGGGAATGAGGGGCCGTGGCTTTGTGGGTGGCCCAGTGTGAGTGGGGCTCTGCTGGACTTCCTGCAGGAGTTGCCAGGCTGCCACCTGCTAAAGAAGAGGATGTGTCACCCATACCTGCCGCTGGAATTTCTCCCCAGGCAGAGGTGAGGAAGTAAAAAAGCAGTGGGGGCCGTGGCAGGAGGGGTATCTCAGGCAGGGAAATGGAAAGCTTCCAGAAGAGCATCTGGGGCCAGGACCATCCTGGCTGGCCTACAGGCACCAAGTCGGCCTGCGTGCATTTGCTGGTGTGGCTCCACTGCCCTTCCTCTAGGCTTGCAAGTTCTTGTACATATTCAGGTGTTTTACCTGGAAAGGGTGGGATGAGTTCAGCTGCAGCAGGCCTGGGGCTCTGCTCACATTTACTTACAGTCGCCTCGACACAGTCCCCCAGTTTTGCAATGAGGATGCTCCTTGTGGGGGGAATCGCTGCTGACTGCATGGGAGATTATTTCACACCTCTGACCAACTTAAGAATTTTTTACCACTGGAGCAAGTGCCCTTATACGATTTTCCTCTGTATAACTGGTGGTTTCTGTTTTTTTTTTTCCTTTTTTTCTTTTTGGTACAAGGTAGATTTTATTTATTCCTCTTTTTTTAATTTACAGATATAAACGTAGAAATAATGCATTAATATATAGACGTCTATATGAAGGGAAAAACTTTTTTTCCATTTTATTTTATTAAATGTTATTTATATATTTTTAATTTTTTTAAATTTATTTATTTCTTTTATACAGCAGGTTTTTATTGGATATCTATTTTATACATATAAGTGTGCACATGTGAATCCCAGTCTCCCAATTCATCCCACCACCACCCTCACATGACGTTCCCCCCTTGGTGTCCATATGTTTGTTCTCTACATCTGTGTCTCTATCTCTGCCCTGCAAACCGGTTCATCTGTACCATTTTTCTAGGTTCCACATATATGCATTAATATACAATATTTGTTTTTCTCTTTCTGACTTACTTCACTCTGTATGACAGTGTCTAGATCCATCAAGGTCTCTACAAATGACCTAATTTCATTCCTATGTATGGCTGAGTAATATTCCATTGTATGTATGTACCACATCTTTATCCATTCGTCTGTCTGTGGGCACTTAGGTTGCTTTCATTACCTGGCTATTGTAAATAGTGCTGCAATGAACATTATGGTGAATGTGTCTTTTTGATTTATGGTTTTCTCTGGGTATATGTCCAGTAGTGGGATTGCTGGATTATATGGTAATTCTATTTTTAGTTTTTTAAGGAACCTCCATACTGTTCTCCATAGAGACTGTATCGATTTACATTCCCAACAATAGTGGAAGAAGGTTCCTTTTCTCCACACCCTCTCCTGCATTTGTTGTTTGTAGATTTTCTGATGATGCCCATTCTAACACGTGTGACGTGATAGCTCATTGTAGTTTCGATTTCCATTTCTTTAATAATTAGTGATGTTGAGCAGATTTTCATGTGCGTCTTGGCCATCTCTATTTCTTCTTGGAATAAATGTCTATTTAGATATTCTTCCATTTTTATATTGGGTTGTTTGTTTTATTAATATTGAGCTGCATGAGCTGTTTATATATATTGGAGATTAAGCATTTGTCCATTGATTCGTTTGCAAATATTTTCTGCCATTCTGAGGGTTGTCTTTTCGTCTTGTTTGTAGTTTCCTTTGCTTTGCAAAAGCTTTTACGTTTCACTAGGTCCCATCTGTTTCGTTTCTTTTTTTTATTTCATTAGTATAGGAGGTGGATCAAAAAAGATCTTGCTGTGATTTACGTCAGAGTATTCTTCGTAAGTTTTCCTCTCAGAGTTTTATACTGTCCAGTCTTACATTAAGGTCTCTAAATCATTTTGAATATATTTTTATGTATTGTGTTGGGGAGTGTTCTAATTTCATTCTTTTACATGTAGCTGTCCATATTTCCCAGCACCACTGATTGAAGAGACTCTCATTTCTCCATTGTAAAGTCTTGCCTCCTTTGTCATAGATTAGTTGAGCATAGGTGTGTAGGTTTATCCCTGGGCTTTCTTTATTTTTTTCCTTTTACACGTTTATTGGAGTATAATTGCTTTACAATGGAGTGTTAGTTTCTGCTGTCTAACAAAGTTAATCAGCTATACATATACAAATATCATCAGATCCACTCCCTCTTGCATCTCCCTACCACACTCCATATCCCACCCCTTTAGGTGGTCACAAAGCACCGAGCTCATCTCCCTGTTCTATGTGGCTGCTTCCCAGTAGCTATCGGTATTACATTTGGTAATGTATTTATGTCCATGCCACTCTCTCACTTCTTCCCATCTTACCCATCCCCCTTCTGTTGTCCTCAAATCCTTTCTCTTTGTCTGTGTCCTTAATCCTGTCCTGCCACTAGGTTCTTTAAAACTTTTTTTTCTTCGTTGGATTCCATATATCTCTGTTAACATACATTATTTCTTTTTCCCTTTCTGACTTACTTCACTGTGTAGGACAGATTCTAAGTCCATCCACCTCAGTACAAATAACTCAGTTTTGCTTCTTTTTATGGCTGAGAAATATTCCATTGTATATATATGCCAGATCTTCTTTATCCATTCATCTGTCGATGGACACTTAGGTTGATTCCATGTCCTGGCTATTGTAAATAGAGCTGCAATGAATATTTTTGTACATAACTCTTTTGGAATTATGGTTTTCACAAAGCAAATGCCCAGTAGTTGGATTGTTGTGTCGTATGGTACTTCTATTGTTAGTTATTTAAAGGAACCTCCTTACTGTTCTCCCTAGTGGCCATATCAATTTACATTCCCACCCACAGTGCGAGTGTGTTCCCTTTTCTCCAATAAAGGCCTCTCCAGCATTTAGTGTTTTGTAGAATTTTTTGATGATTGCCACTCTGACTGCTGTGAGGTGATACCTCACAGTAGTTTTGATTTGCATTTCTCTAATGATTAGTGATGTTCAGCATCCTTTCATGTGTTTCTTGTCAATCTGTATATCTTCTTTGGAGAAATGTCTATTTAGGTCTTCTGCCCGTTTTTGGATTGGGTTGTTTGTTTTTGTGATATTGAGCTACATGAGGTGCTTGTAAAGTTTGGAGATTAATCCTTTGTCAATTGCTTCATTTGAAAATATTTTATCCCATTCTGAGGGTTGTTTTAGCATCTTGTTTATGTTTTCCTGTACTGTGTAAAAGCTTTTAAGTTTCATTAGGTCCCATTTGTTGATTTCTGTTTTTTATTTCCATTTCTCTAGGAGGTGGGTCAAAAAGGATCTTGCTGTGATTTATGTCATAGAGTGTTCTGCCTATTGTTTGCTCTAAGTGTTTTATACTCTCTGGTCTTATATTTAGATCTCTAATCAATTTAGAGTTTATTTTTGTGTATGGTGTTATGGAGTGTCCTAATTTCATTCTTTTATGTGTAGCGGTCCAGATTTCCCAGCACCAATTACTGAAGAGTCTGTCTTTTCTCCATTGTATATCCTTAGCTCCTTTGTCATAGATGAGATAGCCATAGGTGTGTAGGTTTATCTCTGGGCTTTCTGTCCTGTTCCATTGATCTGTGTTTATGCCAATCTACATACACTTGATTCCATTATGGGTATATATAAATACGTAGGTTTCAAGATTATTACCTGTCAGATATATTCTTCTTCAGTGAATAGGTTGTTTTGTGTCCAGTTCATTGAGAAAGGAGTAGGTCTTGTCTATTACATATTTGGTAAATGGTATGGTATCTGTGCTAATTTCAAACTCTGCTTTTACACATCACCCCACGTCAACTTTCCCCTTAAGGAGGCATAAGTGTGTTTTCTAAATGTGTAACTCTGTTCTCTTTTGAAATTCAGTTCATGTGTAGCCATGTTTACATTCCCTCTATAAGTGATAGATTACAATAAGTTTCTTTTTCTTTGTGGCTCATTTCAATTAGCATCATCGTACCTAAAGCCACTCATTATGCTGCTATTGGCCTTATGACATTGATTTTATGTCTGAGTGACATTCCATTGTATACAAGTACCACAACATCTTTATCCATTTTTTTTTCCTTTCCTGGGATATTTAAAGTGTACCGAAGTCGAGGTTCTTGTAAACAGAGCAGCCCTAAATTTTGGGCTGGCTGTGTGTTGTGGATTTTTAGTTTTCCCAAATACACGCCTATGAGTGGAAGTGTGCTATGCTCTGTAGCTCTGTTTTAGAAAACAACATACAGTTCTCCAGAGAGGCTGCTGGCAATTTACATCCTGTCCATCGGCGTAACCAGGCTACCTTTTCTCCATGGCCTGTCCTGCATTTGTGGTTTTTACACTATTTGCGGATGGCCCTTTTGACCGGTGGTAAGTGACACTTCTATGTAGTGTGGATTTGCAATGCCTGATGGCTTGCTTGGCCAAAAGGGGCGTATGCATTTTTTTCCCGAATATATTCAAGAAAATACACATACTCCCTTTTCGGCCAAGGACAACATTGTCGAAGTTCTTTCGCTTTTCATGTGCTTTAAATACGACTCCAATCTACCTCTTGAAATCTGTTTCCTTCAATTCTGCCTTGCTTTCAAATCCTCTTCACTGCCTTACCTCAATATATTTCTGGATGATAGTTGTCCTTTATAACTCTGCAAGTTTGTGAATTGCTGTGCCCCTGATTTCCATTTTTCAACTTGCTTATTTGTGAGCTGGCTGCAATACCGCAGGATGGCTTTAGGCCTTAGTCTGTTTCCGGAGTTGCAGGCTGAGCCTTTGTTTAATTCTTCTTCCTGATGGGAAACTAGAGTGACATGTGCCCATCCAAACGCCTACAGCTAATGTCTCATTTGTTTCCCCTCTTCCTGTTCATCCTCTGCACAATTTTCAAACTGTGCATAACAGGAGAGTAAAGGCGCTGAGACACCAAGTGGGGAGATTTTCAGTATTGCAGATGGAATGGCGAAGCCGAGCACGAGGAAAGGAAAAATGAGGTACATTTTAGAAAACTTTCCCGATTACACAGTGTACCATCCAACGGGTTTCCCATGCATGTTTTAACTGTAGGAAGATTCCCTGAATCCTGGAGAGTTGGGGCCACTAGAATGGGTAACACACAGTATTGCTCTAAGTGGTGTTCTTTTGCTCACACAACCTCAGCAATCTTTTCAGCCTCAGGTGTCCAGTCTTATGTCTCCTCCAGCTGTGGGTGTAAAGGTGGTCAATCCAGGTTGCATCACAGGCCCTGAAAGTAATTTTTAAGACTTTCTCTCTGTTTTGCTGTTTTTGCATTTTGCTTTTGAAATTTATTTTTATAAGGGTGTTTAGCTGAATTTCAGTGCTGTGCATTCCGTTATACACACGCTTGATTCCTTTATGGAGACATGAGAATACATATGTTTTAGAATTATTACAAGTCAGATATATTCTTCTGCAATGAATAGGGGTTGTTGAGTCCAGTTCATTGTGCCGGAAGTAGGTGCTGTCTATTACATTCTTGGTTTATGGAATGGTATCTGTGCTAATTTAGGACTCTGGATTTATGCATCACCCCACCTCTCCTTCCCCCTTAAGCAGGCATAAGATTATTTTCTAAATGTGAGACTCTGTTCTCTTTCCTAACTCAGTTCATGTGTAGCCATGTTTACAGGACCTTCATAAGTGATATCTTATGATAAGTCTCATTTTCTCTGTGACTTATTTCACTTAGAATCATCGTACCTGAATCCACTCATTTTGCTGCTACTGGCCTTATGACATTGATTTCATTGCTGAAGGATATTACATCGTAAATAAATACCACAATTTCTTGAACCATATTTGTCTTTCCTGGGATATTTCAGGTGTACCCTAGTTGAGGTTCTTGTAAGCAGTGCAGCCTTAAATTTTGGCGTGGCTCTGACTTATTGATTTTCAGTTTTGCCAAGATATATTCCCTGGACTGGAAGTGCCGTTGGATCTGTAGCTCTGTTGATTACTTGTTTTAGGGAACACAATGCACTCCTCCAGAGAGGAGGTTGGCAATTTACATCCCGCCCATCAGCATAACTAGGCTCCCTGTTCTCCATGGCCTGTCTTGCCTTTCTGGTTTTTACACATTTTGCAGAAGTCCCTTTTGACCGGTGGGAAGAGATACTTCTTTGTAGTGCAGATTTGCATTGCCCGCTTGCTTGATTGGCCAAAAAGGGCGTATGTGTTTTCTTCTTAATATATTCAAGAGAAAACAAAAACACCGTTTTTGGCCACGTGCATCACTCTCGAAGTTGTGCCCTTCTTCCAGTGCTTTAAAGGCAATTCCAATGTACCTCTTGAAATCTGTTTCCTGCTATACTGGCTCGCTTTCAAGTCTGCCTGGTTGCCTTCCCTCAAGAGATTTTTGGACGATGGTTTTCCTTTATTACTCTGCTAGTTTGTGAATGCTTGTGCCCCTGAGCTCCAGTTTTCAACTCGTTTTTTGTGAACTGTACTCACGTCCAAATTTTGGTTCAGGACCTATACCAGTCCCCGGCGGGTGGCGGAAACTTTGATTAATTCTTCTTCCTGCCGGGAAATTAGAGTGACATGTAACCGTCCAAATGCCTAACAGCTAATCTCTCATTGGTTCTCCCTCTTCCCTTTCATCTTCTGCCAAACTGGCAACGTGTGAGACCCAGGAGGTTAAAGGGGCTGTCTCCCCAAGTTGGGAGACTGATAGTAAAGCAGTTGGATAGTCAAACCGGAGCACCAGGAGAGGGACTATTAGTTGAGTTTTAGAAACATTTCATATTCACAGTGTTTCCATTCTCTAGGTTTCCCGTACATGTTATCGCTGTAGTAATATTCCCTATCAACCTGGAAAGTTGGGACCCTTGGAATGTGTGCCACGCATTATTGCTTTTAATGGTCTGCATTTGCTCAACGAATCTCAACAATCCTCTCAGTCCCAAGGGTCCAGAATTATCCCACATCCAGCTGTTGTTGTATATACGGTCATTCCAGGTTTCATCAGAGCCCCTGAAGGAATTGTAAAGAATTTCCCTGTTTTTTCATTTTGTTTTTGAAATTCCTTTTTATAGTGGGTTTGAGCTGATTCTCACTGCCATGTTTATGCCAGTCTAGACACAGTTGATTCCCTTACAGAGACATATCAATACATAGGTTTTAAGATTCTTACTAGTCAGATATATTCCTCTGGGGGAATAAGGGGTTTTGAGTCCCTTTCACTGAGGAAGGTGTAGGTCTTGACTGTTCCGTATTTGGTTTTTGTAACGGTAACTGTAGTGAAATCAAACTCTGGTTTTATGCATCACCCAACTTCTCCTTCCCCCTTAAGCAGGCATAAGAGTGTTTTCTAAATGTGAGACTCTGTTCTCTTTCCTAACTCAGTTCATGTGTAGCCATGTTTACAGGAACTTCATAAGTGATATCTTATGATAAGTTTCTTTTTCTGTGTGACTTATTTCACTTAGAATCATCGTACCTGAATCCACTCATTTTGCTGCTACTGGCCTTATGACATTGATTTCATGGCTGAGGGATATTCCATCGTACGTAAGTACAACCATTTCTTGAACCATTTTTGTCTTTCCTGGGATATTTAAGGTGTACCCAAGATGAGGTTCTTGTAAGCAGTGCAGCCGTATATTGTGGGGTGGCTCTGTCTTATTGATTTTCAGTTTTCCCAAGGTATATTCCCTAGACTGGAAGTGCCCTTGGCTCTGTAGCTCTGTTGTTTACTTGTTTTAGGGAACACAATGCACTCCTCCAGAGAGGCAGTTGGCAATTTACATCCTGCCCATCAGCATAACTAGGTTCCCTGTTCTCCAGGGCCGGTTTGCCTTTCTGGATTTTACACATTTTGTGGATGTCCCTGTTGACCGGTGGGCAGTGATACTTCTTTGTAGTGCAGATTTGCATTGCCCGCTTTCTTGCTTGGCCAAAATGGGCATATGCGTTTTCTCCTGAATATATTCAGGAGAAAACGCATACGCCCTTTTTAACCAAGTGCATCATTGTCGAACTTGTGCCACTCTTCCAGTGCTTTAAAGGCGATTCCAATGTACCTCTTGAAATCTGTTTCCTGCTTTCTGGCCGAAATTCAAGTCCGCCTGTTTTCCTTCCCTCAACAGATTTTTGGACGATAGTTGTCCTTTATTACTCTGCCAGTTTGTGAATTGCTGTGCCCCTGAGCTCCATTTTTCAACTCGATTTTTGTGAGCTGACCGCAAGTCCAAAATTTTGCTTCAGAAACTATACTGGTTCCCGGCGGGTGGCTGAGACTTTGGTTAATTATTCTTCCTGACGGGAAATTAGAATGACATGTGCCCGTCCATATGCCTAACAGCTACCCTCTCATTGGTTCTCAGTATTCCCTTTCATCCTCTGCCAATTTGGCAACCTGTGCGAACCAGGAGGTTAAAGGGGCTGTCTCTACAAGTTGGGAGATTGATAGTAAAGCAGTTGGAAAGTCAAACCAGAGCACCAGGAGAGGGACTATTACTTGAGTTTTAGAAGCCTTTTGTATTCACAGTGTGTCCATTCTCTAGGTTTCCTGTACATGTTATAGCTGTAATAATATTCCCTTCAACCTGGAGAGTTGCGACCCTTGGAATGTGTGCCACGCATTATTACTTTAAATGCTCTGCATTTGCTCACTGAATATCACCAATCCTCTCAGTCCCAAGTGTCTTTCCTTATGCCACATCCTACTGTCGTTGTAGATAGGGTCATTCCAGGTTTCATCACAGCCCCAGAAGGAACTGTAAAGAATTTCCCTGTTTTTTCGATTTGTTTTTGAAATTCATTTTTATAGTCGGTTTCAGCTGATTCTCACTGCCATGTTTCTGCCAGTCTAGACACACTTGATTCCCTGATGGAGACATATCAATACATAGGTTTCAAGATTCTTACTACTCAGATATATTCCTCTGCGGGAAATATGGGGTTTTGCGTCCTTTTCACTGAGGAAGGTGTACGGATTGACTCTTCTGTAGTTGGTATTTCGAACGGTACCTGTACTAATATCAAACTCTGGTTTTATGCATCACCCCAGCTCTCCTTCCCCCTTAAGCAGGCATAAGAGTGTTTTCTAAATGTGAGAGTATGTTCTCTTTCCTAACTCAGTTCATATGTAGCCATGTTTACAGGAACTTCATAAGTGATATCTTATGATAAGTTTCTTTTTCTCTGTGACTTATTTCACTTAGAATCATCGTACCTGAATCCACTCATTTTGCTGCTACTGGCCTTATGACTTTGATTTCATGGCTGAGGGCTATTCCATCGTACGTAAGTCCACAATTTCTTGAACCATTTTTGTCTTTCCTGGGATATTTCAGGTGTACCCAAGTTGAGGTTCTTGTAAGCAGTGCAGCCCTAAATTTTGAGGTGGCTCTCTCTTATTGATTTTCAGTTTTCCCAATGTATATTCCCTAGACTGGAAGTGCCCTTGGCTCTGTAGCTCTGTTGTCTACTTGTTTTAGGGAACACAGTTCACTCCTCCAGAGAGGCAGTTGGCAATTTTCATCCCGCCCATCAGCATAACTAGGCTCTCTTTTCTTCAGGGCCTGTGTTGCCTTTCTAGTTTTTACACATTTTGCAGATGTCCCTTCTGTGCAGTGGGAAGTGATAATGCTTTGTAGTGCAGATTTGCATTGCCTGCTTGCTTGCTCGGCCATAAAGGGCGTAAGCGTTTTCTCCTGAATATATTCACGAGAAAATGCATACCCCCTTTTGGCCCATTGCATCATTGTAGAAGTTGTGCCCCTCTTCCTGTGCTTTAAAGGCAATTCCAATGTACCTCTTGAAATCTGTTTCCTGCTATTCTTGCTCGCTTTCAAGTCTGCCTCGTTGCCTTCCCTCAACAGATTTTTGGACGATAGTTTTCCTTTATTACTCTGCCCGTTTGTGAATTGCCGTGCCCCTGAGCTCCATTTTTCAATTCGTTTTTTGTGAGCTGACTGCAAGTCCAAAATTTTGGTTCAGGACCTATACTGGTTCCCGGCGGGTGGCTGAGACTTTGTTTAATTCTTCTTCCTTCCGGGAAATTAGAGTGACCTGTGCCCGTCCAAATGCCTAACAGCTACTCTCTCATTGGTTCTCCATCATACCTTTCATCCTCTGCCAACTGGCAACATGTGAGAACCAGGAGATTAAAGGGGCTGTCTCTCCAACTTGGGAGATTGATAGTAAAGCAGTTGGAAATTCAAACCGGAGCACCAGGAGAGGGACAATTAGTTGAGTTTTAAAAACCTTTTGTATACACATTGTGTCCATTCTCTAGGTTTCCCGTGCATGTTATAGCTGTAGTAGTATTCCCTTCAACCTGGAGAGTTTGGACCATTGGAATGTGTGCCACGCATTATACCTTTAAATGGTCTGCATTTGTTCACCCAATCTCACCAATCCTCTCAGCCCCAGGTGTCCAGACTTATGCCACATCCAGATGTCATTGTAGATAGGGTCATTATAGATTTCATCAGAGCCTCTGAAGGAATTGTAAAGAATTTCCCTGTTTGAGCTGATTATCACTGCGATGATTCTGCCAGTGTAGACACACTTGTTTCCCTGATGGAGACATATCAATACATAGGTTTTAAGTTTCTTACTAGTCGGATATATTCCTCTGTGGGAAATATGCGGTTTTGAGACCCTTTCACTGAGGAAGGTGTATGGCTTGTCTCTTCCGTAGTTGGATTTTGGAACGGTACATGTACTAATATCAAACTCTGGTTTTATGCATCACCCCACCTCTCCTTCCCCCTTAAGCAGGGATAAGTGTGTTTTCTAAATGTGAGACCCTGTTCTCTTTCCTAACTCAGTTCATGTGTAGCCATGTTTACAGGACCTTCATAAGTGATATCTTATGATAAGTTTCTATTTCTCTGTGACTTATTTCACTTAGAATCATCGTTCCTGAATCCACTCCTTTTGCTGCTATTGGCCTTATGACATTGATTTCATGGCTGAGGGATATTCCATCGTACGTAATAACACAATTTCTTCAACCATTTTTGTCTTTCCTGGGATATTTCAGGTGTACCCAAGTTGACGTTCTTGTAAGCAGTGCATCCCTAAATTTTGGGGTGGCTCTGTCTTATTGATTTTCAGTTTTCAAAAGGTATATTCCCTAGACTGGATGTGCACTTGGCTCTGTAGATCTGTTGTTTACTTGTTTTAGGGAAGACAATGCGCTCCTCCAGAGAGGTATTTGGCAATTTATATCCCGCCCATCAGCAAAACTAGGCTCCCTGTTCTCTAGGGCCTCTCTTGCCTTTCTGGTTTTTACACATTTTGCGGATGTCCCTTTTGACCGGTGGGAAGTGTTACTACTTTGTAGGGCAGATTTGCATTGCCCGCTTGCTTGCTTGGCCAAAAAGGGCATATGCGTTTTCTCCTGAATATATTCAGGAGAAAACGCATACGCCCTTTTGGCCAAGTGCATCACTGTCGAAGTTGTGCCCCTCTTCCTGTGCTTTACAGGCCATTCCAATGTACCTCTTGAAATCTGTTTCCTGCTCTTCAGGCTTGCTTTCAAGTCCGCCTCATTGCCTTCCATCAACAGATTTTTGGACTATAGTTTTCCTTTATTACTCTGCCAGATTGTGAATTGCTGTGCCCCAGACCTCCATTTTTCTACTAGTTTTTTTGAGCTGACCGCAAGTCCAAAATTTTGGTTCAGGAACTATACTGTTTCCCCGCGAGTGGCTGAGCCTATGGTTAATTCTTTTTCCTGACGGGAAATTGGAGTGACTTGTGCCCGTCCAAATGCCTAACACCTACTCTCTCATTGGTTCTCCCTGCTCCCTTTCATACTCTGCAAAATTGGCAACCTGTGCGAACCAGGAGGTTAAAGGGGCTGTCTCTCCAAGTTGGGAGATTGGTCGTAAAGCATTTGGAAAGTCAAAGCGGAGCACCAAGAGAGGGACTATTAGTTGAGTTTTAGAAAACTTTCATATTCACAGTGTTTCCATTCTCTAGGTTTCCCGTACATGTTATAGCTGTAGTAATATTCCCTTCAACCTGGAGAGTTGGGACGCATGGAATGGGTGCAACACATTATTGCTTTAAAGGGTCTGCATTTGGTCACCCAATCTCATCAATCCTCTCAGTCCCAAGTGTCCAGCCTTATGCCAAATCCAGCTTTCATTGTAGATAGGGTCATTCCAGGTTTCATCAGAGAGCCTGAAGGAATTATAAAGAATTTCCTTGTTTTTTTGTTTTGTTTTTGAAATTCCTTTTTATACTGGGTTTGAGCTGATTCTCACTGCTATGTTTATGCCAGTCTAGACACACATGATTCACTTACGGACACATTTCAATACATACGTTTTAAGGTTCTTACTAGACAGATATATTCCTGTGCGGGAAGTATGGGCTTTTGAGTCCCTTTCACTGAGGAAGTTGTAAGTCTTGTCTATTACGTATTTTTTTTTGGAACGGTACATGTACTAATATCAATCTCTGGTTTTGTGCATCACCCCACCTCTCCTTCCCCCTTAAGCAGTCATAAGAGTGCTTTCTAAATGTGAGACTCTGTTCTCTTTCCTAACTCAGTTCATGTGCAGCCGTGTTTACAGGACCTTCATAAGTTATATCTTATGATAAGTTTCTTTTTCTCTGTGACTTATTTCACTTAGAATCATCTTATCTGATTCCACTCATTTTGCTGCTACTGGCCTTATGACATTGATTTCATGGCTGAGGGATATTCCATCGTATGTAAGTACCATCATTTCTTGAGCCATTTTTGTCTTTCCTGGGATATTTAAGGTGTACCCAAGATGAGGTTTTTGTAAGCAGTGCAGCCGTATATTGTGGGGTGGCTCTGTCTTATTGATTTTCAGTTTTCCCAAGGTATATTCCCTAGACTGGAAGTGCCCTTGGCTCTGTAGCTCTGTTGTTTACTTGTTTTAGGGAACACAGTGCACTCCTCCAGAGAGGCAGTTGGCAATTTACATCCTGCCCATCAGCATAACTAGGCTCCCTGTTCTCCAGGGCCGGTCTTGCCTTTCTGGTTTTTACACATTTTGTGGATGTCCCTTTTGACCGGTGGGCAGTGATACTTCTTTGTAGTGCAGATTTGCATTGCCCGCTTTCTTGCTTGGCCAAAATGGGCGCATGCATTTTATCCTGAATATATTCAGGAGAAAAAGCATACGCCCTTTTTAACCAAGTGCATCATTGTCGAAGTTGTGCCCCTCTTCCTGCGCTTTAAAGGCGATTCCAATGTACCTCTTGAAATCTGTTTCCTGCTTTCTGGCCGAAATTCAAGTCCGCCTGTTTTCCTTCCCTCAACAGATTTTTGGACGATAGTTGTCCTTTATTACTCTGCCAGTTTGTGAATTGCTGTGCCTCTGAGCTCCATTTTTCAACTCGTTTTTTGTGAGCTGACCGCAAGTCCAAAATTTTGGTTCAGGACCTATACTGGTTCCCGGTGGGTGGCTGAGACTTTTGTTAATTCTTCTTCCTGAAGGGAAATTAGATTGACATGGTCCCGTCCCTATGCCTAACAGCTACCCTCTCATTGGTTCTCCCTATTCCCTTTCATCCTCTGCCAAATTGGCAACCTGTGCGAACCAGGAGGTTAAAGGGGCTGTCTCTCCAAGTTGGGAGATTGATAGTAAAGCAGTTGGAAAGTCAAACCAGAGCAACGGGAGAGGGACTATTTGTTGAGTTTTAGAAGCCTTTTGTATTCACAGTGTGTCTATTCTCTTCCTTTCCCGTACATGTTATAGCTGTAATAATATTCACTTCAACCTGGAGAGTTGGGACGCTTGGAATGTGTGCCACGCATTATTGCTTTAAGTGGTCTGCATTTGCTCACCGAATATCACCAATCCTCTCAGTCCCAATTGTCTTTCCTTATGCCACATCCAACTGTCGTTGTAGATAGGGTCATTCCAGGTTTCATCAGAGCACCAGAAGGAATTGTAAAGAATTTCCCTGTTTTTTCGTTTTGTTTTTGATATTCCTTTTTATAGTGGGTTTGAGCTGATTCTAACTGCCATGTTGATGTGAGTCTAGACACACTTGATTCCCTTACGGTGACATATGAATACATAGGTTTTAAGATTTTTACTAGTCAGATATTTTCCTCGGCGGGAAATATGGGATTTTGAGTCCCTTTCACTTAGGAAGTTGTAGGTCTTTTCTACTCCATAGTTGGTTTTTGGAACGGTACCTGTACTAATATCAAACTCTGGTTTTATGCATCACGCCACCTCTCCTTCCCCCTTAAGCAGGCATAAGTGTGTGTTCTAAATGTGAGACTCTGTTCCCTTTCCTAACTCAGTTCATGTGTAGCCATGTTTACAGGACCTTCATAAGTGATATCTTATGATAAGTTTCTTTTTCTCTGTGACTTATTTCACTTAGAATCATCGTACCTGAATCCACTCTTTTAGCTGCTACTGGCCTTATGACTTTGATTTCATGGCTGAGGGATATTCCAACGTATGTAAGTACCACAATTTCTTGAACCATTTTTGTCTTTCCTGGGATATTTCAGGTGTACCCAAGTTGAGGTTCTTGTAAGCAGTTCAGCCCTAAATATTGATGTGGCTCTGTCTTATTGATTTTCAGTTTTCCAAAGGTATATTCCCTACACTGGAAGTGCCCGTGTCTCTGTAGCTCTGTTCTTTACTTGTTTTAGGGAACACAGTTCACTCCTCCAGAGAGGCAGTTGGAAATTTACATTCCGCCCATCAGCATAACTAGGCTCCCTCTTCTCCAGGGCCTGTCTTGTCTTTCTGGTATTTACCTATTTTGCAGATGTCCCTTTTGTCTGTTGGGAAGTGATACTGCTTTGTAGTGCAGATTTGCGTTGCCCGCTTGCTTGCTTGGCCAAAAAGGGCTTATGCGTTTTCTCCTGAATATATTCAGGAGAAAACGCATATGCCTTGTATGGCCAAGTGCATCATTGTCGAAGTTGTGCCCCTCTTCCTGTGCTTTAAAGGCGAATCCAATGTAACTCTTGAAATCTCTTTCCTGCTATTCTGGCTCGCTTTCAAGTCGGCCTCATTGCCTTCCCTGAACAGATTTTTGGACGATAGTTTTACTTTATTACTCTGCCCGTTTGTGAATTGCTGTGCCCATGAGCTCCATTTCTCAACTCGTTTTTTGTGAGCTGACCGCAAGTCCAAAATTTTGGTTCAAGACCTATACTGGTTCCCGGCGGGTGGCTGAGACTTTGATTAATTCTTCTTCCTGCCGGGAAATTAGAGTCACATGTGCCCGTCCAAATGTCTCTCAGCTACTCTCTCATTGGTTCTCCATATTTCCTTTCATCCTCTGACAAGTGGCAACATGTGAGAACCAGGAGGTTAAAGGGGCTGTCTCTCCAAGTTGGGAGATTGATAGTAAAGCAGTTGGAAATTCAAACCGGAGCACCAGGAGAGGGACTATTAGTTGAGTTTTAAAAACCTTTTGTATTCACAGTGTGTCCATTCTCTAGGTTTCCCATACATGTTATACCTGTAGTAGTATTCCCTTTAACCTGGAGAGTTGGCACCATTGGAATGTGTGCCACGCATTATTGCTTTAAATGGTCTGCATTTGCTCACCGAATCTCACCAATCCTCTCAGTCACAAGTGTCCTGCCTTATGCCACATCCAGCTGTCATTGTAGATAGGGTCATTATAGATTTCATCAGAGCCCCTGAAGGAATTGTATAGAATTTCACTATTTTTTTTTGTTTTGTTTTTGAAATTCCTTTTTATAGTGGCTTTGAGCTGATTCTCACTGCCATGTTTCTGCCAGTCTAGACACACTTGATTCCCTGATGGAGACAAATCAATACATACGTTTTAAGATTCTTACTACTCAGATATATTCCTCTGCGGGAAATATGGGGTTTTGCGTACTTTTCACTGAGGAAGGTGTAGGGATTGTCTCTTCAGTAGTTGGTTTTTGGAACGGTACCTGTACTAATATTAAACTCTGGTTTTATGCATCACGCCACCTCTCCTACCCCTTAAGCAGGCATAAGAGTGTTTTCTAAATGTGAGACTCTGTTGTCTTTCCTAACTCAGTTCATGTGTAGCCATGTTTACAGGACCTTCATAAGTGATATCTTATGATAAGTTTCTTTTTCTCTGTGACTTATTTCACTTAGAATCATCGTACCTGAATCCACTCATTTTCTGCTACTGGCCTTATGACATTGATTTCATGGATGAGGGATATTCCATCGTACGTAAGTACCACAATTTCTTGAACCATTTTTGTCTTTCCTGGGATATTTCAGGTGTACCCAAGTTGAGGTTCTTGTAAGAAGTGCATCCCTATATTTTGAAGTGGCTGTGTCTTATTGATTTTCAGTTTTCCCAATGTATATTCCCTAGACTGGAAGTGCCCTTGGCTCTGTAGCTCTGTTGTTTACTTGTTTTATGGAACACAATGCACTCCTCCCGAGAGGCAGTTGGCAATATACATCCCGCCCATCAGCATAACTAGGCTCCCTCTTCTCCATGGCCTGTTTTGCCTTTCTGGTTTTTACACATTTTGCGGATATCCCTTTTGACGTGTGGGAAGTGATACTTCTTTTTAGTGCAGATTGGCATTGCCCGCTTGCTTGCTTGGACAAAAACGGCGTATGCGTTTTCCCCTGAATATATTCAGGGGAAAACGCATACGCCCTTTTTGGCCAAGTGCATCATTGTCGAAGTTGTGCCCCTCTTCCTGTGCTTTAAAGATGATCCCAATGTACCTCTTGTAATCTGTTTCCAGATTATCTGCCTCACATTCGAGTCCGCCTGGTTGCCTTCCGTCAACAGATTTTTGGACGATTGTTGTCCTTTATTACTCTGCCAGTTTGTGAATTGCTGTGCCCCTGAGATCCAATTTTCAACTCGTTTTTTTGTGAGCTGACTGCAAGTCCAAAATTTTGGTTCAGTACCTATACTCGTTCCTTGCGGGTGGCTGAGACTTTGGTTAATTCTTCTTCCTTCCGGCAAATTAGAGTGACATGTGCCCCTCCAAATGCCTAACAGCTACTCTGTCATTGGTTCTCCCTCTTCCCTTTCATCCTCTGCCAAATTGGCAACCTTTGCGAACCAGGAGTTTAAAGGAGCTGTCTCCCCAAGTTGGGAGATTGATAGTAAAGCAGTTGGAATATCAGACCGGAGCACTAGGAGAGGGAATATTAGTTGAATTTTAGAAACCTTTCTTATTCACAGTGTGTCCATTCTCTATGTTTCCCGTACATGTTACAGCTGTAGTAATATTCCCTTCAACCTGGAGAGTTGGGAAACGTGGAATGTGTGCCACGCATTATTTCTTTAAATGGTCTGCATTTGCTCACCGAATCTCACCAAACCTCTCAGTCCCAAGTGTCCTGCCTTATGTCACATCCAGCTGTCTTTGTAGATAGGGTCATTCCAGGTTTCATCAGAGCCCCTGAAGGAATTTCATAGAAATTCCCTGTTTTTTTGTTTTGTTTTTGAAATTCCTTTTTATACTGGGTTTTAGCTGATTCTCACTGCCATGTTTCTGCCAGTCTAGACACACTTGATTCCCTGATGGAGACATATCAATACATACGTTTTAAGATTCTTACTAGTCAGATATATTCCTCTGCATGAAATATGGGGTTTTGTGTCCTTTTCACTGAGGAAGGTGTAGGGATTGACTCTTCCGTAGTTGGTTTTTAGAACGGTACATGTACTAATATCAAACTCTGGTTTTATGCATCACCCCACCTCTCCTTCCCCCTTAAGCAGGCATAAGAGTTTTTTCTCAATGTGAGAGTCTGTTCTCTTTCCTAACTCACTTCATGTGTAGCCATATTTACAGGACTTTCATAAGTGATATCTTATGATAAGTTCATTTTTCTCTGTGACTTATTTCACTTAGAATCATCGTTACTGAATCCACTCATTTTGCTGCTACTGGCCTTATGACATTGATTTCATGGCTGAGGGATATTCCATCATACATAAATACCACAATTTCTTGAAACATTTTAGTCTTTCCTGGGATATTTCATGTGTACCCAAGTTGAGGTTCTTGTAAGCAGTGCAGCCCTAAATTTTGGGGTGGCTCTGTCTTATTGACTTTCAGTTTTCCCAAGGTATATTCCCTAGATTGGAAGTGCCCTTGGCTCTGTAGCTCTGTTGTTTACTTGTTTTAGGGAACACAATGCACTCCTCCTGAATGGCAGTTGGTAATTTACATTCCGCCCATCAGCATAACTAGGCTCCCTCTTCTCCAGGGCCTGTCTTGCCTTTCTGGTTTTTACATATTTTGCGGATGTCCCTTTTGTCTGGTGGGAAGTGATACTGCTTTGTAGTGCAGATTTGCATTGCCCGCTTGCTTGCTTGGCCAAACAGGGCGTATGCGTTTTCTCCTGAATATATTCAGGAGAAAACGCATACGTCCTGTTTGGCCAAGTGCATCATTGTCGAAGTTGTGCCCCTCTTCCTGCGCTTTAAAGGCGATTCCAATGTACCTCTTGAAATCTGTTTCCTGCTATTCTGGCTCGCTTTCTAGTCTGCCTCGTTGCCTTCCCTGAACAGATTTTTGGATGATAGTTTTCCTTTATTACTCTGCCCGTTTGTGAATTGCTGTGCCCCTGAGCTCCATTTCTCAACTCGTTTTTTGTGAGCTGACCGCAAGTCCAAAATTTTGGTTCAGGACATATACTGGTTCCCGGCGGGTGGCTGAGACTTTGATAAATTCTTCTTCCTGCTGGGAAATTAGAGTGACATGTGCCCGTCCAAATGTCTCTCAGCTACTCTCTCTTTGGTTCTCCATATTTCATTTCATCCTCTGCCAATTGGCAACATGTGAGAACCAGGAGGTTAAAGGGGCTGTCTCTCCAAGTTGGGAGATTGATAGTAAAGCAGTTGGAAATTCAAACCGGAGCACCAGGAGAGGGACTATTAGTTGAGTTGTAAAAACCTTTTGTATTCACAGTGTGTCCATTCTCGAGGTTTCCCATACATGTTATACCTGTAGTACTATTCCCTTCAACCTGGAGAGTTGGCACCATTGGAATGTGTGCCACACATTATTGCTTTAAATGGTCTGCATTTGCTCACCGAATCTCACCAATCCTCTCAGTCACAAGTGTCCTGCCTTATGCCACATCCAGCTGTCATTGTAGATAGGGTCATTATAGATTTCATCAGAGCCCCTGAAGGAATTGTATAGAATTTCCCTATTTTTTTTGTTTTGTTTTTGAAATTCCTTTTTATAGTGGGTTTGAGCTGATTCTCACTGCCATGTTTCTGCCAGTCTAGACACACTTGATTCCCTGATGGAGACATATCAATACATAGGTTTTAATATTCTTACTAGTCAGATATATTCCTCTGCGGGAAATATGGGGTTTTGCGTACTTTTCACTGAGGAAGGTGTAGGGATTGACTCTTCCGTAGTTGGTTTTTGGAACGGTACCTGTACTAATATCAAACTCTGGTTTTATGCATCACGCCACCTCTCCTTCCCCCTTAAGCAGGCCTAAGAGTGTTTTCTAAATGTGAGACTCTGTTGTCTTTCCTAACTCAGTTCATGTGTAGCCATGTTTACAGGACCTTCATAAGTGATATCTTATGATAAGTTTCTTTTTCTCTGTGACTCATTTCACTTAGAATCATCGTACCTGAATGCACTCATTTTTCTGCTACTGGCCTTATGACTTTCATTTCATGGCTGATGGATATTCCATCGTACGTAAGTACCACAATTTCTTGAACCATTTTTGTCTTTCCTGGGATATTTCAGGTGTACCCAAGTTGAGGTTCTTGTAAGCAGTGCAGCCCAAAATTTTGAGGTGGCTCTGTCTTATTGATTTTCAGTTTTCCCAAGGTATATTCCCTAGACTTGAAGTGCCCGTGTCTCTGGAGCTCTGTTGTTTACTTGTTTTAGGGAACACAATGCACTCCTCCAGAGAGGCAGTTGGCAATTTACATTCCGCCCATCAGCATAACTAGGCTCTCTCTTCTCCAGGGCCTGTCTTGCCTTTCTGGTTTTTACATATTTTGCGGAAGTCCCTTTTGTCTTGTGGGAAGTGATACTGCTTTGTAGTGCAGATTTGCATTGCCCGCTTGCTAGCTTGGCCAAAAAGGGCTTATGCGTTTTCTCCTGAATATATTCAGGAGGAAACACATACGCCCTGTTTGGCCAAGTGCATCATTGTCGACGTTGTGCCCCTCTTCCTGTGTTTTAAAGGCGATTCCAATGTACCTCTTGAAATCTGTTTCCTGCTATTCTGGCTCGCTTTCAAGTCTGCCTCATTGCCTTCCCTCAACCAAATTTTGGACGATAGTTTTCCTTTATTACTCTGCCCGTTTGTGAATTGCTGTGCCCATGAGCTCCATTTTTCAACTCGTTTTTTGTGAGCTGACCGCAAGTCCAAAATTTTGGTTCAGGACCTATACTGGTTACCGGCGGGTGGCTGAGATTTGGGTTAATTCTTCTTCCTGCCGGGAAATTAGAGTGACATGTGCCCGTCCAAATGCCTAACAGCTACTCTCTCATTGATTCTCCCTCTTCCCTTTCATCCTCTGCCAAATTGGCAACCTGTGCGAACCAGGAGGTTGAACGGGCTGTCTCTCCATGTTGGGAGATTGATAGTAAAGCAGTTGGAAAGTCAAACCGGAGCACCAGTAGAGGGACTATTAGTTGAGTTTTAGAAACCTTTCGTATTCACAGTGTGTCCTTTCTCGATGTTTTCCGTACATGTTATATCTGTAGTAATATTCCCTTCCACCTGGAGAGTTTGGACCCTTGGAATGTGTGCCACGCATTATTGCTTTAAATGGTCTGCATTTGCTCACCGAATCTCACCAATCCTCTCAGTTCCAAGTGTCCAGCCTTATGCCACATGCAGCTGTCATTGTAGATAAGGGCATTCCGGGTTTCATGAGAGACTCTGAAGGAATTGTAAAGGATTTCCCTGATTTTTTGTTTTGTTTGTGAAATTCCTTTTTAGAATGGGTTTGAGCTGATTCTCACTGCCATGTTTATGCGAGTCTAGACACACTTGATTCCCTTACAGAGACATATCAATACATAAGTTTTAAGATTTATACTAGTCAGATATTTTCCTCTGCGGGAAGTATGGGGTTTTGAGTCCCTACCCCTTAGGAAGTTGTAGTTATTTTCTACTCCGTAGTTGGTTTTTGGAACGGTACATGTACTAATATCAAACTCTGGTTTTATGCATCACCCAACCTCTCCTTCCCCCTTAAGCAGGCATAAGATTTTTTTCTCAATGTGAGAGTCTGTTCTCTTTCCTAACTCACTTCATGTGTAGCCATGAACAGGACCTTCATAAGTGATATCTTTTGATAAGTTTCTTTTTCTGTGTGACTCATTTCACTTAGAATCATCGTACCTGAATCCACTCATTTTGCTGCTACTGGCCTTATGACATTGATTTCATGGCTGAGGGATATTCCATCATACGTAAATACCACAATTTCTTGAACCATTTTTGTCTTTCCTGGGATATTTCAGGTGTACCCAAGTTGAGGTTCTTGTAAGCAGTGCAGCCCTAAATTTTGGGGTGGCTCTGTCTTATTGACTTTCAGTTTTCCCAAGGTATATTCCCTAGACTGGAAGTGCCCTTGGCTCTGTAGCTCTGTTGTTTACTTGTTTTAGGGAACACAATGCACTCCTCCAGAGAGGCAGTTGGCAATTTACATTCCGCCCTTTAGAATAACTAGGCTCCCTCTTCTCCCGGGCATGTCTTGCCTTTCTGGTTTTTACATATTTTGCAGATGTCCCTTTTGTCTGGTGGGAAGTGATACTGCTTTGTAGTGTAGATTTGCATTGCCCGCTTGCTTGCTTGGCCAAAAATGGCTTATGAGTTTTCTCCTGAATATATTCAGGAGAAAACGCATACGTCCTGTTTGGCCAAGTGCATCATTGTCGAAGTTGTGCCCCTCTTCCTGCGCTTTAAAGGCGATTCCAATGTACCTCTTGAAATATGTTTCCTGTTATTCTGGCTCGCTTTCAAGTCCGCCTCGTTGCCTTTCCTGAACAGATTTTTGGATGATAGTTTTCCTTTATTTCTCTGCCCGTTTGTGAATTGCTGTGCCCCTTAGCTCCATTTTTCAACTCGTTTTTTGTGAGCTGACCACAAGTCCAAAATTTTGGTTCAGGACCTATACTGGTTCCCGGCAGATGGCTGAGACATTGAATAATTCTTATTCCTGCCGGGAAATTAGAGTGACATGTGCCCGTCCAAATGTCTAACAGCTACTCTCTCATTGGTTCCCCATCTTATTTTCATCCTCTCAATTGGCAACATGTGAGAACCAGGAGGTTAAAGGGGCTGTCTCTCCAAGTTGGGAGATTGATAGTAAAGCAGTTGGAAATTCAAACCAGATCACCGAAGAGGGACTATTAGTTGAGTTTTAAAAACCTTTTGTATTCACAGTGTGTCCATTCTCTAGGTTTCCTGTACATGTTATAGCTGTAGTAGTATTGCCTTCAACCTGGAGAGTTGGGACAATTGGAATGTGTGCCACGCATTATTGCTTTAAATGGTCTGCATTTGCTCACCGAATCTCACCAATCCTCTCAGTCCCAAGTGTCCAGCCTTATGCCACATCCAGCTGTCATTGTACATAGGGTCATTCCGGGTTTCATCAGAGACCCTGAAGGAATTTTAAAGGAGTTCCCTGATTTTTTGTTTTGTTTGTGAAATTCCTTTTAGAATGGGTTTGAGCTGAGTCTCACTGCCATGTTTATGTGAGTCTAAACACACTTGATTCCCTTACGGAGACATATCAATACATAGGTTTTAAGATTTTTACTAGTCAGATATTTTCCTTTGCGGGAAATATGGGGTTTTGAGTCCCTTTCACTTAGGAAGTTTTAGGTCTTTTCTACTCCGTTGTTGGTTTTTGGAACGGTACATGTACTAATATCAAACTCTGGTTTTATGCATCACCCCACCACTCCTTCCCCCTTAAGCAGGCATAAGAGTTTTTTTCTCAATGTGAGAGTCTGTTGGCTTTCCTAACTCACTTCATGTGTAGCCATGTTTACAGGACCTTCATAAGTGATATCTTATGATAAGTTTCTTTTTCTCTGTGACTTATTTCACTTAGAATCATCGTACCTGAATACACTCATTTTGCTGCTACTGGCCTCATGATATTGATTTCATGGCTGAGGGATATTTCATCATACGTAAATACCACAATTTCTTGAACCATTTTTGTCTTTCCTGGGATATTTCAGGTGTACCCAAGTTGACGTTCTTGTAAGCAGTGCAGCTCTAAATGGTGGGGTGACTCTGTCTTATTGATTTTCAGTTTTCCAAGGTATATTCCTTAGACTGGAATTGCCCTTGGCTCTGTAGCTCTGTTGTTTACTTGTTGTAGGGAACACAATGCACTCCTCCAGAGAGGCAGTTGGCAATTTACATCCTGCCCATCAGCATAACTAGGCTCCCAGTTCTCCAGTGCCTGTCTTGCCTTTCTGGTGTTTACACATTTTGCGGATGTCCCTTTTGACCGATGGGAAGTGATACTTCTTTGTAGTGCAGATTTGCATTGCCCGCTTCCTTGCTTGGCCAAAAAGGACGTATGCGTTTCTCCTGAATATATTCAGGATAAAACGCATACGTCCTTTTTGGCCAAGTGCATCATTGTCGAAGTTGTGCCCCTCTTCCTGTGCTTTAAAGGCAATTCCAATGTACCTCTTGAAATCTGATTCCTGCTATTCTGGCTCTCTTTCAAGTCTGCCCCTTTGCCTTCTCTCAACAGATTTTTGGAAGATTGTTGTCCTTTATTACTCTGCCATTTTGTGAATTGCTGTGCCCTGAGCTCCATTATTCAACTCGTTTTTGTGAGCTGACCGCAAGTCCAAAATTTCGTTTCAGGACCTCTATTGGTTCCCGGTGGGTGGCTGAGACTTTGGTTAATTCTTCTTCCTGCCGATAAATTAGAGTGACATGTGCCCGTCCAAATGCCTAACAGCTAATCTCTCATTGGTTCTCCCTCTTCCCTTTCATCCTCTGCCAAATTGGCAACCTGTGCGAACCAGGAGTTTAAAGGGGCTGTCTCTCCAAGTTGGGAGATTGATAGTAAAGCAGTTGGAAACTCAAACCCGAGCACCAGGATAGGGACTATTTGTTGAGTTTTAGAATCCTTTCATATTCACAGTGTGTGCATTCTCTATGTTTCCCATACATGTTATAACTGTAGTGATATTCCCTTTTACCTGGTGAGTTGGGACCCATGGAATATTTGGCATGCATTATTGCTTTAAACGGTCTGCATTTTCTCGTTCAATCTCACCAATCCTCTCAGTCAAAAGTGTCCAAAATTGGGCTTCCCTGGTGGCGCAGTGGTTGAGAGTCCGCCTGCCGATGCAGGGGACACGGGTTCGTGCCCCGGTCTGGGAAGGTCCCACATGCCGCGGAGCGGCTGGGCCCGTGAGCCATGGCCGCTGAGCCTGCGCGTCCGGAGCCTGTGCTCCGCAACGGGAGAGGCCTGTGTACTGCAAAAAAAAAAAAAAAAAAAAAAAAAAAAAAAAAAAAAAAAGTGTCCAAACTTATGTCTCATCCAGCTGTCATTGTAGATAGGGTCATTCCAGGTTTCATCAGAGCCCCTGAATGAATGGTATAGAATTTCCCTGTTTTTTTGGTTTGTTTTTGAAAATCATTTATATAATGAGGTTGAGCTGATTTTCACTAACGTGTTTATGCCGGTCTAGACACACTTGATTCCCTTACGGATACATATCAATACATAGGTATTAAGATTCTTACTAGTCAGATATATTCCTCTGCGGGAATAGGGCTGTTGATTCTCGTTCACTGAGGAAGGAGTAGCTATTGTCTATTCTGTATTTGGATTATGCAACGGTACCTGTGCTAATATCAAACTCTGGTTTTGTTCATCTCCCCACTTCTCCTTTCCCCTTAAGCAGGCATAAGTATGATTTCTAAATGTGAGACTCTGTTCTCTTTCCTAATTCAGTTCATGTGTAGCCATGTTTACATTTCCTTCATAAGTGATATCTTATGTCAGAATGCTCCATGGCTCTTGTCATCGTAATGCTGCATGATGCTCCTCATCACAATTATCCATGGCCATCTCATCACAATGCTCCACCGTCTTGCCATCACATTGCTCCACGTCCTGGTCATCACAATGCTCCATGTCACTTGTCATCACAATTCTCCACCTCTTTGTCATCACAATGCTCCCTGACACTTCTCATCACAAAGTTACATGCTCTTGTCATCACAATTCTCCATGCAATTGTCATCGCAATGCTCCCTGACCCATGTCATAGCAGGCTCAATTTGCTTGTCATCACAGTGCTTCATGACATTGTTATAAAAATTTTCAATGTCCCTTGTCATGACAGTGCTCCATGCCAATGTCATCACAACGTTCCCTGACAAGTGTCATCACAATCCCCCATGCCCCTTGTCAGTACAGTGCTCCATGATGCTCGTCATCACAATTACCCAAGGTCTTCTCATCACAATGCTTCAGGGTTTTACCATCACAATGCTCCATGCTCTGGTCATCTCAATGCTCCATGACCCTTGTCATCACAATTCTCCACATCCTTGTCATCACAATGCTCCTTGACACTTCTCCTCACAATGTGATATGCTCTTGTCATCACAATTCTGCATGCACTTGTCATCACAATGCTCCAGGACCCCTGTCATAGCAAGCTCCATGCACTTGTCATCACAATGTTTCAAGACCTGGTCATTAAAATTCTCTATGGCCCTTGTCATCACAATGATCCATGATCTTGTCATCACAATGCTCCTTTACCTTTGTCATCACAATCCTCCATGACACTTGGCATCACAATGCTCCATGTCATTGGCATCACAATGGAACATGAAATATGTCATCACAATGCTCCCTGACACCTGTCTTAACAATAATCCATGATGTTTTCATCACAATGCTCCATGCCATTGTCATCACAATGCTCCAAGTCCTTGTCATCACAATGCTCCATGCCCTTGTCATCAAAATGATCCATGACCTCTGTCATCACAATGTTCCCTGACACCTGTCATCACAGTGCTCCATGCCACTTGTCAGTACAGTGCTCCATGATGCTCGTCATCACAATTACCCAAGGTCTTCTCATCACAATGCTTCAGGGATTTACCATCAAAATGCTCCATGCCCCTGTCATCACAATGCTCCATGCCCTTGACATCCCAATGCTCCATGACCGCTGTCATCACAATGCTCCGTGACTCCATTCATCACAATGCTTCATGATCTTTGTCATCACAATGGTCAATGTCCTCATCATCACAAGGCTCTGTGACCTCTGTCACCACAATGCTCCATGAACTTTGCATCACAATTCTCCATGACCCTTGTCATCACAATGCTCCATGTCTTTCTCAGAACAATACGCAAAGACAATTTTCATCACAATGCTCCATGCGCTTGTCAACACAATGCTCCACCAGCTTGTCATCACAATGCTCCATGCACTTCTCATCAAAATGCTCTCTCACCACATATATCACCATGTTCCATCACTAGTCATCACAATACTCCCTCACCCCTGTCATCATAGTGTTCCATGACCCCTGTCATCACAGTGCTACATGCCCTTATCTTCACAATGCACCATGACCACTGACATCACAATGTTCCATAAACTCTGTCAGAAAATGCTCCATGACCCATTTCATCACAATGTTTCATGAACCCTGACATTACAATGTTCCATAACCCCTGTCATCAAAATATTCCATGACCCTTTCCATTAAATTTCTCCATGACCTTGTCATCACAATACTCCCTGCCCTTCTCATCTCAATGCACCACGCCTTTGTCACCTAATGCCCCATGACTTTGTCATCACAAAGCTCCAAGACCCTATGCATCACAATGCTCCATGCCATTGTCATCAAAATGATCAATGAAATCTCTCATCACACTGCTCCATGCCCTTGTCATCACAATGCTCCATTACCCGTGTCATAACAATGCTCCATGAGCCCTGCCATCACAATGTTCCACGGCCTTGTCATCACAAAGCTCCATGACCCTTGTCATCACAATGCTCCAAGACCCCTGTAATCACAATGCTCCATGCCCTTGTCGTCACAAAGATCCATGACGCATGTCAACAGAATGCTCCATGGCCTTCTCATCACAATGCTCCATGTCCTTGTCATCACAATGCTCCAAGACCCCTGTAATCACAAGGCTCCATGCCCCTTTTCATCTCAATGCTCCATGAACCCTGTCATCACAATGCACCATGCCCATCATCATAATGCTTCATGCTATTGTCATCACAATGAAATCAAACTGCTCCATGACATTTGTCACCACAATGCTCCAAATCCTTGTGATCACAGTGTTCCATAACACTTGTCATCAAAATGCCCCATGACGCTCGTCATCACTATTATGAATGGTTATCTCATCACAATGCTCCATGACCTTTGTCACCACAATCCTCAATACACTTATCATCACAATGCTCCCTGACACTTGTCATTAGTATACTTCACGAACACTGTCGTGAAAAGGCTCCATGCTTCTTTTATCACAATGATCCATTCCCTTTTCATCACAATGCTCCAAGACCCCTGTAATCACAATGCTCCCTGCCCTTGTCATCACGAAGCTCCATGACACATGTCATCAGAATGCTCCATGGCCTTCTCATCACAATGATCCATGCCCTTGGCAACACAATGCTCCAAGAACCCTGTAATCACAATGCTCCGTGACTACAGTCATCACAGTGCTTCATGACATTTGTCACCACAATGATCCATGGACTTTTCATCACAAAGCTCTGTCACCCTTGTCATCACAATGCTCCATGCGTTTGTCAGCACAATGCTCATTGACCCTTGTCATCACAATGTTCCATGCGCTTGTCAGCACAATGCTTCATAACCCATGTCATCACAATGCGCCATGCGCTTGTCATCACAATGCTCCACATCCTTGTCATCAAAATGCTCCATAAACCTTGTCATCACAATGCTCCATACACTTCTCATCAAAATGCTCTCTCACCAATGATATAACAGTATTCCATCACTAGTCATAACAATACTCCCTCACCCCTGTCATCACAATGTTCCATGACCCCTGTCATCAAAATGCTATATGCCCTTATCATCACAATGTTCCATGACACCTGTCATCAAAATGCTCAATGACCCGTTTCATCACAATGCTCCATGCCACCTGACATCAGAATGTTCAATAATCCCTGTCAAAAACTGCTCCATGACCCTTTTCATCACAATGCTCCATGACACCTGACATCACAATTTTCCATAACCCCTCTCATCAAAATGTTCCATGAAACTTTTCATCAAATTGCTCCATGACCCTGTCATCACAATGCTCCCTGCACTTCTCATCACAATGCACCACGGCCTTGGCATCAAAATGCTCCATGACATTTTTCATCACACAGCTCCATGACCATTGGCATCAGAGTGCTCCATGCCATTATCATCAAATGCTCCTTGAACCCTCTCATCACATTGCTCCATGCCCTTGTGATCACAAAGCTCCATGACACTTGTCATCACAATGCTCAATACCCTTCTCATCACAATGCTCCATGCACTTATCATTACAGTCCTCCATGACCTATGTATCATAGTGTTCCGTGCCCTTGTCATCACAATGCTCCATGCCCACTCTCATCACAATAATCCATGAAACATTTCAGACCAGTGCTCCACGTCCTTATCATCACAATGCTCCATTACCCCTGTCACAATAATGCTCCATGACACTTACCATCACAAGGTTCCATGGCCTTGTCATAACAAGGCTCCATAACCCTTGTCATCACAATGCTCCAAGACCTCTGTAATCACAATTCTCCATGCCACTTTTCATCTCAATGCTCCATGAACACTGTCATCAAAATGCACCATGCCCATCATCATAATGATTCATGCTATTGTCATCACAATGAAATCAAAATGCTCCATGTCCTCTGTCATCACAATGTTCCAAACACTTCTCATCACAATGTTCCATAACACTCGTGATCACATGCCCCATGACGCTCGTCATCACAATGATGCAAGGCCTTCTCATCGCAATGATCCATGACCTTTGTCACCACAATGCTCATTACACTTGGCATCACAACGCTCGCTGACACTTGTCATCAGTATGCTCCTTGAACATTGTCATGACAAAGCTCCATGCCTTTTTTCATCACAATAATCCATTCCCTTTTCATCACAATGCTCCAAGACCCCTGTTATTCACAATGCTCCGTTACTCCAGTCATCAAAATGCTTCATGACATTTGTCATCACAGTGGTCCATGACCTCGTCACACAAAGCTCTGTGACCTTTGTCACCACAATGCTCCAAGAAATTTTTATCACAATGCTCTGTGACACTTGTCATCACAAAGCTCCATGCCTTGTCAGCACAATGCTCCATGACCCTTGTCATCACAATGCTCGATGCGTGTGTCAGCACAATGCTCCATAACCCATGTCATCACAATGCTCCATGCACTTGTCATCACAATGCTCCACATCCTTGTCATCAAAATGCTCCATAAACCTTGTCATCACAATGCTCCATGCACTTCTCCTCAAAATGCTTTCTCACCACTGATATCACAATGTTCCATCACTAGTAATGACAATACTCCCTCACCCCTGTCATCACAGTATTCCATGACCCCTGTAAACACAATTCTCCATGCCCTTGTCATCACAAACCTCCATGACACATGTCATCAGAATGCTTCTTGGCCTTCTCATCACAATGCTCCATGCCCTTGTCCTCACAATGCTCCAACACCCCTGTAATCACAATGCTCCATGTCACTTTTCATCTCAATGCTCCATGAACCCTGTCATCACAATGCAGCGTGCCCATCACCATAATATTTCATGCTATTGTCATCACAATGAAATAAAAATGCTCAATGACCTCTGTCATCACAATGCACCAAACCTTTCTGATCATAATGTACCACAACTCTTGTCATAACAATGCCCCATGACGCTGGTCATCACAATTATCCATGGTCTTCTCATCACAATGCTCCATGATCTTTGTCATCACAATGCTCAATACACTTATCATCACAATGCTCCCTGACAGTTGTCATCAGTATGCTCCTTGAACCCTGTCATGACAAGGCTCCATGCATTTTTCATCACAATGATCCATTCCCTTTTCATCACAATGCTCCAAGACCCCTGTAATCACAATGCTCAATGTCCTTGTCATCACAAAGGTCCAGGACGCATGTCATCAGAATGCTCCATTGCCTTCTCATCACACTGCTCCATGTCCTTGTAATCACATTGCTTCAAAACCCCTGTAATCTCAATGCTCCATGCACCTTTTCATCAGAATGCTCCATGCCCTTGTCATCACAATGCTCCATGACCCTTGTAATCGCAATGTTCCAAGCCCTTGTCATCAAAATTCTCCTTTACCTTTGTCATCACAATCCTCCATGACACTTGGTATCACAATGCTCCATGCCATTGTCATCACAATGGACAATGACATATGTCATCACAATGCTCCCTGACACCTGTCTTCACAATACTCCATGACCGTGTCATCACAATGTTCCATGCCCTTATCATCAAATGCGCCATGCCCACTGTCCTCACAATAATCCATGAAACATGTCAGACCAATGTTCCATGCCCCATTCATCACAATGCTCCATGCCATTTCATCACAATGCTACATGAAACCTCTCATCATATTGCTCCATGCCATTGTCACCAAAATGCTCCATGACACTTGTCATCACAATGCTCGATGCTCTTTTCATCACAAGGCTCCATGCCCTTGTCATTACAATCCTCCATGACACATGTTTCACAGAGTTCCGTGCCCTAATCATCACAATGTTCCATGCCGAATCTCATCAAAATAATCCATGAAATTTTCAGACCAATATTCCATGCCCTTGTCATCACAATGCTCCATTACCCCTGTCATAACAATGCTCGATGACCCCTGCCATCACAATGTTACACCGCCTTGGCATCCAAGGCTCCATGACCCTTGTCATCACAGTGTTCCAAGACCCCTGTAATCACAATGCTCCATGCCCCTGTCATCACAAAGATCCATGACACATGTCATCAGAATGCTCCATGGCCTTCTCATCACTATGCTCCATGATCTTGTCATCACAATGCTCCAAGACCCATGTAATCACAATGCTCCATGCCCCTATTCATCAGAATGCTCCATTAGACTTGTCATCACAAGGCTCCATGGTCTTCTCATCACACTGCTCCAGGGCCTTGCCATCAAAATGCTCCATTCCCTTGTCATCACAATTCTCCTTGACCACTGTCATCACAATACTCCATGAACATTTTCAGGCCAATGCTCCATGACCTTCTCATCACAATGCTCCATTACCCTTGTCATCACAATGCTCCATGACCCCTCTCATCACAATGCTCCATGACCCCTGTCATCACAATGCACCGTGATTCCAGTCATCACAAAATTTCATGACCTTTGTCCTCACAGTAGTCCATGCCCTCGTCATACAAGGCTCTGTGATCTTTTTCACCACAATGCAGCATGAAATTTTCATCACAATGCTCTGTGTCCCTTGTCATCACAATTCTCCATGCCCTTTGACAGCACAATGCTCCATGACACTTGTCATCAAAATGCTCCATGCGGATGTTAGCACAATGCTCCATGACACATGTCATCACAATGTGCCATGCTCTTTTCATCACAATGCTCCACATCCTTTTCATCGCTATGCTCCATAAAACATGTCATCACAATGCTCCATGCACGTCTCATCAAAATGTTCTGTCACCACATATATCACAATGTTCCATCACTAGTCATCACAATACTCGCTCACCCTTGTCATCACAATGTGCCATGACCACTGTTATCACAGTGCTCCATGCCCTTATCATCACAATGCTCCATGACCACTGACATCACAATTTTCCATAATCCCTGTCACAAAATGCTCCATGACCCATTTCCTCACAATGCTTCATGACCCTTGACATCACAATGTTCCATAACCCCTGTCATCAAAATATTCCATGACCCTTTTATTAAAATTGCTCTATGACCCTGTCATCACAATGCTCCCTACCCTTCTCATCACAATGCACCACGCCCTTGTCATCAAAATGCCCCATGACATTTGTCATCACAAAGCTCCATGACCCTTGGCATCACAATGCTCCATGCCATTGTCATCACAATGCTCAATGAAATCTCTCATCACATTGCTCCATGCCCTTGTCATCACAATGCTCCATTACACCTGTCATAAACATGCTCCATGACCCCTGCCATCACAATGTTCCACGGCCTTGTCCTCACAAGGCTCCATGACCCTTGTCATCACAATGCTCCAAGACCTCTGTAATCACAATTCTCCATGCCACTTTTCATCTCAATGCTCCATGAACACTGTCATCACAATGCACCATGCCCATCATCATAATGATTCATGCTATTGTCATCACAATGAAAACAAAATGCTCCATGTCCTCTGTCATCACAATGCTCCAAACCCTTCTGATCACAATGTTCCATAACACTTGGCATCACATGCCCCATGACGCTCGTCATAACAAAAATGCAAGGTCTTCTCATCACAATGCTCCATGACCTTTGTCACCACAATGCTCAATACACTTGGCATCACAATGCTCGCTGACACTTGTCATCAGTATGCTCCTTGAACACTGTCATGACAAGGCTCCATACCTTTTTCATCACAGTGATCCATTCCCTTTTCATCACAATGCTCCAAGAACCCTGTTATTCACAATGCTCTGTGACTTCAGTCATCAAAATGCTTCATGACATTTGTCATCACAATGGTCCATGACCTCATCACACAAAGCTCTGTGACCTTTGTCACCACAATGCTCCATGAAATTTTTATCACAATGCTCTGTGACCGTTGTCATCACAAACCTCCATGCCTTTGTCAGCACAATGCTCCATGACCCTTGTCATCACAATGCTCGATGCGTGTGTCAGCACAATGCTCCATAACCCATGTCATCACAATGAACCATGCACTTGTCATCACAATGCTCCAAATCCTTGTCATCAAAATGCTCCATAAATCTTCTCATCACAATGCTCCATGCCTTTGTAATCACATTGTTTCAAAACCCCTGTAATCTCAATGCTCCATGTACCTTTTCATTGGAATGCTCCATGCCCTTATCATCACAAAGCACCATGACCATTGTCATCGCAATGATCCAAGCCCTTGTCATCAAAATGCTTCATTACCTTTGTCATCACAATGCTCCGTGACTCCAGTCATCACAATGCTTCATGACCATTCTCCTCACAATGGTCCATGCCCTCGTCACACAAGGCTCTGTGACATTTGTCACCACTATGCTCCATGGCCTTGTCATCTCATTGTTCCAGGCCGACTGTCATCACAATAATCCATGAAACTTGTCAGACCAATGTTCCATGCCCCTGTCATCACATTGCTACATGACCTTGTCATCAAAATGCTCCATCACCGCTTTCATCACAATGCACCGTGACTCCAGTCATCACAAAGATTCATGACCTATGTCCTCACAATGGTCCATGCCCTCGTTACACAAGGCTCTGTGATCTTTGTCACCACAATGCTCCATGAAATATTCATCACAGTGCTCTGTGTCCCTTGTCATCACAATGCTCCATGACTTTGTCAGCACAGTGCTCCATGACACTTGTCATCAAAATGCACCATGCGCTTTTCAGCACAATGCTCAATGACACATGTCATCACAATGTGCCATGCTCTTTTCATCACAATGCTGCACATCCTTTTCATCGCTATGCTCCATAAAACTTGTCATCACAATGCTCCATGCACTTCTCATCAAAATGCTCTCTCACCACATATATCACAATGTTCCATCACTAGTCATCACAATACTCGCTCACCCCTGTCATCACAATATTCCATGACCACTGTCATCACAGTGCTATATGCCCTTATCATCACAATGCTCCATGACCACTGACATCACAATATTCCAAAACCCCTGTCACAAAATGCTCCATGACCAATTTCATCACAATGCTTCATGACCCCTGACATTACAATGTTCCATAACCCCTGTCATCAAAATATTCCATGACACTTTTATTCAAATTGCTCCATGTCACTGTCATCACAATGCTCCCTGACATTCTCATCACAATGCACCACGCCCTTGTCATCAAAATGCCACATGACATTTGTCATCACAAAGCTCCATGACCCTTGGCATCACAATGCTCCGTGCAATTTTCATCACAATGCTCAATAAAATCTCTCATCACATTACTCCATGCCCTTGTCATCACAATGCTCCATTACACCTGTCATAACAATGCTCCACAACCCCTGCTATCACAATGTTCCATGGCCTTGTCATCACAAGGCTCCATGACCCTTGTCATCACAATGCTCCAAGACCTCTGTAATCACAATTCTCCATGCCACTTTTCATCTCAATGCTCCATGAACACTGTCATCACAATGCACCATGCCCATCATCATAATGATTCATGCTATTGTCATCACAATGAAATCAAAATGCTCCAAGTCCTCTGTCATCAAAATGTTCCAAACCCTTCTGATCACAATGTTCCATAACACTTGTCATCACATGCCCCATGATGCTCGTCATCACAATTATGCAACGTCTTCTCATCACAATGCACCATGACCTTTGTCACCAAAATGCTCAATACACTTGGCATCACAATACTTGCTGACACTTGTCATCAGTATGCTCCTTGAACACTGTCATGACAAGGGTCCATGCCTTTTTCATCACAATGATCCATTCCCTATTCATCACAATGCTCCAAGACCCTGTAATCACAATGCTCCATGTCCTTGTCATCACAAAGCTCCATGACGCATGTCATCAGAATGCTCCATTGATTTCTCATCACAATGCTCCATGCCCTTGTAATCACATTGCTTCAAAACCCCTGTAATCTCAATGCTCCATGCACCTTTTCATCAGAATGCTCCATGCCCTTGTCATCACAATGCTCCATGACCCTTGTCATCGCAATGTTCCAAGCCCTTGTCATCAACATGCTCCATTACCTTTGTCATCACAATCCTCCATGACACTTGGTATCACAATGCTCCATGCCATTGTCATCTCAATGGACAATGACATATGTCATCACAATGCTCCCTGACACCTGTCTTCACAATACTCCATGACCTTGTCATCACAATGTTCCATGACCTTGTCATCACAATGCGCCACGCCCACTGTCATCACAATAATCGATGAAACATGTAAGACCAATATTCCATGCCCCTGTCATCACAATGCACCATGCCCTTGTCATCACAATGCTCCATGACACCAGTCATCACAATGCTTAATGACCTTTGTCATCACAATGTTCCATGCACTCGTCACACAAGGCTCTGTGACCTTTTTCACCACAATGCTCCATGTCCTTGTCATCACAAAGCTCCATGACGCATGTCATCAGAATGCTCCATTGCCTTCTCATCACAATGCTCCTTGCACTTGTAATCACAAAGCTTCAAAACCCCTGTAATCACAATGCTCCATGCACCTTTTCATCAGAATGCTCCATGACCCTTTTGATCAAAATGCTCCATGACCCATGACATCACAATGTTCCATAACCCCTGTCATCAAAATGATCCATGACACTTTTCATCAATTTGCTCCATGACCTTGTCATCACAATGCTCCCTGCCCTTCTCATCACAATGCACCACGACCTCGTCATCAAAATGCTCCATGACATTTGTCATCACAAAGCTCCATGACCCTTGGCATCACAATGCTCCATGCCATTTCATCACAATGCTACATGAAACCTCTCATCACATTTCTCCATGCCATTGTCAGCACAATGCTCCATGATGCTTGTCATCACAATGCTCGATACTCTTCTCATCACAATGCTGCATGCCCTTGTCACTACAATCCTCTATGACACAGGTATCACAGTGTTCCGTGCCCTAGTCATCACAATGCTCCATGCCGAAACTCATCACAATAATCCATGAAATTTTCAGACTAATGTCCCATGCCCTTGTCATCACAATGCTCCATTACCCCTGTCATAACAATGCTCCATGACCACTGCCATCACAATGTTCCACGGCCTTGTCATCCAAGGCTCCATGACCCTTGTCATCACAGTTCTCCAAGACCCCTGTAATCACAATGCTCCATGCCTTTTTCGTCACAAAGATTCATGACACATGTCATCAGAATGCTCCGTGGCCTTCTCATCACAATGTTCCATGCCCTTGTCATCACAATGCTCCAAGAACCCTTTAATCACAATGCTCCATGCCCCTTGTCATTACAGTGCTCCATGACGCTCGTAATCACAATTATCCATGATCTTCTCATCACAATGCTCCACGGTCTTGCCATCACAATGCTCCATGCTCTGGTCATCACAATGCTCTATGACCCCTGTCATAGCAAGCTCCATGCGCTTGTCATCACAATGCTTCATGACCTTTTTCACCACAATGCTCCATGCCCTTGTCATCACAATGCTCCATGCCCACTGTCATCACAATGTTCCATAACCCCTGTCATCAAAATGTTCCATGACACTTTTCATCAATTTTGCTCCATGACCCTGTCATCACAATGCTCCCTGCCCTTCTCATCACAATGCACCACAACCTTGTCATCAAAATGTTCCATGACACTTTTCATCAATTTTGCTCCACGACCTCTGTAATCACAATGCTCCATGCCCCTTGTCATTACAGTACTCCATGACGCTCGTCATCACAATTATCCGTGAACTTCTCATCACAATGCTCCATGGTCTTGCCATCACAATGCTCCATGCTCTGGTCATCACAATGCTCCATGTCCCATGTCATCACAATTCTCCAGGTCCTTGTCATCACAATGCTCCTTGACACTTCTTTTCACAATGTTACATGATCTTTTCATTACAATTCTCCAGGCATTTGTCATCGCAATGCTCTATGACCCCTGTCATAGCAGGCTCCATGCGCTTGTCATGACAATGTTTCACGACGTTGTCATCAAAATTCTCAATGGCCTTTGTCATCACAATGCTCCATGACCCTTGTCATCACAATGTCCCGAGCCCTTGTCATCAAAATGCTCCATTACCTTTGTCATCACAATCCTCCATGACACTTGGTATCACAATGCTCCATGCCATTGTCATCACAATGGACAATGACAACTGTCATCACAATGCTAAAAACCCTTGTGATCACAATGTTCCATAATACTTGTCATCACAATGCCCCATGACTCTCGTCATCACAATTATGAATGGTTTAATCATTACAATGTTCCATGACCTTTGTCACCACAATCCTCAATACACTTATCACCACAATGCTCCCTGATACTTGTCATCAGTATGCTCCATGAGCCCTGTCATGAAAAGGCTCCATTCCCTTTTCATCACAATGATCCTTTCCCTTTTCATCACAATGCTGCAAGACCCCTGTAATCACAATGCTCCCTGCCCTTGTCATCACAAAGCTCCATGACACATGCCATCTGAATGCTCCATGGCCTTCTCATCACAATGCTCCATGCCCTTGGCATCACAATGCTCCAAGTACACTGTCATCACAGTGCTCCGTGACTACAGTCATCACAGAGCTTCATGACATTTGTCATCACAATGTTCCATGACCTCGTCACACAAGGCTTTGTCACCTTTGTCACCACAATGCTCCATGAACTATTCATCACAGTGCTCTGTGAAACTTGTCATCACAAAGTTCTATGCCATTGTCACCACAATGCTCCATGACCGTTGTCAGCACAATGCTCGATGCGCGGGTAAGCACAATGCTCCATAACCCATGTCATCACAGTGCTCCCTGCACTTCTCATCACAATGCAGCACGCACTTGTTATCAAAATGCTCCATGATCTTTGTCATAACAAAGTTCCATGACACTTGGCATCACAATGCTCCATTCCATTGTCATCACAATGCTCCATGAACACTCTCATCACATTGCTCCATGCACTTGTCATCACAAATCTCCATGAGGCTTGTCATCACAACGCTCGATGCCCTTCTCATCACAATGCTACATGTCCTTGTCATTACAATCCTGCATGATCTATGTATCACCGTGTTCCGTGCCCTTGTCATAACAATGCTCCATGACCCCTGCCATCACAAAGTTCCACGGCCTTGTCATCACAAGCCTCCATGAACCTTGTAATCACAATGCTCCAAGACCGCTCTAATCAAATGCTCCATGCCCTTTTTATCACAAAGCTCCATGACACATGTCATCAGAATGTTCCATGGCCTTCTCATCACAATGCTCCATGCCCTTGTCATCACAATGCTCCAAGACCACTGTAATCACAGTGCTCCATGCCCCTTTTCATCTCAATGCTCCATGAACCCTGTCATCACAATGCACCATGCCCATCACCATAATATTTCATGCTATTGTCATCACAATGAAATCAAAATGCTCAATGACCTCTGTCATCACAATGCTCCAAACCCTTCTGATCACAATGTTCCATAACTCTTGTCATCGCAATGCCCCATGAGGATGGTCATCACAGTTATCAATGGTCTTCTCATCACAATGCTCCTTGATCTTTGTAATCACAATGCTCAATACACTTATCATCACAATGCTCCCTGACACTTCTCATCAGTATGCTCCTTGAACCCTGTCATGACAAGGCTCCATGCAATTTTAATCACAATGCTCCATGTCCTTGTCATCACAAAGATCCATGACGCATGTCATCAGAATGCTCAATGGCCTTTGCATCAGAATGCTCCATGCCCTTGTCATCACAATGCTACAAAACCCCTGTAATCACAATGCTCCATGCACCTTTTCATCAGAATGCTCCATGACACTTGTCATCACAAGGCTCCATGGTCCTCTCATCACAATGCTCCAAGAACTTGTCATCACAGTGCTCCATTCCCTTGTCATCACAATGCTCCATGACACCTGTCATCACAATACTACATGTATATTTTCAGCGCAATGCTCAATGACCGTCTCATTACAATGCTCCATGACCCATGTTTTCACAATGCTCCATGACCACAGTCATCAAAATGCTCCATGACCCCTGTCATCACAATGGTCCATGCCCTCGTCATCAAAAGGCTCTGTGACATTTGTCACCACAATTCTCCATGAAATTTTCATCACAATGTTCTCTTACTCATGTCATAACTATGCTCCATGCCTTTGTCAGCACAATGCCCCATGACACTTGTCATCACAATGCTCCATGCGCTTGTCCGCAAAATGCCCCATGACCTGTGTCATCACAATGCGACATGTGCTTGTCATCACAATGCTCCACAACCTTGTCATCACAGTTCTCGATAAACCTTGTTGTCACAATGCTCCATGCACTTCCCATCAAAATGCTCTCCCATCACTGATATCATAATGTTCCATCACTAGTCATCACAATACTTCCTCACCCCTGTCATCACAATGTTCCATGACCCCTGTCATCACAATGCTCCATGATCCTTTTCATCACAATGCTCCCTGACCCCTGACATCACAATGTTCCATAACCCCTGTCATCAAAATGTCCCATGACACTTTTCATCAAATTGCTCCATGACCCTTTCATCACAATGCTCACTGCCCTTCTCATCACAGTACACCACGCCCTTGTCATCAAAACCCTCCATGTCCTTTGTCATCACAAAGCTCCGTGACCATTGGCATCACAATGCTCCATGCCCTTGTCATCAAAATGCTCCATGAACCCTCTCATCACATTGTTACATGTCCTTTTCATCACAGGCTCCATGATGCTTTTCATCACAATGCTCGATGCTCTTCTTAACACAAATCTCCAAGGCTTGTCATTACAATCCTCCATGACCCATGTATCACAGTGTTCCGTGCCCTTGTCATCACAATGCTCCATGGCCCCTCTTATCACAATAATCCATGAAAATTTTCAGACCAATGCTCCATGTCCTTGTCATGAAAATGCTCCTTTATCGCTGTTATAAAAATGCTCCATAAAAACTGCCATTACAATGTTCCACGGCCTTCTCATCACAAGGCTCCATGACCCTTGTCATCACAATGCTCCAAGACACCTGTAATCACAATGCTCCATGCCTTTGTCATCACAAAGCTCCATGTCGCATGTCATCAAAATGCGCCTTCACCTTCTCATCACAATGCTCCATGACCTGGTCATCGCAATGCTCCAAGACCCCTGTAATCACAATGCTCCACGCCCCTTTTCATCTCAATGCTCCATGAACCCTGTCATCACAGTGCACCATGCCCATCATCATAATGCTTCATGCTATTGTCATCATAATGAAATCAAAATGCTCCATGACCTCTCTCATCACAATGCTCTAAACCCTTGTGATCACAATGTTCCATAACACTTGTCATCACAACGCCCCATGACGCTCATCATCACAATTATCCATGGTATTTTATTCACAATACTCCATGGCCTTTGTCATCACAATGCTCAATAAACTTGTCATCACAATGCTCCCTGACAATGGTCGTCAATATGCTCCTTGAAACTTGTCATGTCAAGACTCCATGCATTTTTCATCACAATAATCCTTGCACTTTTCATCACAATACTCCAAGACCCCTGTAATCACAATGCTCCATGCCCTTCTCATCACAATGCTTAATGAAGCATGTCTTCAAAATGCTCCATTGCCTTCTCATCAACATGCTCCATGCCCTTTTCATCACAATGCTCCATTCCCTTGTCATCAAAACGCTCCATGACCCGTGTCATCACAGTACTCCATGAATATTTACAGCCCAATGCTCCATGACCTTCTCTTCACAATGCCCCATGAACCCAGTCATCACTATGCTCCATGACCACTGTCATCACAACGATCCATGACCCCTGACAACACAATGATCCTGGACTCTTGTCATCAAAATGCTCCATGACACTTGTCATCACAATGATCCATTCCCTTGTCATCACCATGCTCCATAACCCTTGTCATCACAAGGCTCCAAGCCCTTGTCATCACAATGCTCCATTATATTTGTCATCACATTTCTCCATGACACTTGGCATCACAGTGTTCCATGCCATTGTCATCACAATGGATCATGACATATGGCACCACAATGCTCCCTGACACCTCTCTTCACAATAATCTATGACCTTGTCATAACAATGCTTCATGCCCTTTTTATCACAATGCACCATGCCCACTGTCATCACAATAATCCAAGAAATTTATCAGACCAATGCCCCATGAACCCTGTCATCCCAATGTTCCATGACCCCTGTAATCAGAAAGCTCCATGACGCTTTTCATCACAGAGCTTCATGACCCTTGTCATCACAATGCTCCATGACCCCTGCCATCACAATACTCCATGAATATTTTCAGCCCAATGCTCCATGACCTTCTCATCACAATGCTCCAAGATCCCTTTAATCACAATGCTCCTTGCCCCTTTTCATCTCAATGGTCCACGAACCCTGTCATCACAATGATCCATGCCCATCATCATAATGCTTCATGCTATTTTCATCACAATGAAATCAAAATGTCCCATGACCTCTGTAATCACAATGTTCTAAAACCTTGTGATCACAATGTTCCATAACAGTTGTCATCACAACGCCCCATTACGCTCGTCATCACAATTATCAATGGTCTTCTCATCACAATGCTCCATGACATTTGTCATCACAATGCTCAATACACTTTTCATCACAATGCTCCATGAGCTTGTCAGCACACTGCTCCATGACCGATGTCATCACAAGGTGCCATGCGCTTGTCAACACAATGCTTCACATCTTTTTCTTCACAATGCACCATAAAACTTGTCATCACAATACTCCATGCACTTCTCAAGAAAATGATCTCTCACCACTGATATCACAATGTTCCATCACTAATCATCACAACACTCCCAAACCCCTTTCATCACAATGTTCCATGACCCCAATCATCACAATGCTACATGCCCTTATCGTCACAATGTACCACTCCCTTGTCATCAAAATGCTACATGACCTTTGTCATCACAAAGCTCCATGACCCTTCGCATCACAATGCTCCATGCCATTGTCATCACAATGCTCCATGAAGCCTCTCATCATATTGCTCCATGCCCTTGTCATCACAAAGCTCCAAGACGCTTGTCATCACAATGCTCGATGCCCTTCTCATCACAATGCTCCATGCCCTTGTCATTACAATCATCCATGACCCATGTATCTAAGTGTACCTTGCCCTTGTCATCATAATGCTCCATGCACCCTCTCATCACAATAATCCATGAAACTTTTCAGACCAATGCTCCATGCCCTTGTCATCACAATGCTCCATTACTCCTGTCATAACAATGCTCCATGACCCCTGCCATCACAAGGTTCCACGGCCTTGTCATCAGAAGACTCCATGACACTTGTCATCACAATGCTCCAAGACCCTGTAATCACAATGCTCCATGCCCTTGTCATACCAAAGCTCCATGACGCATGACATCAGAATGCTTCATGGCCTTCTCATTCACAATGCACCATGCCCTTGTCATCACAATGCTCCATGACCCCTGTCATCACAATGCTCCATGACCACAGTCATCACAACGATCCATCACCCCTGACAACATAATGATCCGGGACTCTTGTCATCAAAATGCTCCATGACCCTTGTCATCACAATGATCCATGCCCTTGTTATCACAATGCTCCATGACCCCTGTAATCACAATGTTCAGTGACGCTTGTCATCACAGTGCTCCATAACCCTTGTCGTCAAAATGTTCCATGCATTTGTCAGCAAAATGCTTCATGAACTTGTCATCACAATGCTCCATTCCCATTGTCATCAGAATCCTCGATGAAACTTGGGTTCACATTGCTTGATGCCCTTGTCTTCACAATGCGCCATGGTCCTAGAAATGAAAATGATCCATGACCTCTGTCATCACAATGCTCCATGCCCACTGTCATAGCAATAATCCATGAAACTTGTCAGACCAATGCTCCATGCCCCTGTCATCACAATGCTCCATGCCCTTGTAATCACAGTGCTCCATTGCCCCTCACATCATAATGTTCCTTGACTCCAGTCATCACAAAGCTTTATGACCTTTGTCAACACAATGGTCCATCCCCTCGTCATCACAATGCTCCATGCCTTTGTCAGCACAATGCTCCATGACCCTTTTCATCACAATGCTCCATGTGCTTTTCAACACAATGCTCCGAGACACATGTCATCACAATGTGCCATGCACTTGTCATCACAATGCTCCACAACCTTGTCATCAAAATGCTCCATAAACATTTTTATCACAATGTTCCATGCACTTCTCATCTAAATGCTCTCTCACCACTGATATCACAGTGTTCCATCACTAGTCATTACAATACTCCCTCACCACTGACATCACAATGTTCCATGACCCCTGTCATCAAAATGCTACATGCCCTTATCATCACAATGCTCCATGACCACTGACATCACAATGTTCCATGACCCCTGTCATCAAAATGTTCCCTGACCCTTTTCATCAAATTGCTCCATGACCCTGTCATCACAATGCTCCCTGCCCTTCTCATCATAATGCACCACGCACTTGTCATCAAAATGCTCCATAACCTTTGTCATCACAAAGCTCCATGACCCTTGGCATCACAATACTCCATGCCATTGTCATCACAATGCTCCATGAACACTCTCATCACATTGCTCCTTGCCCTTGTCATCACAATGCTCAATGGCCTTTTCATCACAATGCTCCATGCAATTGTCATCATAATACTCCACAAGCTTGTCGTCCGAATGCTCCATGAACCTTGTCATCACAATGCTCCATGATCCCTGTCATCACAATGATCCATGACACCAGTTATCACAATGCTCCATGCCCCTTGTCACTACAGTGCTCCATGACGCCCGTCATCACAATTATCCATGGTCTACACATCACAATGCTCCCCAGTCTTGCCATCACAATGCTCCATGCCCTGGTCATCAGTATTCTCCATGTCCTTGTCATCACAATGCTCTTTGACACATCTCATCACAATTTTATATGTTCTTTTCATCAAAATTCTAAATGCCCTTGTCATTGCAATGCTCCATGTCCCCTGTCATAGCAAGCTTCATGCGCTTGTCATCACAATGCTTCACGAATTGGTCATCAAAATTGTCAATGGCCCTTGTCATCACAAAGCTCCAAGCCCTTGTCATCACAATGCTCCATTACCTTTGTCATCACAATCCTCCATGACACTTGGCATCACAATGCTCCATGCCATTGTCATCACAATTGTCCATGACATGGGTCATCACAATGCTCCCTGACACCTGTCTTCACAATTCTGCATGACGTTGTCATCACCATGCTCCATGCCCTTGTGATCACAAGGAGCCATGCCCATTGCCATCACAATAATCCATGAAACTTCTCAGACCAAAGCTCCATGCCACTGTCATCACAATGCTCCATGCCATTGTCATTACAATGATCCATGACTCCAGTCATCAAAATGCTTCATGACCTTGGTCATCACAATGGCCCATGCCATCGTATTCACAAGGCTCTATGACATTTGTCACCACAATGCTCCATGAACTTTTCATCAAAATGCTTTGTGACACTTGTCATCACAATGCTCCCTGCCTTTCTCAGCACAATGCTCCATGAACCTTGTCATCACAATGCTCCATGCCCTTGTCAGCACAGTGCTCCATGACCTTTGTCATCACAATGCTCCAAGCCCTTGTCATCACAATGCTCCATTACCTTTGTCATCACAATCCTCCATGACACTTGGAATCACAATGCTCCATGCCATTGTCATCACAACGGGCCATGACTTATGTCTTCACAATGCTCCCTGACACCTGTCTTCATAATACTGCATGACATTGTCATCACAATGCTCCGTGCCATTGTCATCACAATGCGCCATTCCCACTGTCATCACAATAATCCATGAAACTTGTAAGACCAATGTTCCATGCCCCTGTCATCACAATGCTCCATGACCCCTGTCATCACAATGCTCTGTGACTCCAGTCATCACAATGCTTCATGACCTTTCTCATCAAAATGGTCCATGCCCTCGTCATCACAAGTCTCTGTGACCATTGTCACCACAATGCTCCATGAAATTTTCATCACAATGCTCTGTGACCGTTGTCATCACAATTCTCTATGCCTTTCTCAGCACAATGCTCCATGACCCTTGTCATCACAATGCTCCATGCGCTTCTCAGCACAATACTCCATGACCCACGTCATCACAACGCGCCATGTGCCTGTCATCACAATGCTCCACATCCTTTTCATCACAATGCTGCTTAAACCTTGTCTTTACAGCGCTCCATGCACTTCTCATCAAAATGCTCTCTCACCACTGATATCACAATGTTCCATCACTATTCATTCCAATACTCCATCACCCCTGTCATCACAATGTTCCATGACCCCTGTCATTAAAATGCTACATGCACTTATCATCACAATGTTCGATGACCCCTGACATCACAATATTCCATAACCACTGTAATCAAAATGTTACATGACCCTTTTCAGCAAATTACTCAATGACCCTGTCATCACAATGCTCCCTGCCCTTCTCATCACAATGCATGTCACCCTTGTCATCAGAATGCTCCATGACATTTGTCATCACAAAGCTCCATAAACCTGGGCATCACAATGCTCCATGCCATTGTCATCACAATGCTCCATGAACCCTCTCATCACATTGCTCCATGCCGTTGTCATCACAAAGCTCCATGACGCTTGTCATCACAATGCTCCATTCCCCCTGTCATAACAATGCTCCATGACACCTGCCATCACAAGGATCCACAGCCTTGTCATCACAAGACTCCATGATCCTTTTCATCACAATGCTCCAAGACCCTGTAATCACAATGCTCCATGCAATTGTCATCAGAAAGCTCCATGACGCATGTCATCAGAATGCTCCGTGGACTTCTCATTCACTATGCTCCATGCCCTTGTCATCACAATGTTCTATGACCCCTGTCATCAAGTGCTCCATGACCACAGTCATCACAATGATCCATCACCCCTGACAACACAATGATCCGGGACTCTTGTCATCAAAATGCTCCATGACCCTTGTCATCACAATGATCCATCCCCTTGTTATCCCAATGCTCCATGACCCCTGTAATCACAATGTTCAGGGACGCTTGTCATCACAGTGCTCCATAACCCTTGTCATCAAAATGTTCCATGCATTTGTCAGCAAAATGCTTCATGAAATTGTCATCACAATGCTCCATTCCCAATGTCATCAAAGTCCTCGATGAAACTTGGGTTCACATTGCTTGATGCCCTTGTCAACACAATGCGCCATGGTCCTAGAAATGAAAATGATCCATGACCTCTGTCATCACAATGCTCCATGCCCACTGTCATAGCAATAATCCATGAAACTTGTCAGACCAATGCTCCATGCCCCTGTCATCACAATGCTCCATGCCCTTGTAATCACAGTGCTCCATTGCCCCTCACATCATAATGTTCCTTGACTCCAGTCATCACAATGCTTTATGACCTTTGTCAACACAATGGTCCATCCCCTCGTCATCACAATGCTCTGTAACACTTGTCATCACAATGCTCCATGCCTTTGTCAGCACAATGCTCCATGACCCTTTTCATCACAATGCTCCATGTGCTTTTCAACACAATGCTCCGAGACACAAGTCATCACAATGTGCCATGCACTTGTCATCACAATGCTCCACAACCTTGTCATCAAAATGCTCCATAAACATTTTTATCACAATGTTCCATGCACTTCTCATCTAAATGCTCTCTCACCACTGATATCACAGTGTTCCATCACTAGTCATCACAATACTCCCTCACCCCTGTCATCACAATGTTTCATGACCCCTGTCATCAAAATGCTACATGCCCTTATCATCACAATGCTCCATGACCACTGACATCACAATGTTCCATGACCCCTGTCATCAAAATGTTCCCTGACCCTTTTCATCAAATTGCTCCATGACCCTGTCATCACAATGCTCCCTGCCCTTCTCATCATAATGCACCACGCAATTGTCATCAAAATGCTCCATAACCTTTGTCATCACAAAGCTCCATGACCCTTGGCATCACAATACTCCATGCCATTGTCATCACAATGCTCCATGAACACTCTCATCACATTGCTCCTTGCCCTTGTCATCACAATGCTCAATGGCCTTTTCATCACAATGCTCCATGCAATTGTCATCATAATACTCCACAAACTTGTCGTCCGAATGCTCCATGAACCTTGTCATCACAATGCTCCATGATCCCTGTCATCACAATGATCCATGACACCAGTTATCACAATGCTCCATGCCCCTTGTCACTACAGTGCTCCATGACGCCCGTCATCACAATTATCCATGGTCTACACATCACAATGCTCCCCAGTCTTGCCATCACAATGCTCCATGCCCTGGTCATCAGTATTCTCCACGTCCTTGTCATCACAATGCTCTTTGACACATCTCATCACAATTTTACATGTTCTTTTCATCAAAATTCTAAATGCCCTTGTCATTGCAATGCTCCATGTCCCCTGTCATAGCAAGCTTCATGCGCTTGTCATCACAATGCTTCACGAATTTGTCATCAAAATTGTCAATGGCCCTTGTCATCACAAAGCTCCAAGTCCTTGTCATCACAATGCTCCATTACCTTTGTCATCACAATCCTCCATGACACTTGGCATCACAATGCTCCATGCCATTGTCATCACAATTGTCCATGACATAGGTCATCACAATGCTCCCTGACACCTGTCTTCACAATTCTGCATGACGTTGTCATCACCATGCTTCATGCCCTTGTGATCCCAAGGAGCCATGCCCATTGCCATCACAATAATCCATGAAACTTCTCAGACCAAAGCTCCATGCCACTGTCATCACAATGCTCCATGCCATTGTCATCACAATGATCCATGACTCCAGTCATCAAAATGCTTCATGACCTTGGTCATCACAATGGCCCATGCCATCGTCATCACAAGGCTCTATGACATTTGTCACCACAATGCTCCATGAACTTTTCATCAAAATGCTTTGTGACACTTGTCATCACAATGCTCCATGCCCTTCTCAGCACAATGCTCCATGAACCTTGTCATCACAATGCTCCATGCCCTTGTCAGCCCAGTGCTCCATGACCTTTGTCATCACAATGCTCCAAGCCTTGTCATCACAATGCTCCATTACCTTTGTCATCACAATCCTCCATGACACTTGGAATCACAATGCTCCATGCCATTGTCATCACAACGGGCCATGACTTATGTCTTCACAATGCTCCCTGACACCTGTCTTCATAATACTGCATGACATTGTCATCACAATGCTCCGTGCCATTGTCATCACAATGCGCCATTCCCACTGTCATCACAATAATCCATGAAACTTGTAAGACCAATGTTCCATGCCCCTGTCATCACAATGCTCCATGCCCTTGTCATCACAATGCTCCATGACCCCTGTCATCACAATGCTCTGTGACTCCAGTCATCACAATGCTTCATGACCTTTCTCATCAAAATGGTCCATGCCCTCATCATCACAAGTCTCTGTGACCATTGTCACCACAATGCTCCATGAAATTTTCATCACAATGCTCTGTGACCGTTGTCATCACAATTCTCTATGCCTTTCTCAGCACAATGCTCCATGACCCTTGTCATCACAATGCTCCATGCGCTTCTCAGCACAATACTCCATGACCCACGTCATCACAACGCGCCATGTGCCTGTCATCACAATGCTCCACATCCTTTTCATCACAATGCTGCTTAAACCTTGTCTTTACAGCGCTCCATGCACTTCTCATCAAAATGCTCTCTCACCACTGATATCACAATGTTCCATCACTATTCATTCCAATACTCCATCACCCCTGTCATCACAATGTTCCATGACCCCTGTCATTAAAATGCTACATGCACTTATCATCACAATGTTCGATGACCCCTGACATCACAATATTCCATAACCCCTGTCATCAAAATGCTCCATGACACTTTTCATCACAAAGCTCCATGACCCCTGAAATCACAATATTCCATAACCACTGTAATCAAAATGTTCCATGACCCTTTTCAGCAAATTACTCAATGACCCTGTCATCACAATGCTCCCTGCCCTTCTCATCACAATGCACGTCACCCTTGTCATCAGAATGCTCCATGACATTTGTCATCACAAAGCTCCATAAACCTGGGCATCACAATGCTCCATGCCATTGTCATCACAATGCTCCATGAACCCTCTCATCACATTGCTCCATGCCGTTGTCATCACAAAGCTCCATGACGCTTGTCATCACAATGCTCCATTCCCCCTGTCATAACAATGCTCCATGACACCTGCCATCACAAGGATCCACAGCCTTGTCATCACAAGACTCCATGATCCTTTTCATCACAATGCTCCAAGACCCTGTAATCACAATGCTCCATGCAATTGTCATCAGAAAGCTCCATGACGCATGTCATCAGAATGCTCCGTGGACTTCTCATTCACTATGCTCCATGCCCTTGTCATCACAATGCTCCAAGACCCATGTAATCACAATGCTCCATGCCCCTTTTAATCTCAATGCTCCAAGAACCCTGTCATCCCATGCACCATGCCCATCATCATAATGATTCATGCTATTCTCATCACAATGAAATCAATATGCTCCATGAATTCTGTCATCACAATGCTCCAAACACTTGTGATCACAATGTTCCATAACTCTTGTCATCACAATGCCCCATGACGCTCCTCATCACAGTTAACCATGGTCTTCTCATCACAGTGCTCCATGAACTTTGTCATCACAATGCTCAATACACTTGTCATCACAATGCTCCCTGACATTTGTCGAGAGTATGCTCCTTGAACCCTGCCCTGACAAGGCTCCATGCCTTTTTCATCACAAAGATCCATGCCCTTTTCATCACAATACCCAAAGGGCCCTGTAATCACAATGCTCCATTCCCCTTTTCATCACAAACATCCATGACACAAGTCATCAGAATGCTCCATGGCCTTCTCATCACAATGCTCCATGCCCTTGTTATCACAGTGCTCCAAGACCCCTGTCATCAAAATACTCCATGAATATTTTCAGCCCAATGTTCCATGATCTTCTCATCACAATTCTCCATGATCCCTGTAATCACAACGCTCCGTGCTCCTTGAAATCAAAATGATCCATGACCTCTGTCATCACAATGCTCCAAACCCTTGTGATCACATTGTTCCACAACACTTGTCATCACAACGCTCCATGATGCCTGTCATCAAAATACTCCATGCCCGTGTCATCACAATGCTCCATGACCATTGTCATCACGATGCTCAATACACTTGTCATCACAATGCTCCCTGACACTTGTCGTCAGAATGCTCCTTGAACGCTGTCATGAAAAGCCTCCATGCCTTTTACATCACAATGCTCCATGCCCTTTTCATCACAATGCTCCATGCCATTGTCATCACATTACTCCACAAGCTTGTCATCAGAATGCTCCACGACCCTTGTCATCACAATGCTCCATGCCCCTTGTCATTACAGTGCTGCATGACGCTCGACATCACAGTTATCCATGGTCTTCTCATCATAGTGCTCCACGGTCCTGCCATCACAATGCTCCATGACACTTCTCATCACAATGTTACATGATCTTGTCATCACAATTCTCCATGCACTTGTCATCGCAATGCTCCATGACCCCTGTCATAGCAAGCTCCAAGTGCTTTTCATCACAGTGCTTCACGACATTGTCATCAAAATTCTCAATGGCCGTTGTCATCACAGTGCTCCATGCCCTTGTCATCACAGTGCTCCATGACCATTGTCATCAAAAAGCTCCAAGCCCTTGTCATCACAATGCTCCATTACCTTTGTCATCACAATCCTCCATGACACTTGGCTTCACAATGCTCCATGCCATTGTCATCACAATGCACCAAGACATATGTCATCACAATGCTCCCTGACACCTGTCTGCACAGTATTCCATGACCTTCTCATAACAATGCTGCATGCCCTTGTCATCACAATGCGCCATGCCCACTGTCATCTCAATAATCCATGAAACTTGTCAGACCAATGCTCCATGCCCCTGTCATCACAATGCTCCATGCCCTTGTCATCACAATGCTACGTGATTCCAGTCATCACAATGCTTCATGACCTTTGGCATCAAAATGTTCCACGCCCTCGTCATCACAGGGCTCTGTGAAATTTGTCACCATAATGCCCCATGAACTTTTCATTCACAATGCTCTGTGACCCTTGCCGTCACAATGCTCCATGCCTTTGTCAGCAGAGTGCTCCATGACCCTTGTTATCACAATGCTCCATGCGCTTGTTATCAAAATTTTCCACAAACTTGTCATCAGAATGCTCCATAAAACTTGTCATCACAATGCTCCATGTACTTCTCATCAAAATGCTCTCTCACAACTGATATCAAAATGTTCCATCACTAGTCATCAGAATACTCCCTCACCCCTGTCATGACAATGTTCCACGGCCTTGTCATCACAAGGCTCCATGACCCTTGTCATCACAATGCTTCAAGACCCCTGTAATCACTATGGTCCATGCTATTGTCATCACAAAGCTCCATGACGCATGTCATCAATCTGCTCCATGGCCTTCTCATCACAATGCTCCATGCCCTTGTCATCACAATGCTCCATTCCCATTGTCATCAAAATCCTCGATGAAACTTGGGTTCACATTGCTTGATGCCCTTGTCATCACAATACGCCATGGTCCTAGAAATGAAAATGATCCATGACCTCTGTCATCACAATGCTCCATGCCCACTGTCATAGCAATAATCCATGAAACTTGTCAGACCAATGCTCCATGCCCCTGTCATCACAATGCTCCATGCCCTTGTAATCACAGTGCTCCATTGCCCCTCACATCATAATGTTCCTTGACTCCAGTCATCACAATGCTTTATGACCTTTGTCAACACAATGGTCCATTCCCTCGTCATCACAATGCTCTGTAACACTTCTCATCACAATGCTCCATGCCTTTGTCAGCACAATGCTCCATGACCCTTTTCATCACAATGCTCCATGTGCTTTTCAACACAATGCTCCGAGACACATGTCATCACAATGTGCCATGCACTTGTCATCACAATGCTCCACAACCTTGTCATCAAAATGCTCCATAAACATTTTTATCACAATGTTCCATGCACTTCTCATCTAAATGCTCTCTCACCACTGATATCACAGTGTTCCATCACTAGTCATCACAATACTCCCTCACCCCTGTCATCACAATGTTCCATGACCCCTGTCATCAAAATGCTACATGCCCTTATCATCACAATGCTCCATGACCACTGACATCACAATGTTCCATGACCCCTGTCATCAAAATGTTCCCTGACCCTTTTCATCAAATTGCTCCATGACCCTGTCATCACAATGCTCCCTGCCCTTCTCATCACAATGCACCACGCACTTGTCATCAAAATGCTCCATGACCTTTGTCATCACAAAGCTCCATGACCCTTGGCATCACAATACTCCATGCTATTGTCATCACAATGCTCCATGAACACTCTCATCACATTGCTCCTTGCCCTTGTCATCACAATGCTCAATGGCCTTTTCATCACAATGCTCCATGCAATTGTCATCATAATACTCCACAAGCTTGTCGTCCGAATGCTCCATGAACCTTGTCATCACAATGCTCCATGATCCCTGTCATCACAATGATCCATGACACCAGTTATCACAATGCTCCATGCCCCTTGTCACTACAGTGCTCCATGACGCCCGTCATCACAATTATCCATGGTCTACACATCACAATGCTCCCCAGTCTTGCCATCACAATGCTCCATGCCCTGGTCATCAGTATTCTCCACGTCCTTGTCATCACAATGCTCTTTGACACATCTCATCACAATTTTACATGTTCTTTTCATCAAAATTCTAAATGCCCTTGTCATTGCAATGCTCCATGTCCCCTGTCATAGCAAGCTTCATGCGCTTGTCATCACAATGCTTCACGAATTGGTCATCAAAATTGTCAATGGCCCTTGTCATCACAAAGCTCCAAGCCCTTGTCATCACAATGCTCCATTACCTTTGTCATCACAATCCTCCATGACACTTGGCATCACAATGCTCCATGCCATTGTCATCACAATTGTCCATGACATAGGTCATCACAATGCTCCCTGACACCTGTCTTCACAATTCTGCATGACGTTGTCATCACCATGCTTCATGCCCTTGTGATCCCAAGGAGCCATGCCCATTGCCATCACAATAATCCATGAAACTTCTCAGACCAAAGCTCCATGCCACTGTCATCACAATGCTCCATGCCATTGTCATCACAATGATCCATGACTCCAGTCATCAAAATGCTTCATGACCTTGGTCATCACAATGGCCCATGCCATCGTCATCACAAGGCTCTATGACATTTGTCACCACAATGCTCCATGAACTTTTCATCAAAATGCTTTGTGACACTTGTCATCACAATGCTCCATGCCCTTCTCAGCACAATGCTCCATGAACCTTGTCATCACAATGCTCCATGCCCTTGTCAGCACAGTGCTCCATGACCTTTGTCATCACAATGCTCCAAGCCCTTGTCATCACAATGCTCCATTACCTTTGTCATCACAATCCTCCATGACACTTGGAATCACAATGCTCCATGCCATTGTCATCACAACGGGCCATGACTTATGTCTTCACAATGCTCCCTGACACCTGTCTTCATAATACTGCATGACATTGTCATCACAATGCTCCGTGCCATTGTCATCACAATGCGCCATTCCCACTGTCATCACAATAATCCATGAAACTTGTAAGACCAATGTTCCATGCCCCTGTCATCACAATGCTCCATGCCCTTGTCATCACAATGCTCCATGACCCCTGTCATCACAATGCTCTGTGACTCCAGTCATCACAATGCTTCATGACCTTTCTCATCAAAATGGTCCATGCCCTCATCATCACAAGTCTCTGTGACCATTGTCACCACAATGCTCCATGAAATTTTCATCACAATGCTCTGTGACCGTTGTCATCACAATTCTCTATGCCTTTCTCAGCACAATGCTCCATGACCCTTGTCATCACAATGCTCCATGCGCTTCTCAGCACAATACTCCATGACCCACGTCATCACAACGCGCCATGTGCCTGTCATCACAATGCTCCACATCCTTTTCATCACAATGCTGCTTAAACCTTGTCTTTACAGCGCTCCATGCACTTCTCATCAAAATGCTCTCTCACCACTGATATCACAATGTTCCATCACTATTCATTCCAATACTCCATCACCCCTGTCATCACAATGTTCCATGACCCCTGTCATTAAAATGCTACATGCACTTATCATCACAATGTTCGATGACCCCTGACATCACAATATTCCATAACCCCTGTCATCAAAATGCTCCATGACACTTTTCATCACAAAGCTCCATGACCCCTGAAATCACAATATTCCATAACCACTGTAATCAAAATGTTCCATGACCCTTTTCAGCAAATTACTCAATGACCCTGTCATCACAATGCTCCCTGCCCTTCTCATCACAATGCACGTCACCCTTGTCATCAGAATGCTCCATGACATTTGTCATCACAAAGCTCCATAAACCTGGGCATCACAATGCTCCATGCCATTGTCATCACAATGCTCCATGAACCCTCTCATCACATTGCTCCATGCCGTTGTCATCACAAAGCTCCATGACGCTTGTCATCACAATGCTCCATTCCCCCTGTCATAACAATGCTCCATGACACCTGCCATCACAAGGATCCACAGCCTTGTCATCACAAGACTCCATGATCCTTTTCATCACAATGCTCCAAGACCCTGTAATCACAATGCTCCATGCAATTGTCATCAGAAAGCTCCATGACGCATGTCATCAGAATGCTCCGTGGACTTCTCATTCACTATGCTCCATGCCCTTGTCATCACAATGCTCCAAGACCCATGTAATCACAATGCTCCATGCCCCTTTTAATCTCAATGCTCCAAGAACCCTGTCATCCCATGCACCATGCCCATCATCATAATGATTCATGCTATTCTCATCACAATGAAATCAATATGCTCCATGAATTCTGTCATCACAATGCTCCAAACACTTGTGATCACAATGTTCCATAACTCTTGTCATCACAATGCCCCATGACGCTCCTCATCACAGTTAACCATGGTCTTCTCATCACAGTGCTCCATGAACTTTGTCATCACAATGCTCAATACACTTGTCATCACAATGCTCCCTGACATTTGTCGAGAGTATGCTCCTTGAACCCTGCCCTGACAAGGCTCCATGCCTTTTTCATCACAAAGATCCATGCCCTTTTCATCACAATACCCAAAGGGCCCTGTAATCACAATGCTCCATTCCCCTTTTCATCACAAACATCCATGACACAAGTCATCAGAATGCTCCATGGCCTTCTCATCACAATGCTCCATGCCCTTGTTATCACAGTGCTCCAAGACCCCTGTCATCAAAATACTCCATGAATATTTTCAGCCCAATGTTCCATGATCTTCTCATCACAATTCTCCATGATCCCTGTAATCACAACGCTCCGTGCTCCTTGAAATCAAAATGATCCATGACCTCTGTCATCACAATGCTCCAAACCCTTGTGATCACATTGTTCCACAACACTTGTCATCACAACGCTCCATGATGCCTGTCATCAAAATACTCCATGCCCGTGTCATCACAATGCTCCATGACCATTGTCATCACGATGCTCAATACACTTGTCATCACAATGCTCCCTGACACTTGTCGTCAGAATGCTCCTTGAACGCTGTCATGAAAAGCCTCCATGCCTTTTACATCACAATGCTCCATGCCCTTTTCATCACAATGCTCCATGCCATTGTCATCACATTACTCCACAAGCTTGTCATCAGAATGCTCCACGACCCTTGTCATCACAATGCTCCATGCCCCTTGTCATTACAGTGCTGCATGACGCTCGACATCACAGTTATCCATGGTCTTCTCATCATAGTGCTCCACGGTCCTGCCATCACAATGCTCCATGACACTTCTCATCACAATGTTACATGATCTTGTCATCACAATTCTCCATGCACTTGTCATCGCAATGCTCCATGACCCCTGTCATAGCAAGCTCCAAGTGCTTTTCATCACAGTGCTTCACGACATTGTCATCAAAATTCTCAATGGCCGTTGTCATCACAGTGCTCCATGCCCTTGTCATCACAGTGCTCCATGACCATTGTCATCAAAAAGCTCCAAGCCCTTGTCATCACAATGCTCCATTACCTTTGTCATCACAATCCTCCATGACACTTGGCTTCACAATGCTCCATGCCATTGTCATCACAATGCACCAAGACATATGTCATCACAATGCTCCCTGACACCTGTCTGCACAGTATTCCATGACCTTCTCATAACAATGCTGCATGCCCTTGTCATCACAATGCGCCATGCCCACTGTCATCTCAATAATCCATGAAACTTGTCAGACCAATGCTCCATGCCCCTGTCATCACAATGCTCCATGCCCTTGTCATCACAATGCTACGTGATTCCAGTCATCACAATGCTTCATGACCTTTGGCATCAAAATGTTCCACGCCCTCGTCATCACAGGGCTCTGTGAAATTTGTCACCATAATGCCCCATGAACTTTTCATTCACAATGCTCTGTGACCCTTGCCGTCACAATGCTCCATGCCTTTGTCAGCAGAGTGCTCCATGACCCTTGTTATCACAATGCTCCATGCGCTTGTTATCAAAATTTTCCACAAACTTGTCATCAGAATGCTCCATAAAACTTGTCATCACAATGCTCCATGTACTTCTCATCAAAATGCTCTCTCACAACTGATATCAAAATGTTCCATCACTAGTCATCAGAATACTCCCTCACCCCTGTCATGACAATGTTCCACGGCCTTGTCATCACAAGGCTCCATGACCCTTGTCATCACAATGCTTCAAGACCCCTGTAATCACTATGGTCCATGCTATTGTCATCACAAAGCTCCATGACGCATGTCATCAATCTGCTCCATGGCCTTCTCATCACAATGCTCCATGCCCTTGTCATCACAATGCTCCATTCCCATTGTCATCAAAATCCTCGATGAAACTTGGGTTCACATTGCTTGATGCCCTTGTCATCACAATACGCCATGGTCCTAGAAATGAAAATGATCCATGACCTCTGTCATCACAATGCTCCATGCCCACTGTCATAGCAATAATCCATGAAACTTGTCAGACCAATGCTCCATGCCCCTGTCATCACAATGCTCCATGCCCTTGTAATCACAGTGCTCCATTGCCCCTCACATCATAATGTTCCTTGACTCCAGTCATCACAATGCTTTATGACCTTTGTCAACACAATGGTCCATTCCCTCGTCATCACAATGCTCTGTAACACTTCTCATCACAATGCTCCATGCCTTTGTCAGCACAATGCTCCATGACCCTTTTCATCACAATGCTCCATGTGCTTTTCAACACAATGCTCCGAGACACATGTCATCACAATGTGCCATGCACTTGTCATCACAATGCTCCACAACCTTGTCATCAAAATGCTCCATAAACATTTTTATCACAATGTTCCATGCACTTCTCATCTAAATGCTCTCTCACCACTGATATCACAGTGTTCCATCACTAGTCATCACAATACTCCCTCACCCCTGTCATCACAATGTTCCATGACCCCTGTCATCAAAATGCTACATGCCCTTATCATCACAATGCTCCATGACCACTGACATCACAATGTTCCATGACCCCTGTCATCAAAATGTTCCCTGACCCTTTTCATCAAATTGCTCCATGACCCTGTCATCACAATGCTCCCTGCCCTTCTCATCACAATGCACCACGCACTTGTCATCAAAATGCTCCATGACCTTTGTCATCACAAAGCTCCATGACCCTTGGCATCACAATACTCCATGCTATTGTCATCACAATGCTCCATGAACACTCTCATCACATTGCTCCTTGCCCTTGTCATCACAATGCTCAATGGCCTTTTCATCACAATGCTCCATGCAATTGTCATCATAATACTCCACAAGCTTGTCGTCCGAATGCTCCATGAACCTTGTCATCACAATGCTCCATGATCCCTGTCATCACAATGATCCATGACACCAGTTATCACAATGCTCCATGCCCCTTGTCACTACAGTGCTCCATGACGCCCGTCATCACAATTATCCATGGTCTACACATCACAATGCTCCCCAGTCTTGCCATCACAATGCTCCATGCCCTGGTCATCAGTATTCTCCACGTCCTTGTCATCACAATGCTCTTTGACACATCTCATCACAATTTTACATGTTCTTTTCATCAAAATTCTAAATGCCCTTGTCATTGCAATGCTCCATGTCCCCTGTCATAGCAAGCTTCATGCGCTTGTCATCACAATGCTTCACGAATTGGTCATCAAAATTGTCAATGGCCCTTGTCATCACAAAGCTCCAAGCCCTTGTCATCACAATGCTCCATTACCTTTGTCATCACAATCCTCCATGACACTTGGCATCACAATGCTCCATGCCATTGTCATCACAATTGTCCATGACATAGGTCATCACAATGCTCCCTGACACCTGTCTTCACAATTCTGCATGACGTTGTCATCACCATGCTCCATGCCCTTGTGATCACAAGGAGCCATGCCCATTGCCATCACAATAATCCATGAAACTTCTCAGACCAAAGCTCCATGCCACTGTCATCACAATGCTCCATGCCATTGTCATTACAATGATCCATGACTCCAGTCATCAAAATGCTTCATGACCTTGGTCATCACAATGGCCCATGCCATCGTCATCACAAGGCTCTATGACATTTGTCACCACAATGCTCCATGAACTTTTCATCAAAATGCTTTGTGACACTTGTCATCACAATGCTCCCTGCCTTTCTCAGCACAATGCTCCATGAACCTTGTCATCACAATGCTCCATGCCCTTGTCAGCACAGTGCTCCATGACCTTTGTCATCACAATGCTCCAAGCCCTTGTCATCACAATGCTCCATTACCTTTGTCATCACAATCCTCCATGACACTTGGAATCACAATGCTCCATGCCATTGTCATCACAACGGGCCATGACTTATGTCTTCACAATGCTCCCTGACACCTGTCTTCATAATACTGCATGACATTGTCATCACAATGCTCCGTGCCATTGTCATCACAATGCGCCATTCCCACTGTCATCACAATAATCCATGAAACTTGTAAGACCAATGTTCCATGCCCCTGTCATCACAATGCTCCATGCCCTTGTCATCACAATGCTCCATGACCCCTGTCATCACAATGCTCTGTGACTCCAGTCATCACAATGCTTCATGACCTTTCTCATCAAAATGGTCCATGCCCTCGTCATCACAAGTCTCTGTGACCATTGTCACCACAATGCTCCATGAAATTTTCATCACAATGCTCTGTGACCGTTTTCATCACAATTCTCTATGCCTTTCTCAGCACAATGCTCCATGATCCTTGTCATCACAATGTTCCATGCGCTTCTCAGCACAATACTCCATGACCCACGTCATCACAACGCGCCATGTGCCTGTCATCACAATGCTCCACATCCTTTTCATCACAATGCTGCTTAAACCTTGTCTTTACAGCGCTCCATGCACTTCTCATCAAAATGCTCTCTCACCACTGATATCACAATGTTCCATCACTATTCATTCCAATACTCCATCACCCCTGTCATCACAATGTTCCATGACCCCTGTCATTAAAATGCTACATGCACTTTTCATCACAATGTTCGATGACCCCTGTCATCACAATATTCCATAACCCCTGTCATCAAAATGCTCCATGACACTTTTCATCACAAAGCTCCATGACCCCTGAAATCACAATATTCCATAACCACTGTAATCAAAATGTTCCATGACCCTTTTCAGCAAATTACTCAATGACCCTGTCATCACAATGCTCCCTGCCCTTCTCATCACAATGCACGTCACCCTTGTCATCAGAATGCTCCATGACATTTGTCATCACAAAGCTCCATAAACCTGGGCATCACAATGCTCCATGCCATTGTCATCACAATGCTCCATGAACCCTCTCATCACATTGCTCCATGCCGTTGTCATCACAAAGCTCCATGACGCTTGTCATCACAATGCTCCATTCCCCCTTTCATAACAATGCTCCATGACACCTGCCATCACAAGGATCCACAGCCTTGTCATCACAAGACTCCATGATCCTTTTCATCACAATGCTCCAAGACCCTGTAATCACAATGCTCCATGCAATTGTCATCAGAAAGCTCCATGACGCATGTCATCAGAATGCTCCGTGGACTTCTCATTCACTATGCTCCATGCCCTTGTCATCACAATGCTCCAAGACCCATGTAATCACAATGCTCCATGCCCCTTTTAATCTCAATGCTCCAAGAACCCTGTCATCCCATGCACCATGCCCATCATCATAATGATTCATGCTATTCTCATCACAATGAAATCAATATGCTCCATGAATTCTGTCATCACAATGCTCCAAACACTTGTGATCACAATGTTCCATAACTCTTGTCATCACAATGCCCCATGACGCTCCTCATCACAGTTAACCATGGTCTTCTCATCACAATGCTCCATGAACTTTGTCATCACAATGCTCAATACACTTGTCATCACAATGCTCCCTGACATTTGTCGAGAGTATGCTCCTTGAACCCTGCCCTGACAAGGCTCCATGCCTTTTTCATCACAATGATCCATGCACTTTTCATCACAATGCCCAAAGACCCCTGTAATCACAATGCTCCATTCCCCTTTTCATCACAAACATCCATGACACAAGTCATCAGAATGCTCCATGGCCTTCTCATCACAATGCTCCATGCCCTTGTTATCACAGTGCTCCAAGACCGCTGTCATCAAAATACTCCATGAATATTTTCAGCCCAATGTTCCATGATCTTCTCAACACAATTCTCCATGATCCCTGTCATCACAACGCTCCGTGCTCCTTGAAATCAAAATGATCCATGACCTCTGTCATCACAGTGATCCAAACACTTGTGATCACATTGTTCCAAAACACTTGTCATCACAACGCCCCATGATGCCTGTCATCACAATACTCCATGCCCGTGTCATCACAATGCTCCATGACCATTGTCATCACAATGCTCAATACACTTGTCATCACAATGCTCCCTGACACTTGTCGTCAGAATGCTCCTTGAACGCTGTCATGAAAAGCCTCCATGCCTTTTACATCACAATGCTCCATGCCCTTTTCATCACAATGCTCCATGCCATTGTCAGCACATTACTCCACAAGCTTGTCATCAGAATGCTCCACGACCCTTGTCATCACAATGCTCCATGCCCCTTGTCATTACAGTGCTGCATGACGCTCGACATCACAATTATCCATGGTCTTCTCATCATAGTGCTCCACGGTCCTGCCATCACAATGCTCCATGACACTTCTCATCACAATGTTACATGATCTTGTCATCACAATTCTCCATGCACTTGTCATCGCAATGCTCCATGACCCCTGTCATAGCAAGCTCCAAGTGCTTTTCATCACAGTGCTTCACGACATTGTCATCAAAATTCTCAATGGCCGTTGTCATCACAGTGCTCCATGCCCTTGTCATCACAGTGCTCCATGACCATTGTCATCAAAAAGCTCCAAGCCCTTGTCATCACAATGCTCCATTACCTTTGTCATCACAATCCTCCATGACACATGGCTTCACAATGCTCCATGCCATTGTCATCACAATGCACCAAGACATATGTCATCACAATGCTCCCTGACACCTGTCTGCACAGTATTCCATGACCTTCTCATAACAATGCTGCATGCCCTTGTCATCACAATGCGCCATGCCCACTGTCATCTCAATAATCCATGAAACTTGTCAGACCAATGCTCCATGCCCCTGTCATCACAATGCTCCATGCCCTTGTCATCACAATGCTCTGTGATTCCAGTCATCACAATGCTTCATGACCTTTGGCATCAAAATGTTCCACGCCCTCGTCATCACAGGGCTCTGTGAAATTTGTCACCATAATGCTCCATGAACCTTTCATTCACAATGCTCTGTGACCCTTGCCGTCACAATACTCCATGCCTTTGTCAGCAGAGTGCTCCATGACCCTTGTTATCACAATGCTCCATGCGCTTGTTATCAAAATTTTCCACATACTTGTCATCAGAATGCTCCATAAAACTTGTCATCACAAGGCTCCATGTACTTCTCATCAAAATGCTCTCTCACCACTGATATCAAAATGTTCCATCACTAGTCATCAGAATACTCCCTCACCCCTGTCATGACAATGTTCCACGGTCTTGTCATCACAAGGCTCCATGACCCTTGTCATCACAATGCTCCAAGACCCCTGTAATCACTATGGTCCGTGCTATTGTCATCACAAAGCTCCATGACGCATGTCATCAATCTGCTCCATGGCCTTCTCATCACAATGCTCCATGCCCTTGTCATCACAATGCTCCATTCCCATTGTCATCAAAGTCCTCGATGAAACTTGGGTTCACATTGCTTGATGCCCTTGTCATCACAATGCGCCATGGTCCTAGAAATGAAAATGATCCATGACCTCTGTCATCACAATGCTCCATGCCCACTGTCATAGCAATAATCCATGAAACTTGTCAGACCAATGCTCCATGCCCCTGTCATCACAATGCTCCATGCCCTTGTAATCACAGTGCTCCATTGCCCCTCACATCATAATGTTCCTTGACTCCAGTCATCACAATGCTTTATGACCTTTGTCAACACAATGGTCCATCCCCTCGTCATCACAATGCTCTGTAACACTTGTCATCACAATGCTCCATGCCTTTGTCAGCACAATGCTCCATGACCCTTTTCATCACAATGCTCCATGTGCTTTTCAACACAATGCTCCGAGACACATTCATCACAATGTGCCATGCACTTGTCATCACAATGCTCCACAACCTTGTCATCAAAATGCTCCATAAACATTTTTATCACAATGTTCCATGCACTTCTCATCTAAATGCTCTCTCACCACTGATATCACAGTGTTCCATCACTAGTCATCACAATACTCCCTCACCCCTGTCATCACAATGTTCCATGACCCCTGTCATCAAAATGCTACATGCCCTTATCATCACAATGCTCCATGACCACTGACATCACAATGTTCCATGACCCCTGTCATCAAAATGTTCCCTGACACTTTTCATCAAATTGCTCCATGACCCTGTCATCACAATGCTCCCTGCCCTTCTCATCATAATGCACCACGCACTTGTCTTCAAAATGCTCCATGAACTTTGTCATCACAAAGCTACATGACCCTTGGCATCACAATACTCCATGCCATTGTCATCACAATGCTCCATGAACACTCTCATCACATTGCTCCTTGCCCTTGTCATCACAATGCTCAATGGCCTTTTCATCACAATGCTCCATGCAATTGTCATCATAATACTCCACAAGCTTGTCGTCCGAATGCTCCATGAACCTTGTCATCACAATGCTCCATGATCCCTGTCATCACAATGATACATGACACCAGTTATCACAATGCTCCATGCCCCTTGTCACTACAGTGCTCCATGACGCCCGTCATCACAATTATCCATGGTCTACACATCACAATGCTCCCCAGTCTTGCCATCACAATGCTCCATGCCCTGGTCATCAGTATTCTCCACGTCCTTGTCATCACAATGCTCTTTGACACATCTCATCACAATTTTACATGTTCTTTTCATCAAAATTCTAAATGCCCTTGTCATTGCAATGCTCCATGTCCCCTGTCATAGCAAGCTTCATGCGCTTGTCATCACAATGCTTCACGAATTGGTCATCAAAATTGTCAATGGCCCTTGTCATCACAAAGCTCCAAGCCCTTGTCATCACAATGCTCCATTACCTTTGTCATCACAATCCTCCATGACACTTGGCATCACAATGCTCCATGCCATTGTCATCACAATTGTCCATGACATAGGTCATCACAATGCTCCCTGACACCTGTCTTCACAATTCTGCATGACGTTGTCATCACCATGCTCCATGCCCTTGTGATCACAAGGAGCCATGCCCATTGCCATCACAATAATCCATGAAACTTCTCAGACCAAAGCTCCATGCCACTGTCATCACAATGCTTCATGCCATTGTCATTACAATGATCCATGACTCCAGTCATCAAAATGCTTCATGACCTTGGTCATCACAATGGCCCATGCCATCGTCATCACAAGGCTCTATGACATTTGTCACCACAATGCTCCATGAACTTTTCATCAAAATGCTTTGTGACACTTGTCATCACAATGCTCCATGCCTTTCTCAGCACAATGCTCCATGAACCTTGTCATCACAATGCTCCATGCCCTTGTCAGCACAGTGCTCCATGACCTTTGTCATCACAATGCTCCAAGCCCTTGTCATCACAATGCTCCATTACCTTTGTCATCACAATCCTCCATGACACTTGGAATCACAATGCTCCATGCCATTGTCATCACAACGGGCCATGACTTATGTCTTCACAATGCTCCCTGACACCTGTCTTCATAATACTGCATGACATTGTCATCACAATGCTCCGTGCCATTGTCATCACAATGCGCCATTCCCACTGTCATCACAATAATCCATGAAACTTGTAAGACCAATGTTCCATGCCCCTGTCATCACAATGCTCCATGCCCTTGTCATCACAATGCTCCATGACCCCTGTCATCACAATGCTCTGTGACTCCAGTCATCACAATGCTTCATGACCTTTCTCATCAAAATGGTCCATGCCCTCGTCATCACAAGTCTCTGTGACCATTGTCACCACAATGCTCCATGAAATTTTCATCACAATGCTCTGTGACCGTTTTCATCACAATTCTCTATGCCTTTCTCAGCACAATGCTCCATGACCCTTGTCATCACAATGTTCCATGCGCTTCTCAGCACAATACTCCATGACCCACATCATCACAACGCGCCATGTGCCTGTCATCACAATGCTCCACATCCTTTTCATCACAATGCTGCTTAAACCTTGTCTTTACAGCGCTCCATGCACTTCTCATCAAAATGCTCTCTCACCACTGATATCACAATGTTCCATCACTATTCATTCCAATACTCCATCACCCCTGTCATCACAATGTTCCATGACCCCTGTCATTAAAATGCTACATGCACTTATCATCACAATGTTCGATGACCCCTGACATCACAATATTCCATAACCCCTGTCATCAAAATGCTCCATGACACTTTTCATCACAAAGCTCCATGACCCCTGAAATCACAATATTCCATAACCACTGTAATCAAAATGTTCCATGACCCTTTTCAGCAAATTACTCAATGACCCTGTCATCACAATGCTCCCTGCCCTTCTCATCACAATGCACGTCACCCTTGTCATCAGAATGCTCCATGACATTTGTCATCACAAAGCTCCATAAACCTGGGCATCACAATGCTCCATGCCATTGTCATCACAATGCTCCATGAACCCTATCATCACATTGCTCCATGCCGTTGTCATCACAAAGCTCCATGACGCTTGTCATCACAATGCTCCATTCCCCCTGTCATAACAATGCTCCATGACAACTGCCATCACAAGGATCCACAGCCTTGTCATCACAAGACTCCATGATCCTTTTCATCACAATGCTCCAAGACCCTGTAATCACAATGCTCCATGCAATTGTCATCAGAAAGCTCCATGACGCATGTCATCAGAATGCTCCGTGGACTTCTCATTCACTATGCTCCATGCCCTTGTCATCACAATGCTCCAAGACCCATGTAATCACAATGCTCCATGCCCCTTTTAATCTCAATGCTCCAAGAACCCTGTCATCCCATGCACCATGCCCATCATCATAATGATTCATGCTATTCTCATCACAATGAAATCAATATGCTCCATGAATTCTGTCATCACAATGCTCCAAACACTTGTGATCACAATGTTCCATAACTCTTGTCATCACAATGCCCCATGACGCTCCTCATCACAGTTAACCATGGTCTTCTCATCACAATGCTCCATGAACTTTGTCATCACAATGCTCAATACACTTGTCATCACAATGCTCCCTGACATTTGTCGAGAGTATGCTCCTTGAACCCTGCCCTGACAAGGCTCCATGCCTTTTTCATCACAATGATCCATGCACTTTTCATCACAATGCCCAAAGACCCCTGTAATCACAATGCTTCTTTCCCCTTTTCATCACAAACATCCATGACACAAGTCATCAGAATGCTCCATGGCCTTCTCATCACAATGCTCCATGCCCTTGTTATCACAGTGCTCCAAGACCCCTGTCATCAAAATACTCCATGAATATTTTCAGCCCAATGTTCCATGATCTTCTCAACACAATTCTCCATGATCCCTGTCATCACAACGCTCCGTGCTCCTTGAAATCAAAATGATCCATGACCTCTGTCATCACAGTGCTACAAACCCTTGTGATCACATTGTTCCAAAACACTTGTCATCACAACGCTCCATGATGCCTGTCATCACAATACTCCATGCCCGTGTCATCACAATGCTCCATGACCATTGTCATCACAATGCTCAATACACTTGTCATCACAATGCTCCCTGACACTTGTCGTCAGAATGCTCCTTGAACGCTGTCATGAAAAGCCTCCATGCCTTTTACATCACAATGCTCCATGCCCTTTTCATCACAATGCTCCATGCCATTGTCAGCACATTACTCCACAAGCTTGTCATCAGAATGCTCCACGACCCTTGTCATCACAATGCTCCATGCCCCTTGTCATTACAGTGCTGCATGACGCTCGACATCACAATTATCCATGGTCTTCTCATCATAGTGCTCCACGGTCCTGCCATCACAATGCTCCATGACACTTCTCATCACAATGTTACATGATCTTGTCATCACAATTCTCCATGCACTTGTCATCGCAATGCTCCATGACCCCTGTCATAGCAAGCTCCAAGTGCTTTTCATCACAGTGCTTCACGACATTGTCATCAAAATTCTCAATGGCCGTTGTCATCACAGTGCTCCATGCCCTTGTCATCACAGTGCTCCATGACCATTGTCATCAAAAAGCTCCAAGCCCTTGTCATCACAATGCTCCATTACCTTTGTCATCACAATCCTCCATGACACATGGCTTCACAATGCTCCATGCCATTGTCATCACAATGCACCAAGACATATGTCATCACAATGCTCCCTGACACCTGTCTGCACAGTATTCCATGACCTTCTCATAACAATGCTGCATGCCCTTGTCATCACAATGCGCCATGCCCACTGTCATCTCAATAATCCATGAAACTTGTCAGACCAATGCTCCATGCCCCTGTCATCACAATGCTCCATGCCCTTGTCATCACAATGCTCTGTGATTCCAGTCATCACAATGCTTCATGACCTTTGGCATCAAAATGTTCCACGCCCTCGTCATCACAGGGCCCTGTGAAATTTGTCACCATAATGCTCCATGAACTTTTCATTCACAATGCTCTGTGACCCTTGCCGTCACAATACTCCATGCCTTTGTCAGCAGAGTGCTCCATGACCCTTGTTATCACAATGCTCCATGCGCTTGTTATCAAAATTTTCCACATACTTGTCATCAGAATGCTCCATAAAACTTGTCATCACAAGGCTCCATGTACTTCTCATCAAAATGCTCTCTCACCACTGATATCAAAATGTTCCATCACTAGTCATCAGAATACTCCCTCACCCCTGTCATGACAATGTTCCACGGTCTTGTCATCACAAGGCTCCATGACCCTTGTCATCACATTGCTCCAAGACCCCTGTAATCACTATGGTCCGTGCTATTGTCATCACAAAGCTCCATGACGCATGTCATCAATCTGCTCCATGGCCTTCTCATCACAATGCTCCATGCCCTTGTCATCACAATGCTCCAAGACAAGTGTAATCAAAATGCTCCATGCCACTTTTCATCTCAATGCTCCATGAAATCTGTAATCACAATGAACCATGCCCATCATCATAATACTTGATGCTATTCTCATCACAATGAAATCAGAATGCTCCATAACCTCTGTCAACACAATGCTCCAAACCCTTGTGATCACAATGTTCCATAACACTTGTCATCACAACGCCCCATGATGCTCATCATCACAATTATCCATGGTCTTCTCATCACAATGTTCCATGACCTTTGTCATCACAATGCTCAATACACTTTTCATTATAATGCTCCTGACACTTGTCGTCAGTATGCTCCTTGAACCCTGTCATGACAAGGCTCCATGCCCTTTGCATCACAATCACCCATGCCATTTTCATTACAATGCTCCAAGACCCATGTAATCACAATGCTCCACACTCCTTTTCATCAGAATGCTCCATGACACTTGTCATCACAAGGCTCCATGGTCTTCTCCTCACAATGCTCCAGGACGTTGTCATCACAATGCTCCATTCCATTGTCATCGCAATGCTCCATGACCACTTCCATCACAATACTCAATGAATATTTTCATCCCAATGCTCCATGAACTACTCATCTCAGTGCTCCATGACCCCTGTCATCACAATGATCCATGCCCCTTGTCATTACAGTGCTGCATGACGCTCGACATCACAATTATCCATGGTCTTCTCATCACAGTGCTCCACGGTCTTGCCATCACAATGCTCCATGACACTTCTAATCACAATGTTACATGATCTTGTCATCACAATTCTCCATGCACTTGTCATCACAATGCTCCATGAACCCTGTCATAGCAAGCTCCAAGTGCTTTTCATCACAGTACTTCACGATATTGTCATCAAAATTCTCAATGGCCGTTGTCATCACAGTGCTCCATGCCCTTGTCATCACAGTGCTCCATGACCATTGTCATCAAAAAGCTCCAAGCCCTTGTCATCACAATGCTCCATTACCTTTGTTATCACAATCCTCCATGACACTTGGCTTCACAATGCTCCATGCCATTGTCATCACAATGCACCAAGACATATGTCATCACAATGCTCCCTGACACCTGTCTGCACAGTACTCCATGACCTTCTCATAACAATGCTGCATGCCCTTGTCATCACAATGCGCCATGCCCACTGTCATCTCAATAATCCATGAAACTTGTCAGACCAATGCTCCATGCCCCTGTCATCACAATGCTCCATGCCCTTGTCATCACAATGCTACGTGATTCCAGTCATCACAATGCTTCATGACCTTTGGCATCAAAATGGTCCATGCCCTCGTCATCACAGGGCTCTGTGAAATTTGTCACCATAATGCTCCATGAACTTTTCATTCACAATGCTCTGTGACCCTTGCCGTCACAATGCTGCATGCCTTTGTCAGCAGAGTGCTCCATGACCCTTGTTATCACAATGCTCCATGCGCTTGTTATCAAAATTTTCCACAAACTTGTCATCAGAATGCTCCATAAAACTTGTCATCACAAGGCTCCATGTACTTCTCATCAAAATGCTCTCTCACCACTGATATCAAAATGTTCCATCACTAGTCATCAGAATACTCCCTCACCCCTGTCATGACACTGTTCCACGTCCTTGTCATCACAAGGCTTCATGACCCTTGTCATCACAATGCTCCAAGACCCCTGTAATCACAATGCTCCATGCTATTGTCATCACAAAGCTCCATGACGCATGTCATCAATCTGCTCCATGGCCTTCTCATCACAATGCTCCATGCCCTTGTTATCACAATGCTCCTAGACAACTGTAATCAAAATGCTCCATGCCACTTTTCATCTCAAAGCTCCATGAACTCTCTAATCACAATGAACCATGCCCATCATCATGGAGACTTATCAATACATAGGTTTTAATATTCTTACTAGTCAGATATATTCCTCTGCGAGAAATATGGGGTTTTGAGTCCATTTCACTGAGGAAAGTGTAGGTCTTGTCTATTCAGTATTTGGGTTTTGGAACGGTAACTGTACTAATATCAAACTCTGGTTTTATGCATCACGCCACCTCTCCTTCCCCGTTAAGCAGGCATAAGAGTGCTTTCTAAATGTGAGACTGTGTTCTCTTTCCTAACTCAGTTCATGTGTAGCCATGTTTACAGGACCTTCATAAGTGATATCTTATGATAAGTTTCTTTTTCTCTGTGACTTATTTCACTTAGAATCATCGTACCTGAATCCACTCATATTGCTGCTACTGGCCTTATAACATTGATTTCATGGCTGAGGGATATTCCATCGTACGTAAGTAACACAATTTCTTGAACCATTTTTGTCTTTCCTAGGATATTTAAGGTGTACCCAAGTTGAGGTTCTTGTAAGCAGTGCAGCACTAAATTTTGAGGTGGCTCTGTCTTATTGATTTTCAGTATTCCCAAGGTATATTCCCTAGACTGGAAGTGCCCTTGGCTCTGTAGCTCTGTTGTTTCCTTGTTTTAGGGAAAACAATGCACTCCTCCAGAGAGGCAGTTGGCAATTTACATCCTGCCCATCATCATAACTAGGCTCCCTGTTCTCCAGGGCCTGTCTTGCCTTTCTGGTTTTTACACAGTTTGAGGATGTCCCTTTTGACCGGTGGGAAGTGATACTTCATTGTAGTTCTGATTTGCGTTGCCCGCTTTCTTGCTTGGCCAAAAGGGATGTATGCGTTTTCTCCTTAATATATTCAGGAGAAAACACATACGCCCTTTCTGGCCAAGTGCATCATTGTCGAAGTTGTGCCCCTCTTTCTGTGATTTAAAGGTGATTGCAATGTACCTCTTGAAATATGTTTCCTGCTATTGTGGCTCGCTTTCAAATCCACCTCGTTGCATTCCCTCAACAGATTTTTGGACGATTGTTGTCCTTTACTTCTCTGACAGTTTGTGCATTGCTGTGCCCCTAAGCTCCATTTTTCAACTCGTTTTTTGTGAGTTGACCACAAGTCCAAATTTTGGTTCAACACCTATACTGGTTCCCGGAGCGTGGCTGTGACTTTGGTTAATTCTTCTTCCTTCCGGGAAATTAGAGTGACATGTGCCCGTCCAAATGCCTAACAGCTACTCTCTCATTGGATCTCCCTCTTCCCTTTAATCCTCTGCCAAATTGGCAACGTGTGAGACCCAGGAGGTTAAAGGGGCTGTCTTTCAAAGTTGGGAGATTGGTAGTAAATCTGTTGGAAAGTCAAACCGGAGCACCAGGAGAGGGCTTATTAGTTGAGTTTTAGAAATCTTTCATATTTACAGTGTGTCCATTCTCTAGGGTTCCCGTACATGTTATTGCTGTAATAATATTCCCTTCAACCTGGAGAATTGGGACCCTTGGAATGTGGGCCCCTCGTTATTGCTTTAAAGGGTCTGCATTTGCTCACCGAATCTCACCAATCCTCTCAGTCCCAAGTGTCCAGCCTTTTGCCACATCCAGCTGTCGTTGTAGATAGCGTCATTCCAGGTTTCATCAGAGCCCCTGAAGGAATTGTAAAGAATTTCCCTGTTTTTTTGTTTTCTTTTTGAAATTCGTTTTTATAGTGGGTTTTAGCTGATTCTCACTGCCATGTTTCTGCCAGTCTAGACACACTTGATTCCTCTACGGAGACATATCAATACATAGATTTTAAGATTCTTATAAGTCAGATATATTCCTCTGCGGGAAATATGGAGTTTTGAGTCCCTTTCACTGAGGAAAGTGTAGGTCTTTTCTATTCCGTATTTGGTTTTTGGAACGGTACCTGTACTAATATCAAACTCTGGTTTTATGCATCACCCCACCTCTCCTTCCCCCTTAAGCACGCAAAAGAGTGTTTTCTAAATGTGAGGCTCTGTTGTCTTTCCTAACTCAGTTCATGTATAGCCATGTTTAGAGGACCTTCATAAGTGATATCTTATGATAAATTTATTTTTCTCTGTGACTTATTTCACTTAGAATCATCGTACCTGAATCCACTCATTTTGCTGCTACTGGCCTTGTGACATTGATTTCATGGATGAGGGATATTACATCGTATGTAAATACCACAATTTTTGAACCATTTTTGTCTTTCCTGAGATATTTAAGGTGTACCCAAGTTGAGGTTCTTGTAAGCATTGCAGCCCTAAATTTTGTGGTGGCTCTATCTTATTGATTTTCAATTTTCCCAAGGTATATTCCCTAGACTGGAAGTGCCCTTGGCTCTGTAGCTCTGTTGTTTCCTTGTTTTAGGGAACACAATGCACTCCTCCAGAGAGGCAGTTGGCAATTTACATCCTGCCCATCAGCATAACTAGGCTCCCTGTTCTCCATTGCCTGTCTTGCCTTTCTGGCTTTTACAAATTTTGCGGATATCCCTTTTGAACACTGGGAAATGATACTTCATTGTAGTTGAGATTTGCATTGCCCGCTTGCTTGCTTGGCCAAAAAGGACGTATGCGTTTCCTCCTGATTATATTCAGGAAGAAAAGTATACGCCCTTTTTGGCAAAGTGCATCATTGTCGAACTTGTTCCCCTCTTCCTGTGCTTTAAAGGCGATTCCAGTGTACCTCTTGAAATCTGTTTCCTGCTATTCTGGCTCGCTTTGAAGTCTGCCTCATTGCCTTCCCTCAACAGATATTGGGACGATTGTTTTCCTTTATTACTCTGCCAGTTTGTGAATTGCTGTGCCCCTGAGCTCCATTTTTCAACTCGTTTTTTGTGAGCTGACCGCACGTCCAAAATTTTGGTTCAGCACCTATACTGGTTCCCGGCGGGTGGCTGAGACTTTGTTTAATTCTTCTTCCTTCCGGGAAATTACCGTAACATTTGCCCGTCCAAATGCCTAACAGCTACTCTCTCATTGGTTCTCCCTCTTCCATTTCATCCTCTTCCAAATTGGCAACCTGTTCGAACCAGGAGGTTAAAGGGGCTGTCTCTCCAAGTTGGGAGATTGATAGTAAAGCAGTTGGAAAGTCAAACCGGAGCAGCAGGAGAGGGACTATTAGTTGAGTTTTAGAAAACTTTCATATTCACAGTGTGTCCATTCTCTATGTTTCCCGTACATGTTATAGCTGTAGTAATATTCCCTGCAACCTGGAGAGTTGGGACCCTTGGAATGTGTGCCACACATTATTGCTTTAAATGGTCTGCATTTGCTCACCGAATCTCAACAATCCTCTCAGTCCCAAGTGTCCAGCCTTATGCCACATCCAGCTGTCATTGTAGATAGGGTCATTGCAGGTTTCATCAGAGCCCCTGTAGTAATTTTAAAGAATTTCTCTGTTTTATTGTTTTGTTTTTGAAATTCCTTTTTATAGTGGGTTTGAGCTGATTCTCACTGCCATGTTTATGGCAGTCAAGACACACTTCATTCCCTTATGGAGACATATCAATACATAGGTTTTAAGTTCCTTACTAGTCAGATATATACCTCTGCGGGAAATATGGGGTTTTGAGTCCCTTTCACTGAGGAAAGTATAGGCCTTTTCTATTCCATAGTTGGTTTTTGGAACGGTACATGTACTGATATCAAACTCTGGTTTTATGCATCACCCCTCCTCTCCTTCCCCCTTCAGCAGGCATAAGAGTGTTTTCTAAACGTGAGACTCTGTTCTCTTTCCTAACTCAGTTCATGTGTAGCCATGTTTACAGGTCCTTCATAAGTGATATCTTATGATAAGTTTCTTTTTCTCTGTGACTTATTTCACTTAGAATCATCGTATCTGAATCCACTCATTTTGCTGCTACTGGCCTTATAATATTGATTTCTTGACTGACGGATATTCCATCGTACGTAAGTAACAAAATTTCTTGAACCATTTTTGTCTTTCTTGGGATATTTAAGGTGTACCCAAGTTGAGGTTCTTGTAAGCAGTGCAGCCCTTAATTTTGGGGTGGCTCTGTCTTATTGATTTTCAATTTTACCAAGGTATATTCCCTAGACTGGAAGTGCCCTTGGCTCTGTAGATCTGTTGTTTCCTTGTTTTAGGGAACACAATGCAGTCCTCCAGAGAGGCAGTTGGCAGTTTACATCCTGCCCACCAGCATAACTAGGCTCCCTTTTCTCCAGGGCCTGTCTTGCCTTTCTGGTTTTTACACATTTGCAGATGTCCCTTTTGACTGGTGGGAAGTGATACTTCATTGTAGTGTAGATTTGCATTGCCAGCTTGCTTGCTTGCCCAAAAAGGGCGTATGCATTTTCTCCTGAATATATTCAGGAGAAAACACATACGCCCTTTCTGGCCAAGTCCATCATTGTCGAAGTTGTGCCCCTCTTCCTGTGCTTTAAATGTGATTCCAATGTACCTCTTGAAATCTGTTTCCTGCTATTCTGGCTTGCTTTGATGTCTTCCTCGTTGCCTTCCCTCAACAGATTTTTGGACCATTTTTGTCCTTTATTACTCTGACAGTTTGTGCTTTGTTGTGCCCCTAAGCTCCATTTTTCAACTCGTTTTTTGTGTGCTGACCGCAAGTCCAAAATTTTGGTTCAGGACCTATACTGGTTCCCGGCGGGTGGCTGAGACTTTGGTTAATTCCTCTTCCTACCGGGAAATTAGAGTGACATATGCCCGTCCAAATGCCTAACAGCTACTCTCTCATTGGTTCTCCCTCTTCCCTTTCATCCTCTGCCAAATTGGCAACCTGTGCGAACCATGAGTTTAAAGGGGCTGTCTCTCCAAGTTGGGAGATTGATAGTAAAGCAGTTGGAAAGTCAAACTGGAGCACCAGGAGAGGGACTATTATTTGAGTTTTAGAAAACTTTCATATTCACAGTGTGTCCATTTTCTAGGTTTCCCGTACATGTTATAGCTGTAGTAATATTCCCTTCAACCTGGATAATTTGGAACCTTGGAATGTGTGCCACGCATTATTGCTTTAAAGGGTCTGCATTTGCTCACCGAATCTCACCAATCCTCTCAGTCCCAAGTGTCCAGCCTTATGCCACATCCAGCTGTCGTTGTAGATAGGGTCATTCCAGGTTTCATCAGAGCCCCTGAAGGAATTGTAAAGAATTTCCCTGTTTTTTTGTTTTGTTTTTGAAATTCCTTTTTATAGTGGTTTTGAGCTTATTCGCACTGCCATGTTTATGCCAGTCTACACACACTTGATTCCCTTTCAGAGACATATCGATACATAGGTTTTAAGATTCTTACTACTCTGATATATTCCTCTGCGGGGAATATGGGTGTTCAATCCCGTTCACTGAGGAAAGAGTAGGTCTTGTCTATTCTGTATTTGGATTATGGAACGGTACCTGTGCTAATATCAAACTCTGGTTTTGTACATCTCCCCACCTCTCTTTCCCCTTAAGCAGGCATAAGTATGTTTTCTAAATGTGAGACACTGTTCTCTTTCCTAATTCAGTTCATATGTAGGCATGTTTACATTTCCTTCATAAGTGATATCTTATGTCAGAATACTCCATGGCTCTTGTCATCATAATGCTCTATGATGCTCTTCATCACAATTATCCATGGTCTTCTCATCACAATGCTCCACAGTCTTGCCATCACATTGCTCCATGCCCTGATCTTCACAATGCTCCTTTACCTTTGTCATCACAATCGTCCATGAGACGTGTCATCACAATGCTACATGTTATTGGAATCACAATGGACCATGTCATATGTCATCACAATGCTCCCTGACACCTGTCTTCACTATAGTCCATGACGTTGTCATCACAATGTTCCATGCTCTTTTCATCACAATGCACCATGCCCACTGTCATCACAATAATCTATGAAATTTGTGAGACCAATGCTCCATGCCCCTGTCATCACAATGCTCCGTGACTCCATTCATCAAAATGTTTCATGATATTTGTCATCACAATGGTCAATGCCCTCGTCATCACAAGGCTCTGTGACCTGTGTAAACACAATGCACCATGAACTTTTCATCACAATGCTCCATGCCTTTCTCAGCACAACACTCAATGACACTTGTCATCACAATGCTCCATGCCTTTGTCAGCACAATGCTCCATGACATTTGTCATCACAATGCTCCATGCCCTTGTCAGCACAATGCTCCATGACCCATGTCTTCACAGTGTGCCATGCGCTTGTCATCACAGTGCTCCCCAACCTTGTCATCACAATGCTCCGTAAATCTTGTCATCACAAAGCTCCATGAATTTCACATCAAAATGCTGTCTCACCACTAATATCATAATTTCCCAACACTAGTCATCACAATATTCCCTCTCTCCTGTCATCACAATGTTTCACGGCATTGTCATCACAAGGCTCCATGACCCAAGTAATAACAATGTTCCAGGCCAATTTTCATCTCAATGCTCCATGAACCTTGTCATCACAACGAACCATGCCCATCAGCATAATGCTTCACGCTATTGTCATCACAATGAAATCAAAATGCTACATGACCTCTGTCATCACAATGCTCCAAACCCTTGTGAATCACAATGCTCCATAACACTTGTCATCACAACGCCCCATGACTCTCGACATCACAATTATCCATGCACTTCTCATCACAATGTTCCATGACCTTTTTCATCACAATGTTCAATACACTTGTCATCACAATGCTCCCTGACAGTTGTCGTCAGTATGCTCCTTGAACCCTGTCATGACAAGGCTCCATGCCTTTTTCATCACAATGATCCATGTCCTTTTCTTCACAATGCTCTAAGACCCCTGTGATCACAATGCTGCATGCACCTTTTCATCAGAATTCTCCATGAGACTTCTCATCACAAGCCTCAGTGGGCTTCTCATCACAATGCTCCAGGAACTTCTCATCACAATGCTCCAGGACCTTGTCATTACAATGTTCCATTCCCTTGTCAACACAATGCTCCATGACCCCTGCCATCACAAAACTCCATGAACATTTTCAGCCCAATGATCTATGACCTTCTCATCACAATGTTCCATGACCACTGTCATCACAACGCTCCATGGCCACTGACAACACAATGATCCTGGACTCTTTTCATCAAACTGCTCCATGACCCTTGTCATCACAATGATCCATTCCCTTGCCATCCCAATGCTCCATGACACCTGTAATCACAATGCTCCGTGACACTTTTCATCACAGTGCTCCATTACACTTGTCATCAAAATGCTCCATGCATTTATCAGCAAAATGCTACATGACCTTGTCATCACAATGCTCCATGCACTTGTCATCAAAATACTCTATTCCCATTGTCATCAAAATCCTCCATGAACCTTGGGTTCACATTGCTTCATGCCATGTCATGACAACGCTCCATGCTACTTGAAATGAAAATGATCCATGACCTCTGTCATCACAATGCTCCAAACCCTTGTGATCACAATGTTCCATAACACTTGTCATCACAACACTCCATGATGCCTGTCATCACAATGCTCCATGATCATTGTCATCACAATGCTCAATACACTTGTCATGACAATGCTCCCTGACACTTGACGTCAGAATGCTCCTTTAAACCTGTCATGAAAAGGTTCCATGCCTTTTTCATCACAATGCACCATGCCTTTTTCATCACAATGCTCCATGGTATTTTCATCACAATACTCCAGAAACTTGTCATCAGAATGCTCCATGACCCTTGTTATCACAATGATCCATGACACTTGTCATCACTATTCTCCATGCCCCGTGTCATTACAGTGCTCGATGACACTCGTCATCAAAATGCTCCATTGTCTTGCCATCACAATGCTCCACGGACATGCCATCACAATGCTCCATGCCCTGGACATCACAATGCTCCATGTCCCTTGTCATCACAATGTTCCATGACACTTCTGATCACCATGATACATGCTCTTGTCATCACAATCCTCCATGACACTTGGCATCACAATGCTCCATGCCATTGTCATCACAATGGACCATGACATATGCCATCACAATGCTCCCTGACACCTGTCTTCACAATAAGCCATGAACATGTCATAAGAATGCACCATTCACTTGTCATCACAATGCTCCATGCCGTTGTCGTCACAATGCACCATGAACTCTTTCATCACGATGCTCCGTGACTCCAGTCATCACAATGCTTCATGACCTTTGTCATCACAATGGTCCATGCCCTCGTCATCACAAGTCTCTGTGACCTTTTTCACCACAATGCTCCATGAACTTTTCATCACAATGCTCCGTGACCCTTGTCATCACAATGCTCCATGCCTTTGTGAGAACAGTGCTCCATGACCCTTGTCATCACAATGCTCCATGCGCTTCTCAGCACAATGCTCCATGAGCCATGTCATCAGAATGGGCCATGCACTTGTCATAACAATGCTCCACAACTTTGTCATCACAATGCTCCATAAACCTTGTCATCACAATGCTCCATTCACTTTTCATCAAAATGCTCTCTCACCACAAATATCACAATGTTCCATCACTAGTCATCACAATACTCCATCACCAGTCATCACAATGTTCCATGACCCCAGTAATCACAATGCTCCATGCCCTTGTCATCACAAAGCTCCATGATGCATGTCATCAGAATGCTCCATGGCCTTCTCATCACTATGCTCCATGACCACTGACGTCACAGCGCTCCATGACCCCTGACAACACAATGATCCTGGACTCTTGTCATCAAAATGCTCCATGACACTTGAAATCACAGTGATCCATGCTCTTGTCATCCCAATGCTCCATGACCCCTGTAATCAGAATGCTCCGTGACGCTTGTCATCTCAGTGCTCCATGACCCTTGGCATCACAATGCTCCAAGCCATTGTCATCACAATGCTCCATGAAACCTATCATTACATTGCTCCATGCCCTTCTCATCACAATGCTCCATTACCATTGTCATCACAATGCTCAATACACTTGTCATCACAATTCTCCCTGACACTTGTCGTCAGAATGCTCCTTGAACACTGTCATGAAAAGGCTCCATGCCTTTTTCATCACAATGCTCCATGCCCATTTCATCACAATGCTCCATGCCATTGTCATCACATTACTCCTCAAGCTTGTCATCAGAATGGTCCATGACCCTTGTCATCACAATGATCCATGACACCTGTCATCACAATGCTCCATGCCCCTTGTCATTACAGTGCTCCATGATGCTCATCATCACAATTATCCATGGTCTTCTCATCACAATGCTCCATGGTCTTGCCATCACAATGCTCCATGCCCTGGTCATCACAATTCTACATGTCCTTGTCATCACAGTGCTCCATGACACTTCTCATCAAAATGTTACATGCTCTTGTCAATACAATTATCCATGCACTTGTCATCGCAGTGCTCCATGACCCTTGTCATAACAATGCTCCATGACCCCTGCCATCACAATGTTCCCCGGCCTTTTCATCCAAGGCTCCATGACCCTTGTCATCACAATGTTCCAAGACCCTTGTAATCACAATGTTCCATGCCTTTGTCATCACAAAGATCCATGACGCATGTCATCAGAATACTCCATGCCCTTGTCATCACAATGGTCCAAGACCCATGTAATCACAATGCTCCATGCCCCTTTTCATCTCAATGCTCCATGACCCCTGTCATCACAATGCTCTGTGACCCCAGTCATAAAAATGATTTATGACCCTTCTCATCACAATGGTCCATGCCCCTGTCACACAAGGCTCTGTGACCTTTGTCACCACAATGCTCCATGAACTTTTCATCACAGTGCTCTGTGACCCTTGTCATCACAATGCACCATGCTTTTGTCAGCACAATGATCCATGACCCATGTCATCACAATGCGCCATGCACTTGTCATCACAATGCTCCACATCCTAGTCATCACAATGCTCCATAAAACTTGTAATCACAATGCTCAATGCACTTCTCATCAAAATGCTCTCTCACCATTGATTTCACAATGTTCCATCACTATTCATCACAATACTCCCTCAACCCTGTCATCACAATATTCCATAGCCCCAGTCATCACAATGCTACATGCCCTTATCGTCACAATGTACCAATCCCTTGTCATCAAAATGCTCCATGACCACTGTCATCACAACGCTCCATGACCCGTGACAACACAATGATCCGGGACACTTGTCATCTGAATGCTCCATTACCCTTATCATCAAAATGATCCATGCCCTTGCCATCCCAATGCTCCATGACCCCTGTAATCACCATGCTCCGTGACGCTTGTCATCGCAGTGCTCCATGACACTTGTCATCAAAATGTTCCGTGCATTTGCCAGCAAAATGCTACATGACCTTGTCATCACAATGCTCCATGTGCTTGTCATCACAGTACTCCAGTCCGATTGTCATCAAAATCCTCGATGAATCTTGTGTTCACATTGCTTCATGCCCTTGTCATCACAATGCTCCATGGTCGTTGAAATGAAAATGTTCCATGCCCTCTCTCATCACAATGCTCCAAACCCTTGTGATCACAATGTTCCATAACCCTTGTCATCACAACGCTCCATGATGCCTGTCATCACAATGCTGCATGAACTTTGTCATCACAATGCTCAATACACTTGTCATCACAATGCTCCCTGACACTTGTCGTCAGAATGCTCCTTGAAACCTGTCATGAAAAGACTCCATGCCTTTTTCATCACAATGCTCCATGCCCTTTTCATCACAATGCTCCATGTCAGTGTCATCACAATACTCCACAAGCTGGTCATAAGAAGGCTCCATGACCCCTCTCATCAAAATGATCCATGACACCTGTCATCACTATGCTCCATTCCCCTTGTCATTACAGTGCTCCATGATGCTCGTCATCACAATTACCCATGATCTTCTCATCACAATGTTCCACGGTCTTGCCATCACAACGCTGAATGCCCTGGTCATCACAATGCTCCATGTCCCTTGTCATCACAATTCTCCATGTCCCTCTCATCACAATTCGCCATGACACTTCTCATCACAATGTTACATGCTCTTGTCATCACAATTATCCATGCACTTGTCATCGCAATGCTCCATGACCCCTGTCATAGCAATCTCCATGTGCTTGTCATCGCAATGCTTCACGACGTTGTCATCAAAATTCTCAATGGCCGTTTGCATCACAATGCTCCATGCCCTTGTCATCACAATGTTCCATGACACTTCTCATCACAATGCTCCAAGCCCTTGTCATCACAATGCTCCATTACATTTGTCATCACAATCCTCCATGACACTTGGCATCACAATGCTCCATGCCATTGTCATCACAATGCACCTTGACATATGTCATCACAATGCTCCCTGACACTTGTCTTCACAATAATCCATTACCTTGTCATCACAGTGCTCCATTCCCTTGTCATCACAAGGCGCCATGCCCACTGTCATCACAATAATCCATGAAACTTGTCAGACCAATGTTCCATGCCCCTGTCATCACAATGCTCCATGACCCATGACAACAAAATGATCTGGGACTCTTGTCATGAAAATGCTCCATGACCATTGCCATCACAATACTCCATGCCCTTGCCATCCCAATGATACAAGACACCTGTAATCACAATGCTCCATGCCCCTTTTCATCTCAATGCTCCTTGAACCCTCTCATCACAATGCACCATGCCCATCATCATAATGTTTCATGCTGTTGTCATCACAATGAAATCAAAATGCTACATGACCGCTGTCATCACAATGCTCCAAACCCTTGTGATCACAATGTTCCATAACACTTGTCATCACAATGCCCCATAACGCTCGTCATCACAATTATCCATGGTCTTCTCATCACAATGCTCCATGACCTTTGTCACCACAATGCTCAATACACTTGTCATCACAATGCTTCCTGACTCTTTCAATCAGTATGCTCCTTGAACCCTGGCATGACAAGGCTCCATGCCTTTTTCATCACATTGATCCAGAGCCTTTTCATCATAATGCTCCAAGACCCCTGTAATCACAATGCTCTTTGCCCTGGTCATCACAAAGCTCCATGACGCATGTCATCACAATGCTCCCTGGCCTTCTCTCACAATTTTCCATGCCCTTGTAATCACAATGCTCCAAGACCCATGTAATCACAATGCTCCATGCCCCTTTTCATCAGAATGCTCCATGAGACTTGTCATCACAAGGCTCCATGGTCTTCTCATCACAATGCTCCATGAAGCCTCTCATCACATTGCTCCATGCCCTTGTCATAACAAAGGTCCATGATGCTTGTTACAATGCTCGATGCCCTTCTCATCACAATTCTCCATGCCCTTGTCATTACAATCCTCAATGACCCATGTATCTCAGTGTTCCGTGCCCTTGTCATCACAATGTTCCAGGCCCACTCTCATCACAATGCTCCATGACACTTCTCATCAAAATGTTACATGCTCTTGTCATCACAATTCTCCATACATCTGTCATCGCAATGCCCCATGACACCTGTTATAGCAAGCTCCATGCCTTTGTCATCAAAATGCTTCATACCTTGTCATCAAAATTCCCAATGTCCGTTGTCATCACAATGCTCTATGCCCTTGTCATCACAATGCTCCATGCCATTGTCATCTCAATAGACTGTGACATATGTCATCACAACGCTTCCTGTCACCTGTCTTCACAATAATCCATGATTTTGTAATCACAATGCTCCATGCCCTTGTCATCACAATGCGCCATGCCCACTGTCATCACAATAATCCATGAAACTTGTCAGACCAAATTTCCATGTCACTGTCATCACAATGATCCACGTCCTTGTCATCACAAAGCTCCATGACGCATGTCATCAGAATGCTCCATTGCCTTCTCATCACAATGCTCCATGCCCTTGTCATCACAATGCTCCCAGACCACTTTAATCACAATGCTCCATGCCCCTTTTCATCCCAATGCTCCATGAAACCTGTCATCACAATGCACCATGCCCATCATCATAATGCTTCTTGCTATTGTCATCACAATGAAATCAAAATGCTCCATGACCTCTGTCATCACAATGCTCCAAACTGTTGTTATCACAATGTTCCTAACACTTGTCATCACAACGCCACATGACGCTCGTCATCAAAATTTTACAGGGGTTTCTCATCACAATGCTCCATGACCTTTGTCATCACAATGCTCAATACACTTGTAATCACAATGCTCCCTGACACTTGTCGTCAGTATGCTCCTTGAACACTGTCATGACAAGGCTCCATGCCATTTCCATCACAATGATTCATGCCCTTTTCATCACAATGCTCCAAGACCTCTGTAATCACAATGCTCCATGCCCTTGTCATCACAAAGCTCCATGATGCATGTCATCAGAAAGCTCTATGGTCTTCTCATCCAAATGCTCCATGCCTTTGTCATCCCAATTCTCCAAGACCCTTGTAATCACAATGCTCCTTGCCCCTTTTCATCAGAATGCTCCATGAGACTTGTCATCACAAGGCTCCATGGTCTTCTCATCAGAGTGCTCCAGGACCTTGTCATCACAGTGCTCCTTGACCCATGTCTTCACAATACTCCATGAACATTTTCAGCCAAAAGATCCATGACCTTCTCATCTCACTTCTCCATGACCCTTGTCATCACAATGCTCCATGACCTCTGTCATCACAACCCTCCATGACCCCTGACAACACAGGGATCCGGGACTCTTGTCATCAAAATGCTCCATAACCCTTGTCATCACAATGATCCATGCCCTTTTCATCACAATGCTCCATGATCCATGTAATCACAATGCTCCGTGAGGATTGTCATCACAGTGCTCCGTGACCCTTGTCATCACAATGCTCCATGCCTTTGTCAGCACAATGCTACATGGCCTTGTCATCACAATCCTCCATGACCCCTGGGATCACATTGCAACATGCTCTTGTCATCTCTGTCTTTATTTTCTGGTTTTTACAGATTTTTGGATGTCCCTTTTGACCGGTGGGAAGTGACAATTCTTTGTAGTGTGGATTTGTATTGGGGGGTTGCTTGATTGGCCAGAAAGGGCGTATGCCTTTTCTCCTGAATATATTCAGCAGAAAATGCATACGCCCTTTTTGGCCAAGTGCATCATTGTCGAAGTGGTTACGCATTTCCTGTGCTTTAAAGGTGATTCCAGTTTAACTCTTGAAATATGTTTTCTGCAATTCGGCCTCATTTTCAAGTCTGCTTCGTTGCCTTCCCTCAACAGATTTTTGGAAGAGAGTTGTCCTTTATAACTCTGCAGGTTTGTGAATTGCTGTGCCCCTGAGATCCAATTTTCAACTCGTGTTTTTGTGAGCTGACCGCAAATCTACAATTTTGCTACAGGACCTATACTGGTTCCAGGGGTCCAGGCTGACACTTTGGTTAATTCTTCCTTCCGGACGGGAAAATAGAGTGACATGTGTCCGTACAAATGCCTACAGCTACTCTCTGATTTGTTCTCCCTCTTTCCTTTCATCCACTGCACAATTTGCAAACTGTGCGAACCAGTAGCTTATAGGGGCTGACTCTCCAAGTTGGGAGATTGATTGTAAAGCAGTTGGAATGCCAAACTGGAGCACAAGGAGCGGAAAAATTAGGAGCCTTTTAGAAATCTTTTGCCATCAGAGTGTGTCCATTCTCTAGGTTTCCCATACATGTTATAACTGTATTGATATTCCCTTCTACCTGGAGAGTTGGGACCCATGGAATGGGTGGCATGCATTACTGCTTTAAAGGATCTGCATTTTCTCACCCAATCTCACAAGTCCTCTCAGCCCCAAGGGTCCAGCCTTATGTCTCATCTAGCTGTCTTTTCAGATAGGGTCGATCCAGGTTTCATCAGAACCCCTGAAGGAATTGTGTAAGAATTTCGCTGTTTTTTTTTGTTTGTTTTGTTTTTGAAATTCATTTTTATAATGGGGTTGAGCTGATTTTCACCGACGTGTTTATGCCTGTCTAGACACACTTGATTCCCTTATGGTGACATATCAATATATAGGTTTTAAGATTCTTACTAGTCAGATATATTCCTCTGTGTGGAATAGGGGTGTTGAGTCCCGTTCACAGAGGAAGGTGTAGGATTTGTCTATTCTGTATTTGCTTCATGGAATGGTACCAGTGCTAATATCAAAGTCTGGTTTTATGCATCACCCCACCTCTCCTTTCCCCTTATCAGGCATAAGAGTGTTTTCTCAATGTGAGACTCTGTTCTCTTTCCTAACTCAGTTCATGTGTAGCCATGTTTACAGGACCTTCATAAGTGATATCTTATGATAAGTTTCTTTTTCTGTGTGACTTATTTCACTTAGAATCATCGTACCTAAATCCACTCATTATGCTGTTACTGGCTTTATGACATTGATTTCATGTCTGAGTGATATTCCGTTGTACAAAATTACCACAAGTTCTTTACACAATTTTCTCTTTCCTGGAATACTTAAGTTGTACTGAAGTTGAGGTTCTTGTATGCAGAGCAGCCTTAAATTTTGGGGTGCCTGTGTCTTGTTGATATTTAGTCTTCCCAAGTTATATGCCCATGAGTGGAAGTGCCCTATGCTCGGTAGCTTTGTATTTTAGATGTTTTAGGAAACAGCATACACTTCTTCAGAGTGGGTCTTGGATATTTATACCACACCCATCAGCGTGAGTAGCTCCCTGTTCTCCATGTCTTCTCCTGCATTTCTGGTTTGTACACATTTTTTGGATGGCCTTTCTGAGCAGTGGAAATTGAGACTTCTTTGTTGTGTGGATTTGCATTTCCCGCTTGCTTGGTTGGCCAAAATTCTGTATGTGTTTTTTTCCTGAAGATATTCACGAAAAAAACGCATACACCCTTTTGCCCAACTGCATCATGTTAGAAATTCTGCTGCTTTGCATATGCTTTAAATGTGAGTCCAATCTACGTTTTGAAATCTGTTTCCTGCAATTCTGCCTCTCATTCAGATCCTCTTCGTTGCCTTACCTGAATATATTTTTGGACGTTGGTTATCATTTTTATCTTTGCAGGTCTTTGAATTGTTTGCTCCTGAGCCCCATTTTGCAACTCGCATTTTTTGTGAGCTGGCCGCCAAACCATTGTATTGCTTCCGGCCCTATTCTGGTTCTGGGGAGGCAGGTTGAGCCTTTGGTTAATTCTTCTTCCTAAAGGGAAATTAGAGTGGCATGTGCCTGTCAAAACTCCTACAGCTAGTCTCTCATTGGTTCCCCCTCTTCCCGTTTATCCTCTGCACAAATTGCAAACTGTGTGAAAGAGGAGGTTAAAGGTGCTGATTCTCCAAGTGGGGAGATTGTTAGTAATTTGGCTGGAATGGCGAACCCCAGCACCAGGAGATCAAAAATGAGGTGGATTTTAGACACCTTTCCTGTTCACACGGTGTACATTCGTCTCGGTTTCCCAGGCATGTTTTCGCTGTCGGAAGATTCCCTTGAACCTGCAGATTTGGGACCCAAGGAATGGGAATCAGGCAGTATTACTTTAAAAGGTCTGCCTTTACTCACCCAGCCTCTCTAACATCTCTTAGCGTGCATAGCTTCCTGCCTTATATATCATCCTGCTGTGGGTCTACATGTGTTCAATCCATGTTACATCGTAGCCCTTCAACAAAAGTTGTAAGAAGTTTTTTCTGTCTCACTGTTTTTATAAATATTTTTAAATTTATTTTTATATTGGTTACAGCTGATTTTCAAAGCTCTGTTTTTTGCTGCTGTACATCCACTTGATTCATGTACTGTGAGACAACAATAAATTCTTTTTCAGATGCTTACCAGTCATTTATATTATTTTCCAATGACTTGAGTGCACTGAGTGCAGTTCTTTAAGGTACCATGTAGGCCTTGTCAGTTATTCAATTTGGTACTTGGAATGGTTTCTTTGCTAATTTCAACCTCCTGGATAATACCTCACCCTTCCCCACCTTTTCCATTTAGCAGCCTTATGTCTATTTTCTACATATTTGACTATGTTTCTGTTTTGTAATTTATTTCATGTGTAGCCATTTTTGATTCCACCTTTAAGTGACATCTTATGATATGTGTCTTTTTCTTTCTGTCATATGTCACTTAGAATGATCGTATGTAACTCCTCCAGACTTGTTACAACTGGCCTGATTTCATTGATTTCTGGATGAGTAATATTCCACTCTACATAAGTACCCCAACTCTTTTATCCATTTTATCCTTCCAGGGACATTTAGGTTATATCCAAGTTGAGGCCCTTTTTAACAGAGAGGTGGAAAACGTTGGGGATCCTGTTTTCTGTTGATTTTTGTTTTTCCCAAGGTATACGCCCATGAGTGCAAGTGCCCTATGCTCTGTAGCTCATTTTTTCGATGTTTTAGCAAACACAATACACTTCTCCAGAGTGGCCGTTGGCAAATTACATTTGCACTATCAGCCTCACAGGGCTCCCTTTTCTCCTCATCCTGTCCTACATTTCTGGTGTTTACACTTTATGTGGATGGCCCTCTGACTGATGTGAAGTGATACATTTTATAGTATAGATTTCCAGTGCCCACCTGTTTGGTTGGATAAAATGTGTGTATGGCCTTTACTTGAATATATTCAGAAAAAAATGCATACGCCATTTTGGGCCAACTGCATCATTGGCGATGTTCTGCCCCTTTTCTTTTGCTTTAATGGGGAGTCCTTTCCACCTCTTCAAATCTGTTTCCTGACAATCTCCCTTGCTTAAAAGTCCTTTTCTGTTACTTACCTCAAGACATTTTTTGACCATAGATATTTTCAACTCTGCAGTTTCATGAATTTTAGTGCCCCTGAGTTCCATTTTCCAACTTGTGTTTTTGGAAACTGGACACAAAACAGCGGGATTTCCTCTAGCCCTATTCTGCTTCCGTTGGCAATTCTAGCCTTTGATGAATTTGTCTTCCGGATTGGAAATTAGAGTGGCATGGGCCAGTCTGAACACCTAGGACTTGTCTCTAAATATTTCTCATCCTTCCGCTTCATCCTCCAGAGAAATTACAAACTGTGTGCAACAGGATGTTGACGGTGCCGATATCCCCAAGTGAGGAGATTGTTAGGAAAGATGCTGGAGGGGTGAACCCGAGCACCAGGCGATGAGGAGATGAGGTGCCTTTTCCAAACTGTTTCTGATCAAACGGTGTACCATCCTCTAGGTGTGACAGGCATGTTTTAGCCGTAGGAATGGTCCCGTGCATGTAAGGAGAACACCAGGAATTTTTCCAAATCAGTGCCTCCCCGAACCCCAAACTGGGGAATTTTTAAGCTACGGCTACACATATGTCCACTAATGGCCTTGGGAAATACGCAGAGTCCAAACTTTAGATGATTGAAATCTTCGGGATCAGAAGTGCTCACCATCGACCTTGCTTAGTTTACATTTTATCTGTCATTGATAGATGATGTCAATAAATATATCTATTCTTTTTCAGATTATTTCCCCTTATAGGTTATTGCAAAATATTCAGTGTAGTTCCCTGTGCTATACAGTAGTTCCTTGTTGATGATCTGTTTTATACATAGCAGTGTGTATGTGTTAATCCCAAACTGTTAATTTATCCCTTCTCCTACCTTTCCCCTTTGGTAATAATAAATTATAAGATTTTATACTTCTCAGAAATGGGGAAGCTGAAAGAGAGGTATCATTTTCAATGGAAAAGCATTCAAAACAAGATTGACGCTTCAGCCAAGAGTATTCGATGTACATCCTTGGGAATAAATCACTTCATTTCTCTAATGTTGACCTGACAAATAAGACAGACGTCTTCACTGAACTTGCTTATAATAAAGTGATGGAAATATCAAATGTAAGTCTTAGAAACATCTTATTTTACCCGAGCCTTATACACTGCTCTATGTTAACTACAGTTTGGCTCACACATCTGTTCATTGAAGTTACAATGTTCTCAATTTCTGTTACTGATCCTCCAGAGTGGACCCCAACAGGAGTCCCTGTGCCCAGTGTCATTGGAGCCAACAGATCAAGACTGAGTTTGGTTCAGAATCAAAGGAAACTTTATATTTTGAAAACAGAATGGAGAGGTGAGAGCGTGCACTCCCCCGCGGGCTGTGGGCTGGGCTGCTGTGTAGGGATCCCAGCAGCGTCAGCAGGAGGGAGGGGATGGAGCTCTCGAGGGCTGGGTTGGCTGCAGCTCAGGCTCTATGTCGCGGAGTCTGCATGGGACCCCACTAGCTGAGGTGTCAGCCCAGCCATTCTGCATTAGGAAATCGGGTCTGAAGTGCCGGGTGTGGGACCTCTGCATGTGGAACCCTAGGAGCACGTGAAATTAGACAAAGCACAAAGGAAAAACAGATTAGACTTTATTTTATTGCCCAGATTCTCTTTTTATCTCCCAGGAATTTTTAATGAACGTTGCCGGTGATGAACACCTCCTCTGCTTTTTGTCCCGTTCCTCATTCTTGGGGTGCTGAGGGTGCAGACCCCTCTTTTGTAACTGCTTCATGCTGAGGTGGGAGACCACATACACGGTGGGAGGGGCAAAACTTCCCCCCAGCAGCCTCCAGGTGAGGTTGATTGTCCCAAGGCTTCCTGCCTCACTGCTCGTCCACCTGAGCACCAGCATTGGAAGTGTTATAGATTCTAATGACCTTTAAGGGTCCAGGAAAGAGATGCACAGTGATGCTGCGGTGGCAGGTTTCACCCCACCCCACATTTGTTCAGCGACCTTAGGCTGACGGTTTTTGCCAGCCTAGATGCTCTGACCAGTAGTCTGTGCTTTCTTTAATTAGGTCCCTGAATTAATATATAAACAGCACCATGTGTCAGAGCCCTGCCTGCTCAACTCCCAGACAGTCCAGGGTCAGTGGTGATCCAGGACCATGACGTCCACTGAGTCAAAGGCCTTTTGAAGTAGCCAGCAGTCCAGCTGGTCATATTGGCCACCATCACCGTGGTTTCTGTAGGGTTTTCTATGGTGAAAGCGTGATATACGTTTCCCCCGCCAAGCTTATTAGCTCCCGTCTGGGGGCAGTAAGTCCTGCAAGGAGTAGTCTGCTCTTTTGGGGCACAGACTTGTTTTCTGAGAGAAACTCTACGTCAAGTGATGGTCACACGAGTCATCTTGGGGGCCCATTGCCCCCGTTTGTCTCTCTGGAGTTTGGAGTTGGAGGGCCTCCTCAGTCGAGGTCAGTGTGTCCACAGAGCGACCCCTGCAACTTCAGGGCATGATGGTTGTTAGGATCACCACGTGGGGTCCTTTTCCCTTAGGAGGGAGCTGGCCTTGCGGGCTGCTGATTTCCAGCTTTTTAGATACCCCAGTATCCTGGCCTGAAGGGGCATTGGGCAAAGCCCTTGGTGACCATAGTTTATCATACCTGAAGGGCATTCTTGTGTTGCTCCATTTCAAGTGGTCCCAGTTTTTGCACTAAGGCTCCAAGGGCGATTAACCTTTGACCGGGTATGTAAAGGTCAAAGGGTTTAGCTAAATTAGGGAGTTCCTGGGCAAGGGCCTGAATTGACTGCTCTTTCCATTCTTGAAGCCTGCTTCTGGATTCTATTCAAAAGAATCATCATCATTTCGTGTCAGTGTTTCATGTAGAGGCCCAGCTATTAGACTGTAGTTAGGGATCCAGATGCATAAAACCTTGGCCTCCCCAGGAACCCCTAAGCTGTCTTCTAGTTTTAGAAGAGGTAAGGCTGCAAATGGCTTCTTCCCTATCCTGGTATGCGTTTCTCCGAATATCTGTGAAAATGAAGCCCAGGCATGTCACCTTAGCCTGGGATATTTGAGCCTTTTTCTTGAACACCTTCTATCCTTTCTTGGCTAGGTAGTTCAGAGGCGTCTTTAGTAGGCCTGGCGATCAGAATGTCATCTGCATATTGAAGGAGGGTTCCCTTTTACAGAGGTAGAACTTTTAGGTCTTTAGAGGACATTTCCCCAATGATGGTGTGGGGATTTTTGAACCATTGGGGCAGGACGGCCCAGCATTATTGCTTTTGTGGCATGTTGTGTCCTGCCACTCACAAGCCAAAAATTCTTGTGACTCTGAGATGAGTGGAATACAGAAGAAGGCATCATTGAAGTCTAATACAGAATGCCATGGCCTGGTGGATGGTAGACTGACCAGCAGGGTGTAGGAAATAGGAGCTACTTGATGTATATCCTCGGTGGCTTCACTGACTGTCCTGATATCCTTTACCAGGACTCCAGCAGCCCATGGGGCTCTCGTGGTCAGGCCAATCCCAGGATATGGAGCTCACCTGGGCTGCACCTCAACCCCCACAGCCCACGGGGCTCTCGTGGTCAAGTCCCTCCCAGGGTATGGAGCTCACCTATTCAGCTATCCAGCAGCCCATGGGGCTCTCATAGTCAGGCCCTTGCCAGGATATGGAGCTCCCTTTGGGCAGGTACCCCAGAAGGGCTGGAAACACAGGAACCGTGCACATAGCCCACATTGCAGAGAACCCCCAGCTCACCTGTCGCTCACAGCTGACACAGAACACCTCAGAGCAGGACTTGAACTAACAAACAGCAGCTCTGACAGGTCTGTGACCCCAGGTATCACTCTGTGCGGCCTCTCTCTGCCTGCTCTTCCAGACACTTCCACTGCAGCCAGGGCACCAGGCCTCTATCTCCACCCAACATCACTCCTCTCCCTGACTCCTGGGTTCCTCTCATTAGGATAGTGTCTTCTTGAAGTTGTTTTCCACTCATGGACCAGATAAAATGATAAGAAAACAAGCCGCAGCTGCAGCCCCTTGTCTATCCTGACTCTCAAGAGCCCACACCTGTTCCTTGGGCCTGGCCCGTTTAGCAAGGCTCTTTTTTTGCAACTGTGAGCCCCTGAGGAGTGAGGATTGGCTGATTTGGGCAGCCTGACACTGCCTGCCAGCCCTCCCCAGGTGTGCCTGTGTTGAGATCAATATAAGCACCTCTCCAGTCAGCAAGAGCTCCTGCAGCTGTGCCTGACGCCATATTCTCTGCCCCGTCAGCAGTGTCGGGGCTGGGGTGGTGGGAGGGAGTGAGGGGCCGTGGCTTTGTGGGTGGCCCAGTGTGAGTGGGGCTCTTCTGGACTTCCTTCAGGAGTTGCCAGGCTGCCACCTGCTAAAGAAGAGGATGTGTCACCCATACCTGCCGCTGGAATTTCTCCCCAGGCAGAGGTGAGGAAGTAAAAAAGCAGTGGGGGCCGTGGCAGGAGGGGTATCTCAGGCAGGGAAATGGAAAGCTTCCAGAAGAGCATCTGGGTCCAGGACCATCCTGGCTGGCCTGCTGGCACCAAGTCGGCCTGCATGCTGTCGCTGGTGTGGCTCCACAGCCCTTCCTCTAGGCTTGCAAGTTCTTGTACATATTCAGGTGTTTTACCTGGAAAGGGTGGGAAGATTTCAGCTGCAGCAGGACTGGGGTACAGCTCACATTTACTCACAGACGCCTCGACATAGTCCCCCAGCTTTGCAATGAGGATGGTCCTTGTGGGGGGGAGCGCTGCTGACTGCATGGGAGATGATTTCTCACTTCTGACCAACTTAAGAAATTGTTACCACTGGAACAAGTGCCCTGATACTATTTTCCTCTGTATAAATGGTGGGTTCTGTTTTTTTTTTTTTTTTCCTTTTTTCTTTTTGGTTCAATGTAGGTTTTATTTATTCCTCTTTTTTTTTTAATTTAGAGATATAAACATGGAAATAATGCATTAATATAAAGAAGTCTATATGAAGGGATAAACTTTTTTTCTGTTTTATTTTATTAAATGTTATTTATTTATTTTTAATTTTTTAAAATTTATTTATTTCTTTTATACAGCAGGTTCTTATTGGATATCTATGTTATACATATAAGTGTGCACATGTGAATCCCAGTCTCCCAATTCATCCCACCACCACCCTCCCATGGTGTTCCCCCCTTGGTGTCCATATGTTTGTTCTCTACATCTGTGTCTCTATCTCTGCCCTGCAAACCGGTTCAACTGTACCATTTTTCTAGGTTCCACATATATGCATTAATATACAATATTTGTTTTTCTCTTTCTGACTTACTTCACTCTGTATGACAGTCTCTAGATCCATCAAGGTCTCTACAAATGACCCAATTTCATTCCCATGTATGGCTGAGTAATATTCCACTGTATATATGTACCACATCTTTATCCATTCGTCTGTCTGTGGGCACTTAGGTTGCTTTCATTACCTGGCTATTGTAAATAGTGCTGCAATGAACATTGTGGTGAATGTGTCTTTTTGATTTATGGTTTTCTCTCGTTATATGCCCAGTAGTGGGATTGCTGGATTATATGGTAATTCTATTTTTAGTTTTTTAAGGAACCTCCATTCTGTTCTCCATAGAGACTGTATCGATTTACATTCCCAACAATAGTGGAAGAAGGTTCCTTTTCTCTACACCCTCTCCAGCATTTGTTGTTTGTAGATTTTCTGATGATGCCCATTCTAACAGGTGTGACGTGATACCTCATTGTAGTTTCGATTTCCATTTCTCTAATAATTAGTGATGTTGAGCAGATTTTCATGTGCGTCTTGGCCATCTCTATGTCTTCTTGGAAGAAATGTCTATTTAGATCTGCTTCCATTTTTGTATTGGGTTTTTTGTCTTATTAATGTTGACCTGCATGAGCTGTTTATATATATTGGAGATTAATCATTTGTCCATTGATTCGTTTGCAAATATATTCTGCCATTCTGACGGTTGTCTTTTCATCTTGTTTGTAGTTTCCTTTGCTTTGCAAAAGCTTTTACGTTTCATTAGGTCCCATCTGTTTAGCTTCTTCTTTTTTTATTTAATAACTATAGGAGATGGATCAAAAAAAGTTCTTGCTGTGATTTACGTCAGAGTATTCTTCGTAAGTTTTCCTCTCAGAGTTTTATACTGTCCGGTCTTACATTAAGGTCTCTAATCGATTTTGAATATATTTTTATGTATGGTGTTGGGGAGTGTTCTAATTTCATTCTTTTACATATAGCTGTCCATAATTCCCAGCACCACTGACTGAAGAAACTCTCTTTTCTCCATTGTAAAGTCTTGCCTCCTTTGTCATAGATTAGTTGAGCATAGGTGTGTAGGTTTATCCCTGGGCTTTCTTTTTTTTTTTCTTTTCCACATTTATTGGAGTATAATTGCTTTACAATGGAGTGTTAGTTTCTGCTGTATAACAAAGTAAATCAGCTATACATATACAAATATCACCAGATCCACTCCCTCTTGCATCTCCCTCCCACACTCCATATCCCACCCCTTTAGGTGGTCACAAAGCACCGAGCTGATCTCCCTGTTCTATGTGGCTGCTTCCCAGTAGCTATCAGTATTACATGTGGTAATGTATTTATGTCCATGCCACTCTCTCACATCGTCCCATCTTACCCATCCCCCTTCCGGTGTCCTCAAGTCCTTTCCCTATGTCTGTGTCCTTTATCCTGTCCTGCCACTAGGGTCTTCAAAATCTTTTTTTTTTTTTCTCATTAGATTCCGTATATCTCTGTTAACATACAGTATTTGTTTTTCCCTTTCTGACTTACTTCACTGTGTAGGACAGATTCTAAGTCCATCCACCTCAGTGCAAATAACTCAGTTTTGCTTCTTTTTATGGCAGAGTGATATTCCATTGTATATATGTGCCATATCTTCTTTATCCATTCATCTGTCGATGGACACTTAGGTTGCTTCCATGTCCTGGCTATTGTAAATAGAGTTGCAATGAACATTTTTGTACATAACTCTTTTTGAATTATGGTTTTCACAAAGCAAATGCCCAGTAGTTGGATTGTTGTGTCGTTTGGTACTTATACTGTTAGTTATTTAAAGGAACCTCCGTACTGTTCTCCCTAGTGCCCATATCAATTTACATTCCCACCCACAGTGCAAGTGTGTTCCCTTTTCTCCAATAAAGGCCTCTCCAGCATTTATTGTTTTGTAGATTTTTTTTTGATGATTGCCACTCTGACTGCTGTGAGGTGATACCTCACAGTAGTTTTGATTTTCATTTCTCTAATGATTAGTGATGTTCAGCATCCTTTCATGTGTTTCTTGGTAATCTGTATATCTTCTTTGGAGAAATGTCTATTTAGGTCTTCTGCCCGTTTTTGGATTGGGTTGTTTGTTTTTGTGATATTGAGCTACATGTGGTTCTTGTAAAGTTTGGAGATTAATCCTTTGTCAATTGCTTCATTTGAAAATATTTTCTCCCATTCTGAGGGTTGTTTTTGCATCTTGTTTATGTTTTCCTGTACTGTGTAAAAGCTTTTAAGTTTCATTAGGACTCATATGTTGATTTTTGTTTTTATTTCCATTTCTCTAGGAGGTGGGTCAAAAAGGATCTTGCTGTGATTTATGTCATAGAGTGCTCTGCCTATGGTTTCCTCTAAGTGTTTTATAGTGTCTGGTCTTATATTTAGATCTCTAATCAAGTTAGAGATTATTTTTGTGTATGGTGTTATGGAGTGTTCTAATTTCATTCTTTTATGTGTAGGGGTCCAGTTTTCCCAGCACCAATTACTGAAGAGACTGTCTTTTCTCCATTGTATACCCTTAGCTCCTTTGTCCTCTGTGAGATAGGCATAGGTATGTAGGTTTATCTCTGCACTTTCTGTCCTGTTCCATTAATCTGTGTTTATTCCAATCTGCATACTCTTGATTCCATTATGGAGACATATAAATACATAGGTTTCAAGATTATTACCAGTCAGATATATTCCTCCTCAGTGAATAGGGTGTTTTGTGTCCAGTTCATTGAGAAAGGAGTAGTTCTTGTCTATTAGATATTTGGTATATGGAATGGTATCTGTGCTAATTTCAAACTCTGCTTTTACACATCACCCCAACATCACCTTTCCCCTTAAGGAGGCATAAGTGTGTTTTCTAAATGTGTAACTCTGTTCTCTTTTGAAATTCAGTTCATGTGTAGCCATGTTTACATTCCCTCTATAAGTGATATATTACAATATGTTTCTTTTTCTTTGTGGCTCATTTCAATTAGCATCATCGTACCTAAAGCCACTCATTATGCTGCTATTGGCCTTATGACATTGATTTTATGTCTGAGTGACATTCCATTGTATATAAGTACCACAACATATTTATCCATTTTTTTCCCTTTCCTGGGATATTTAAAGTGTACCGAAATCGAGGTTCTTGTAAACAGAGCAGCCCTAAACTTTGGGCTGGCTGTGTGTTGTGGATTTTTAGTTTTCCCAAAATACACGCCCAGGAGTGGAAGTGTGCTATGCTCTGTAGCTCTGTTTTAGAAAACAACATACAGTTCTCCAGAGAGGCTGTTGGCAATTTACATCCTGTCCATCGGCATAACCAGGCTCCCTTTTCTCCATGGCCTGTCCTGTATTTGTTGTTTTTACACAATTTTCGGATGGCCCTTTTGACTGGAGGTAAGTGACACTTCTATGTAGTGTGGATTTGCAATGCCTGATGGCTTGCTTGGCCAAAAAGGGCGTATGCATTTTTTCCCGAATATATTCAAGAAAATACACATACTCCCTTTTCAGCCAAGGGCCACATTGTCGAAGATCTGTCGCTTTTCATGTGCTTTAAAGATGACTCCAATCTACCTCTTGAAATCTGTTTCCTTCAATTCTGCCTTGCTTTCAAATCCTCTTCACTGCCTTACCTCAATATATTTCTGGATGATAGTTGTCCTTTATTACTCTGCAAGTTTGTGAATTGCTGTGCCACTGATTTCCATTTTTCAACTCGCTTATTTGTGAGCTGGCTGCAATACCACAGGATGGCTTTAGGCCATAGTCTAGTTCCGCGGTTTCAGGCTGAGCCTGTTTTTAATTCTTTTTCCTGATGGGAAACTAGAGAGATATGTGCTCATCCAAACACCTACAGCTAATGTCTCATTTGTTTCCCCTCTTCCTGTTCATCCTCTGCACAATTTGCAAACTGTGCACAACAGGAGGGTAAAGGCAGTGACACTCCAAGTGGGGAGATTTTTAGTAATGCAGATGGAATGGCGAAGCCGACCACGAGGAAAGGAAAAATGAGGTACCTTTTAGAAAACTTTCCCGATTACACAGTTTACCATCCACTGGGTTTCCCATGCATGTTTTAACTGTAGGAAGATTCCCTTAAACATGGAGAGTTGGGGCCACTAGAATGGGTAGCACACAGTATTGCTCTAAGTGGTGTTCTTTTGCTCACACAACCTCAGCAATCTTGTCAGCCCCAAGTGTCCAGTCTTATGTCTCATCCAGCTGTGGGTGTAAAGGTGGTCAATCCAGGTTGCATCACAGGCCCTAAACGTAATTTTTAAGACTTTCTCCCTGTTTCACTGTTTTTGCATTTTGCTTTTGAAATTTATTTTTATAAGGGTGTTTAGCTGAATTTCAGTGCTGTGTTCATGCCATTATACACACACATGATTCCCTTATGGAGACATGAGAATACATATGTTTAAAAATTGTTACTAGTCAGATATATTCCTCTGCAATGAATAGGGGTTGTTGAGTCCAGTTCATTGTGCCGGGAGTAGGTTCTGTCTATTACATACTTGATTAATGGAACGGTATCTGTGCTAATTTTGGACTGTAGATTTATGTATCACCCCACCTCGCCTTTCCCCTTAATCAGGCAGAAGATTTTTTTCTAAATGTGTGACTCTGTTGTGTTTGTAATTCCGTTCATGTGCAGCCATTGGTACATTCCTGCTATGAATGATAGCTTATGATAATTTTCATTACTCTGTTCTCTTTCCTAACTGAGTTCATGTGTAGCCACGTTTCCAGGACCTTCATAAGTGATACCTTATGATAAGTTTCTTTTTCTGTGTGACTTATTTCACTTAGAATCATCGTACCTAAATCCACTTATTTTGCTGCTACTGGCGTTATGACATTGATTGCATGGCTGAGGGATATTCCATCGTACATAAGTAACACAATTTCTTGAACCATTTTTGTCTTTCCTGGGATATATAAGGTGTACCCAAGTTGAGGTTCTTGTAAGCAGTGCAGCCATAAATTTTGAGGTGGCTCTGTCTTATTGATATTCAGTTTTCCCAAGGTATATTCCCTAGACAGGAAGTGCCCTTGGCTTTGTGGCTCTGTTGTTTACTTGTTTTAGGGAACACAATGCACTCCTCCAGTGAGGAAGTTGGCAATTTACATCCAGCCAATCAGCATAACTAGGCTCCCTGTTCTCCAGGGCCTGTCTTGCCTTTCTAGTTTTTACACATTTTGCGGATGTCCCTTTTGACTGGTGAGAAGTGATACTTCTTTGTAGTGCAGATTTGCATTGCCTGCTTGCTTGGCAAGAAAGGACGTATGCGTTTTCTCCTGAATATATTCAGGAGAAAACGCATACGCCCATTTTGGCCAAGTGCATCATGGTCGAAGTTGTGCCCCTCTTCCTGTGCTTTAAAGGAGATTCCAATGTACCTCTTGAAATCTGTTTCCTGCTATTCTGGCTCGCTTTCAAGTCCACCTCGTTGCCTTCCCTCAACAGATTTTTGGACGATAGTTGTCCTTTATTACTCTGCCTGTTTGTGAATTGCTGGGTCCCTGAGCTCCACTTTTCAACTCGTTTTTTGTGAGCTGACGGCAGGTCCAAATCTTTGTTTCAGGAACTATAGTGGTTCCCGGCGGGTGGCTGAGACTTTGGCTAATTCTTCTACCTGCCAGGAAATTAGAGTGACATGTGCCCGTCCAAATGCCTAACAGCTACTCTCTCATTAGTTCTCCCTCTTTCCTTTCATCCTCTGCCAAATTGGCAACCTGTGAGAACCAGGAGGTTAAAGGGGCTGTCTCTCCAAGTTGGGACATTGATAGTAAAGCAGTTGGAAAGTCAAACCGGAGCACCAGGAGAGGGACTATTAGTTGAGTTTTAGAAACCTTTCGTTTTCACTGTTTGTCCATTCTCTAGGTTTCCCGTACATGTTATAGCTGTAGTAATATTCCCTTCAACCTGGAGAGTTGGGACCCTTGGAATGTGTTCCACGCATTATTGCTTTAAATGGTCTGCATTTGCTCACTGAATCTCACCAATCCTCTCAGTCCCAAGTGTCCAGCCTTATGCCACATCCAGCTGTCGTTGTAGATAGGGTCATTCCTGGTTTCATCAGAGCCCCTGAAGGAATTGTAAAGAATTTCCCTGTTTTTTTGTTTTGTTCTTTAAATTACTTTTTATTGTGGGTTTGAGCTGATTCTCACTGCCATGTTTATGCGAGTCTAGACACACTTGATTCCCTTACGGAGACTTATCAGTACACTGGTTTTAATTTTCTTACTAGTCAGATATATTCCTCTGCGGGAAATATGGGATTTTGAGTCCCTTTCACTGAGGAAGGTGTAGGACTTGTATAATCCGTAGTTGGTTTTTGGAACGGTACCTGTACTAATATCAAACTCTGGTTTTATGCATCACCCCACCTCTCCTTCCCCCTTAAGCAGGCATAAGAGTGTTTTCTAAATGTGAGACTCTGTTCTCTTTCCTAATTCAGTTTATGTGTAGCCATGTTTACAGGACCTTCATAAGTGATATCTTATGATAAGTTACTTTTTCTCTGTGACTTATTTCACTTAGAATCATCATACGTGAATCCACTCATTTTGCTGCTACTGGCCTTATGACACTGATTTCATGGATGAGGGATACACCATCCTACGAAAGTAACACAATTTCTTAAACCATTTTTGTCTTTCCTGGGATATTTAAGGTGTACCCAAGTTGAGGTTCTTGTAAGCAGTGCAGCCCTAAATTTTGTGGTGGCTCTGTCTTTTTGATTTTCAGTTTTCCCAAGGTATATTCCCTAGACTGGAAGTGCCCTTGGCTCTGTAGCTCTGTTGTTTAACTGTTTTAGGGAACACAATGCACTCCTCCGGAGAGGCAGTTGGCCATTTACATCCTGCCCATCAGCATAACTAGGCTCCCTGTTCTCCAGGGCCTGTCTTGCCTTTCTGGTTTTTACACATTTTGCGGATGTCCCTTTGACCAATGGGAAGTGATACTTCTTTGTAGTGCAGATTTGCATTGCCCACTTGCTTGCCTGGGCAAAAATGTCATTTGCGTTTTCTACTGAATATATTCAGGAGAAAACACATACGCCCTTCTTGGCCAAGTGCATCTTTGTCGATGTTGTGCCCCTCTTTCTGTGCTTTAAAGGCGATTCCAGTGTACCTCTTGAAATCTGTTTCCTGCTATTCTAGCTCGCTTTCAATTCCGCCTCGTTGCCTTCCCTCAACAGATTTTGGACGATTGTTGTCCTTTATTACTCTGCCAGTTTGTGAATTGCTGTGCCCATGAGCTCCATTTTTCAACTCGTTTTTTGTGAGCTGACGGCAGGTCCAAAATTTTGGTTCAGAAACTATCGTTGTTCCCAGCAGTTGGCTGAGACTTTGGTTATTTCTTCTTCCTGCCAGGAAATTAGAGTGACATGTTCCAGTCCAAATGCCTAACAGCTACTCTCTCATTAGTGCTACCTCTTCCTTTTCATCCTCTGCCAAATTTGCAACCTGTGCGAACCAGGAGGTTATAGGGGCTATCTCTCCAATTTGGGAGATTGATAGTAAAGCAGTTGGAAATTCAAACGGGAGCACCAGGAGAGGGACTATTAGTTGAGTTTTAGAAACATTTTGTTTTCACTGTGTGTCCATTCTCTATGTTTCCCGTACATGTTATAGCTGTAGTAATATTCCCTTCAACCTGGAGAGTTGGGACGCTTGGAATGTGTGCCACGCATTATTGCTTTAAATGGTCTGCATTTGCTCAACGAATCTCACCAATCCTCTCAGTCCCAAGTGTCCAGCCTTATGCCACATCCAGCTGTCATTGTAGATAGGGTCATTCCAGGTTTCATCAGAGCCCCTGAAGGAATTGTAAAGAATTTCCCTGTTTTTTTGTTTTTTTCTTGAAATTCCTTTTTATAGTGGGTTTGAGCTGATACTCACTGCCATGTTTATGTGAGTCTAGACACACTTGATTCCCTTACGGAGACTTATCAGTACATTGTTTTTACGATTCTTACTAGTCTGATATATTCCTCTGTGGGAAATATGGGATTTTGAGTCCCTTTCACTGAGGAAGGTGTAGGCCTTGCCTATTCCGTAGTTGGTTTTTGGAATGGTACATGTACTAATATCAAACACTGGTTTTATGCATCACCCTACCTTTCCTTCACCCTTAAGCAGGCACAAGAGAGTTTTCGAAATGTGAGACTCTGTTCTCTTTCCTAACTCAGTCCATGTGTATCCAGCCATATTTACAGGACCTTCATATGTGATATCTTATAAGTTTCTTTTTCTCTGTGACTTATTTCACTTAGAATCATCGTACCTGAATCCACTCATTTTGCTGCTACTGGCCTTATGACATTGATTTCATGGCTGAGGGATATTCCATCATACGTAAGTAACATAATTTCTTGAACCATTTTTGTCTTTCCTGGGATATTTAAGGTGTACCCAAGTTGAGGTTCTTGTAAGCAGTGCAGCCCTAAATTTTGAGGTGGCTCTGTCTTATTGATTTTCAGTTTTCCCAAGGTATATTCCCTAGACTGGAAGTGTCCTTGGTCTGTAGCTCTGTTTTTAACTTGTTTTAGGGAACACAATGCACTCCTCCAGAGACGCAGTTGGCAAATTACATCCTGCCCAACAGCATAACTAGGTTCCTTGTTCTCCAGTGCCTGTCTTGCCTTTCTGGTTTTTGTTCATTTTGTGGATGTCCCTTTTGACCGGTGGGAAGTGACACTTCTTTGTAGTGCAGATTTGCATTGCCCGCTTGCTTGCTTGGCCAAAAAGAGCATATGCATTTTCTCCTGGATATATTCAGGAGAAAATGCATACACACTTTTTGGCCAAGTGCATCATTGTCGAAGTTGTGCCCCGCTTCCTGTGTCTTAAATGTGATTCCAATGTACCTCTTGAAATCTGTTTCCTACTATTTTAGCTCGCTTTCAAGTCCACCTCGTTGACTTCCCTCAACAGATTTTTCGAAGATTGTTGTCCTTTATTGCTCTGCCAGTTTGTGAATTGCTGTGTCCCTGAGCTCCATTTTTCAACTTGTGTTTTGTGAGCTGACTGCAAGTCCCAAATGTTGGTTCAGGACCTATACTGGTTCCCGGTGGTTGGCAGAGCCTTTGGTTTATTCTTCTTCGTGCCGGGAAATTAGAGTGACATGTGCCCGTCCAAATGCCTAACAGCTACTCTCTCATTGGTACTCCCTCTTCCCTTTCATCCTTTGCCAATTTGGCAACCTGTGCGAACCAGGAGGTTAAAGGGGCTGTCTCTCCAAGTTGGGAGATTGATAGTAAAGCAGTTGGAAAGTGAAACCGGAGCCCGAGAAGAGGGATTATTAGTTGAGTTTTAGAAACCTTTCGTATTCACAGTGGGTCCATTCTCTAGGTTTCCCGTACATGTTGTAGCTGTAGTAATATTCCCTTTTATTTGGAGAGTTGGGACCCAAGGAATGGGTGCCACGCATTATTGCTTTAAAGGGTCTGCATTTGCTCACCCAATCTGACCAATCGTCTCAGTCTCAAGTTTCCAGCCTTATGCCACATCCAGCTGTCGTTGTAGATAGGGTCATTCCAGGTTTCATCAGAGCCCCTGAAGGAATTGTAAAGAATTTCCCTGTTTTTTTGTTTTGTTTTTAAATTCCTTTTTATCGTTTGTTTCCGCTGATTTTCACTGCCATGTTTATGCCAGTCTAGACACACTTGATTCCCTTACAGAGACATATCAATACATAGGTTTTAAGATTCTTACTAGTCAGATATATTCCTCTCCAGAGAAAAGGGGTTTTGAATCCCGTTCACTGAGGAAGGAGTTGGTCTTGTCTATTCTGTATTTGGATTATGGAATGGTACTGGTGCTAATATTAAACTATGGTTTTATGCATCTCCCCACATCTCTTTTCCCCGTAAGCAGGCATAAGTATGTTTTCTATATGTGAGACTCTCTTCTCTTTACTAATTCAGATCAAGTGTACCCATGTTCACATTTCCTTCATAAGTGATATCTTATGTCAGAATGCTCCATGGCTCTTGTCATCATAATGCTCCATGATGCTTGTCACCACGATTATCCATGGTCTTCTCATCACAATGCTCCAAGGTCTTGCCATCACATTGCTCCATGTCCCTTGTCATAACAATTCTCCACCTCTTTGTCATCACAATATTCCATGACATTTCTCATCACAATGCTACATGCTCTTGTCATCACAATTCTCCGTGCACTTGTCATCGCAATGCTCCCTGAACCCTGTCATAGCAAGCTGCATATGCTTGTCATCACAATGCTTCATGACATTGTTATAAAAATTCTCAATGTCACTTGACATCACAATGCTCCCTGCCATTGTAATCACAATTCTCCATGACACTTGTCATCACAAGCTCCTAGCCCTTGTCATCACAATGCTCCATGACCCTTGTAATCACAATGCTCCAAGACCTCTGTAATCACAATTCTCGATGCCACTTTTCATCTCAATGCTCCATGAACAGTGTCATCACAATGCACCATGCCCATCATCATAATGATTCATGCTATTGTCATCACAATGAAATCAAAATGCTCCATGTCCTCTGTCATCACAATGCTCCAAACCCTTCTGATCACAATGTTCAATAACACTTGTCATCACATGCCCCATGACGCTCGTCATCACAATTATGCAAAGTCTTCTCATCACAATGCTCCATGACATTTGTCACCGCAATGCTCAATACACTTGGCATCACAATACTCACTGACACTTGTCGTCATTATGCTCCTTGAACACTGTCATGACAAGGCTCCATGCCTTTTTCATCACAATGATCCATTCTCTTTTCATCAAGATGATCCAAGATCCCTGTTATCACAATGTTCCGTGACTCCAGTCATCAAGGTGCTTCATGAAACTTATCCTCAAAATGGTCCATGACCTCGTCACACAAAGCTCTTTGACCTTTGTCACCACAATGCTCCAGGACATTTTTATCACAATTCTCTGCGACCCTTGTCATCACAAAACTCCATGCCTTTGTCAGCACAATGCTCCATGACCCTTGTCAGCACAATGCTCAATGCGTGTGTCAGCACAATGCTCCTTAACACATGTCATCACAATGCACCATGCACTTGTCATCACAATGCTCTACATCCTTGTCATCAAAATGTTCCATAAACCTTGTCATCACAAAGCTCCATGCACTTCTCCTCAAAATGCCTTCTCACCACTGATATCAAAATGTTCCATCACTAGTCATCACAATACTCCCTCACCCCTGTCATCACAATATTCCATGACCCCTGTAATCACAATTCTCCATGCCCTTGTCATCACAAAGCTGCATGATGCATGTAATCAGAATGCTCCATGGCCTTCTCTTCACAATGCTCCATGCCCTTGTCATCAAAATGCTCCAACACCCCTGTAATCACAATGCTCCATGCCCCTTTTCATCTCAATGCTCCATGAACCCTGTCATCACAATGCACCGTGCCCCTCACCATAATATTTCATGCTATTGTCATCACAATGAAATCAAAATGCTCAATGACCTCTGTCATAACAATGCACCAAACACTTCTGATCACAATATTCCATAACACTTGTCATCACAATGCCCCAGGACGCTGGTCTAACAATTATCCATGGTCTTCTCATCACAATGCTCCATGATCTTTGTCATCAAAATGCTCAATACACTTATCATCAAAATGCTCCCTGACAGTTGTCATCAGTATGCTCCTTGAACCCTGTCATGACAAGGCTCCATGCATTTTTCATCACAATGATCCATTCCCTTTTCATCACAATGCTCCAAGACCCCTGTAATCACAATGCACCATGTCCTTGTCATCACAAAGCTCCATGACGCATGTCATCTGAATGCTCCATTGGCTTCTCATCACAATGCTCCATGCCCTTGTAATCACATTGCTTCAAAACCCCTGTAATTTCAATGCTCCATGCACATTTTCATCAGAATGCTCCATGCCCTTGTCATCACAATGCTCCATGACCGTTGTCATCGCAATGTTCCAAGCCCTTGTCATCAAAATGCTCCATTACCTTTGTCATCACAATCCTCCATGACACTTGGTATCACAATGCTCCATGCCATTGTCATCACAATGAACAATGACATATGTCATCACAATGCTCCCTGACAACTGTCTTCACAATACTCCATTACCTTGTCATCACAGTGTTCCATGCCCTTGTCATCACAATGTGCCATGCCCTCTGTCATCACAGTAATCAATGAAACATGTCAGACCAATGTTCCATGCCCCTGTCATCACAATGCTCCATGCCCTTGTCATCACAATGCTTCATGACTCCTGTCATCAAAATGCTCCGTGACCCCAGTCATCAAAATGCTTCATGACCTTTGTCCTCACAATGGTCCATGCCCTCGTCACACAAGGCTCTGTGACCTTTGTCACCACAATGTTCCATGCCCTTGTCATCTCAGTTCTCCATGCCCACTGTCATCACAGTAATCCATGAAACTTGTCAGACCAATGTCCCATGCCCCTGTCATCACATTGCTCCATGCCCATGTCATCACAATGCTCCATGAACCCTGTCATAACAGTGCTCCGTGACTCCAGTCATCACAATGATTCATGACATTTCTCATCACAGTGGTCCATGCCCTTGTCACACAAGGCTCTGTGATCTTTGTCACCATAATGCTCCATGAAATTTTCATCACAATGCTCTGTGTCCCTTGTCATCAGAATGCTCCATGCCTTTGTCAGCACAATGCTCTATGACACTTGGTATCACAATGCTCCATGCCATTGTCATCACAATGGACAATGACATATGTCATCACAATGCTCCCTGACACCTGTCTTCACAATACTCCATGAACTTGTCATCACAATGAACCATGCCCTTGTCATCAAAATGAGCCATTCCTACTGTCATCACAATAATCCATGAAAGTTGTCAGACCAATGTTCCATGACCCCTGTCATCACATTGCTCCATGCCCTTGTCATCACAATGCTCCGTGACTCCAGTCCTCACAATGATTCATGACCTTTCTCATCACAATGGTCCATGCCCTCGTCACACAAGGCTCTGTGATCTTTTTCACCACAATGCTCCATGAAATTTTCATCACAATTCTCTGTGTCCCTTGTCATCACAATGCTCCATGCCTTTGTCAGCACAATGCTCCATGACACTTGTCATCAAAATGCTCCAAGCGTTTGTCAGCACAATGCTCCATGACACATGTCATCACAATCTGCCATGCTCTTTTCGTCACAATTCTCCAGATCTTTTTCGTCGCTATGCTCCATAAAATTTGTCATCACAATGCTCCATGCACTGCTCACCAAAATGCTCTCTCACCACATATATCACAATGTTCCATCACTAGTCATCACAATACTCGCTCACCCCTGTCATCACAATGTTCCATGACCACTGTCATCACAGTGCTACATGCCCTTTTCATCACAATGCTCCATGACCCCTGACATCACAATGTTCCATAACACCTGTCATCAAAATATTCATGACAATTTTATTCAAATTGCTCCAAGACCCTGTCATCACAATGCTCCCTGCCCTTCTCATCATAATGCACCAGGCCCCTGTCATCAAAATGCCCCATGACATTTGTCATCACAAAGCTCCATGACCCTTGGCATCACAATGCTCCATGCCATTGTCATCACAATGCTCAATGAAATCTCTCATCACATTGTTCCATGCCCTTGTCATCACAATGCTCCATTACACCTGTCATAACAATGCTCCATGACCCCTGCCATCACAATGTTCCACGGCCTTGGCATCACAAGGCTCCATGACCCTAGTCATCACAATGCTCCAAGACCACTGTAATCACAATTCTCCATGCCACTTTTCATCACAATGCTCCATGAACACTGCCATCAAAATGCACCATGCCCAACATCATAATGATTCATGCTATTGTCATCACAATGAAATCAAAATGCTCCATGTCCTCTGTCATCACAATGCTCCAAACCCTTCTGATCACAATGTTCCATAACACTTGTCATCACATGCCCCATGACGCTCGTCATCACAATTATGCAAGGTCTTCTCATTTCAATGCTCCATGAGCTTTGTCACCACCATGCTCAATACATTTTGCATCACAATGCCTGCTGTCACTTGTCATCAGTATGCTCCTTGAACACTGTCATGACAAGGCTCCATGCATTTTTATCACAATTATCCATTCCCTTTTCATCACTATGCTCCAAGACCCCTGTTATCACAATGCTCCGTGACTCCAGTCATCACAATGCTTCATGACATTTGTCATCACAATGGTCCATGACCTCGTCACACAAAGCTCTGTGACCTTAGTCACCACAATGCTCCATGAAATTTTTATCACAATGCTCTGTGACCCTTGTCATCACAAAGCTCAATGCCTTTGTCAGCACAATGCTCCATGACCCTTGTCATTACAATGCTCGATGCGCGTGTCAGCACAATGCTCCATAACCCATGTCATCACAATGCACCATGCACTTGTCATCACAAATCTCCACATCCTTGTCATCAAAATGCTCCATAAACCTTGTCGTCACAATGCTCCATGCACTTCTCCTCAAAATGCCTTCTCACCACTGATATCACAATGTTCCATCACCAGTCATCACAATACTTCCTCACCCCTGTCATCACAATATTCCATGACCCATGTAATCACAATTCTCCTTGCCGTTGTCATCACAAATCTCAATGACGCATGGCATCAGAATGCTCCATGGCCTTCTCATCACAATGCTCCATGCCCTTGTCATCACAATGCTCCAACACCCCTGTAATCACAATGCTCCATGCCCCTTTTCATCTCAATGCTCCATGAACCCTGTCATCACAATGCACCGTGCCCATCACCATAATATATCATGCTATTGTCATCACAATGAAATCAAAATGCACAATGAACTCTTTCATCACATTGCACCAAACCCATCTGATCACAATGTTCCATAACACTTGTCATCACAATGCCCCATGACACTGGTCATCACAATTATCCATGGTCTTCTTATCACAATGCTCCATGATCTTTGTCATCACAATGCTCAATACACTTATCATCACAATGCTCCCTGACAGTTGTCATCAGTATGCTCCTTGAACCCTGTCATGACAAGCCTCCATGCATTTTTCATCACAATGATCCATTCCCTTTTCATCACAATGCTCCAAGACCCCTGTAATCACAATGCTCCATGTCCTTGTCATCACAAAGCTCCATGACGCATGTCATCAGAATGCTCCATTGCCTTCTCATCACAATGCTCCATGCACTTGTCATCACATTGCTTCAAAACCCCTGTAATCTCAATGCTCCATGCACGTTTTCATCAGAATGCTCCATGCCCTTGTCATCCCAATGCTCCATGACCCTTGTCATCGCAATGTTCCAAGTCCTAGTCATCAAAATGCTCCATTACCTTTGTCATCACAATCCTCCATGACACTTGGTATCACAATGCTCCATGCCATTGTCATCACAATGGAAAATAACAAATGTCATCACAATGCTCCCTGACACCTGTCTTCACAATACTCCATGACCTTGTCATCACAATGTTCCATGCCCTTGTCATCACAATGCGCCATGCCCACTGTCATCACAGTAATCCATGAAACATGTCAGACCAATGTTCCATGCCCCTGTCATCACATTGCTCCATGCCCTTGTCATCACAATGCTCCATGACCCCTGTCATCACAATGCTCCGTAACTCCAGTCATCACAATGCTTCATGACCATGTCCTCACAATGGTCCATGCCCTCGTCACACAAGGCTCTGTGACCTTTGTCACCACAATGTTCCATGCCCTTGTCATCTCAATGCTCCATGCCCACTGTCATCACAATAATCCATGAAACTTGTCATACCAATGTTCCATGCCCCTGTCATCACATTGCTCCATGCCCTTGTCATCACAATGCTCCGTGACTCCAGTCCTCACAATGATTCATGACCTTTCTCATCACAATGGTCCATGCCCTCGTCACACAAGGCTCTGTGATCTTTTTCACCACAATGCTCCATGAAATTTTCATCACAATGCTCTGTGTCCCTTGTCATCACAATGCTCCATGCCTTTGTCAGCACAATGCTCCATGACACGTGTCATCAAAATGCTCCATGCGCTTGTCAGCACAATGCTCCATGACACATGTCATCACAATGTGCCATGCTCTTTTCATCACAATGCTCCACATCCTTTTCATCGCTATGCTCCATAAAATTTTTCATCACAATGCTCCATGCACTGCTCATCAAAATGCTCTCTCACCACATATATCACAATGTTCCATCACTAATCATCACAATACTCGCTCACCCCTGTCATCACAATGTTCCATGACCACTGTCATCACTGTGCTACATGCCCTTATCATCACAATGCTCCATGACCCCTGACATCACAATGTTCCATAACCCCTGTCATCAAAATATTCATGACACTTTTATTCAAATTGCTCCATGACCCTGTCATCACAATGCTCCCTGCCCTTCTCATCATAATGCACCAGGCCCCTGTCATTAAAATGCCCCATGACATTTGTCTTCACAAAGCTCAATGACCCTCGGCATCACAATGCTCCATGCCATTGTCATCACAATGCTCAATTAAATCTCTCATCACATTGTTCTATGCCCTTGTCATCACAATGCTCCATTACACCTGTCATAACAATGCTCCATGACCCCAGCCATCACAATGTTCCATGGCCTTGGCATCACAAGGCTCCATGACCCTAGTCATCACAATGCTCCAAGACCTCTGTAATCACAATTCTCCATGACACTTTGCATCTCAATGCTCCATGAACACTGTCATCACAATGCACCATGCCCATCATCATAATGATTCATGCTATTGTCATCACAATGAAATCAAAATGCTCCATGTCCTCTGTCATCACAATGCTCCAAACCCTTCTGATCACAATGTTCCATAACACTTGTCATCACATGCCCCATGACGCTCGTCATCACATTTATTCAAGGTCTTCTCATCTCAATGCTCCATGACCTTTGTCAACACCATGCTCAATACACTTGGCATCAAAATGCTTGCTGTCACTTGTCCTCAGTATGCTCCTTGAACACTGTCATGACAAGGCTCCATGCATTTTTCATCACAATGATCCATTCCCTTTTCATCACAATGCTCCAAGACCCCTGTTATCACAATGCTCCGTGACTCCAGTCATCACAATGCTTCATGACATTTGTCATCACAATGGTCCATGACCTCGTCACACAAAGCTCTGTGACCTTTGTCACCACAATGCTCCATGAAATTTTTATCACAATGCTCTGGGACCCTTGTCATCACAAAGCTCCATGCCTTTGTCAGCACAATTCTCCATAACCCTTGTCATCACAATGCTCAATGCGCGTGTCAGCACAATGCTCCATAACCCATGTCATCACAATGCACCATGCACTTGTCATCACAATTCCCCACATCCTTGTCATCAAAATGCTCCATAAACCTTGTCATGAAAATGCTCCATGCACTTCTCCTCAAAATGCCTTCTCACCACTGATATCACAATGTTCCATCACCAGTCATCACAATACTCCCTCACCCCTGTCATCACAATATTCCATGACCCATGTAATCACAATTCTCATTGCCCTTCTCATCACAAAGCGGCATGACGCATGTCATCAGAATGCTCCATGGCCTTCTCTTCACAATGCTCCATGCCCTTGTCATCGAAATGCTCCAACACCCCTGTAATCACAATGCTCCATGACCCTTTTCATCTCAAGGCTCCATGAACCCTGTCATCACAATGCACCGTGCCCCTCACCATAATATTTCATGCTATTGTCATCACAATGAAATCAAAATGCTCAATGACCTCTGTCATCACAATGCACCAAACACTTCTGATCACAATATTCCATAATACTTGTCATCACAGTTATCCATGGTCTTCTCATCACAGTGCTCCATGATCTTTGTCATCACAATGCTCAATACACTTATCATCAAAATGCTCCCTGACAGTTGTCATCAGTATGCTACTTGAACCCTGTCATGACAAGGCTCCATGTATTTTTCATCACAATGATCCATTCCCTTTTCATCACAATGCTCCAAGACCCATGTAATAACAATGTTCCATGTCCTTGTCATCACAAAGCTCCATGACGCATGTCATCAGAATGCTCCATTGCCTTCTCATCACAATTTTCCATGCCCTTGTAATCACATTGCTTCAAAACCCCTGTAATCTCAATGGTCCATGCCCTTGTCATCACAATGCTCCATGACCCTTGTCATCACAATGTTCCAAGCCCTTGTCATCAAAATGCTCCATAACCTTTGTCATCACAATCCTCGATGACCCTTGGTATCACAATGCTCCATGTCATTGTCATCACAATGGACAATAACATATATCATCACAGTGCTCCCTGGCACCTGTCTTCACAATACTCCATGACCTTGTCATCACAAAGTTCCATGCCCTTATCATCACAATGCGCCATGCACACTGTCATCACAATAATCCTTGAAATATGTCAGACCAATGTTCCATGCCCCTGTCATCACAATGCTCCATGCCCTTGTCATCACAATGCTCCATGACCCCTGTCATCTCAATGCTCCTTGACTCCAGTCATCACAATGCTTCATGACCTTTGTCCTCACAATGGTCCATGGCCTCATCACAAAAGGCTCTGTGACCTTTGTCACCACAATTCTCCATGCCCTTGTCATCTCAATGCTCCATGCCCACTGTCATCTCAATAATTCATGGAACTTGTCAGACCAATGTTCCATGCCCCTGTCATCACATTGCTCCATGCCCTTGTCATCACAATGCTCCAAGACCCCAGTCATCACAGTGCCCTGTGACTCCAGTCATCACAATGATTCATGAACTTTCTCATCACAATGGTCCATGCCCTGGTCACACAAGGCTCTGTGATCTTTGTCACCACAATGCTCCATGAAATTTTCATCACAATGCTCTGTGTCCCATGTCATCACAATGCTCCATGCCTTTGTCAGCACAATGCTCCATGACCCCTGACATCACCATGTTCCATAACCCCTGTCACAAAATGCTCCATGACCCATTTCATCACAGTGCTTCATGACCCCTGATATCACAGTGTTCCATAACCCGTGTCATCAAAATATTCCATGACACTTTTATTCAAATTGCTCCATGACCCTGTCATCACAATGCTTCCTCACTTCTCATCACAATGCACCACGCCCTTGTCATCAAAATGCCCCATGACATTTGTCATCACAAAGCTCCATGACCCTTGGCATCACAATGCTCCATGCCATTGTCATCACAATGCTCAATGAAATCTCTCATCACATTGCTCCATGCCATTGTCACCTCAATGCTCCATGACGCTTGTCATCAAAATGCTCGATACTCTTTTCATCACAATGCTCCATGCCCTTGTCATTACAATCCTCCATGACACATGTATCACAGTGTTCCGTGCCCTAGTCATCACAATGCTCCATGCCGAATCTCATCACAATAATCCATGAAGATTTCAGACCAATGTTCCATGCCCTTGTCATCACAATGCTCCATTACCCCAGTCATAACAATGCTCCATGACCCCTGCCATCACAATGTTCCACCGCCTTGGCATCCAAGGCTCCATGACCCTTGTCATCAAAATGCTCCAAGACACCTTTGATCACAATGCTCCATGCCTTGTCATCACAAAGATCCATGACACATGTCATCGGAATGCTCCATGGCCTTCTCATCACAATGCTCCATGCCCTTGTCATCACAATGCTCCAAGACCCCTGTAATGACAATGCTCCATGCCCCTATTCATCAGAATGCTCCATGAGACTTGTCATCACAAGGTTCCATGGTCTTCTCAACACACTGCTCCAGGACCTTGTCATCACAATGCTCCATTCCCTTGTCATCACAATGCTCCATGAAGCCTCTCATCACAATGCTCCATGACACCTGTCATCACAGTGCTCCATGCCACTTATCATTACAGTGATCCATGACACTTTTCATCATAATTATCCATGGACTTTTCATCACAATGCTCCACGGTCTTGCTATCACAATTCTCCATGCCCTGTTCATCACAATGCTCCATGTCCCATGTCATTACAATTCTCCAAGTCCTTGTCATCACAATGCTTCGTGACACTTCACATCACAATCTTACATGATCTTGTCATCACAATTCTTCATGCACTTGTCATCGCAATGCTCTATGACCCCTGTCATAGCAAGCTCCATGCGCTTGTCATCACAATGCTTCACGACGTTGTCATCAAAATTCTCAATGGCCCATGCCATCACAATGCTCCATGCCCTTGTCATCACAATGCTCCATGACCCTTGTCATCACAATGTTCCAAGCCCTTGTCATCAAAAGGCTCCATTACCTTTGTCATCACAATCCTCCTTAACACTTGGTATCACAATGCTCCATGCCATTGTCATCACAATGGAAAATGACATATGTCATCACAATGCTCCCTGACACCTGTCTTCACAATACTCCATGACCTTCTCATCACAATGTTCCATGCCCTTGTCATCACAATGCGCCATACCCACTCTCATCACAATAATCCATAAATCATGTCAGAGCAATGCTCCATGACCCCTGTCATCAAAATGCTCCGTGACTCCAGTCATCACAATTCTTCATGAGATTTGTCATCACAATGGTCCATGCCCTCGTCACACAGGGCTCTTTGATCTTTGTCACCACAATGCTCCATGAAATTTTCATTACAATACTCTGTGTCCCTTGTCATCACAATGTTCCATGCCTTTGTCAGCACAATGCTCCATGACACTTGTCATCAAAATGCTCCATGTGCTTGTCAGCAAAATGCTGCTTGACACATGTCATCACAATGTGCCATGCTCTTTTCATCACAATGCTCCACATCCTTTTCATCGCTATGCTCCATAAAACTTGTCATCACAATGCTCCATGCACTTCTCATTAAAATGCTCTCTCACCACATATATCAGAATGTTCCATCACTCGTCATCACAATACTCCCTCACCCCTCTCATCACAATATTCAATGACCACTGTCATCACAGTGCTATATGTACATATCATCACAATGCTCCATGACCCCTGACATCACAATGTTCCATAACCACTGTCACAAAATGCTCCATGACCCATTTCATCACAATGCTTCATGACCCCTGACTTCACAATGTTCCATAACCCCTGTCATCAAAATATTCCATGACCCTTTTCATCAAATTGCTCCATGACCCTGTCATCACAATGCTCCCTGCTCTTCTCATCACAATGCACCACGCCCTTGCCATTAAAATGCACCATGACATTGGTGATCACAAAGCTCCATGACCCTTGGCATCACAATGCTCCATGCCATTGTCATCACAATGCTCAATTAAATCTCTCATCACATTGTTCCATGCCCTTGTCATCACAATGCTCCATTACAACTGTCATAACAATGCTCCATGACCCCTGCCATCACAATGTTCCACGGCCTTGTCATCACAAGGCTCCATGACCCTTGTCCTCACAATGCTCCATTACCTCTGTAATCACAATCCTCCATGCCACTTTTCATCTCAATGCTCCATGAACACTGTCATCACAATGCACAATGCCCATCATCATAATGATTCATACTATTGTCATCACAATGAAATCAAAATGCTCCATGTCCTCTGTCATCAAACGCTCCAAACCCTTCTGATCACAATGTTCCATAACACTTGTCATCACATGCCCCATGACGCTCATCATCACAATTATGCAAGGTCTTCGCATCACAATGCTCCATGACCTTTGTCACTACAATGCTCAATACACTTGGCATCACAATGCTCGCTGACACTTGTCATCAGTATGCTCCTTGAACACTGTCATGAGAAGGCTCCATGCCTTTTTCATCACAATGATCCATTCCCTTTTCATCACAATGCTCCAAACCCCTGTAATCACAAAGCTCCGTGACTCCAGTCATCACAATGCTTATGATATTTGTCATCACAATGGTCCATGACCTCGTCACACAAAGCTCTGTGATCTTTGTCACCACAATACTCCATGAAACATTTATCACAATGCTCTGTGACAATTGTCATCACAAAGCTCCATGCCTTTGTCAGCACAATGCTCCATGACCCTTGTCATCACAATGCTCGATGCGCGTGTCAGCACAATGCTCCATAACCCATGTCATCACAATGCACCATGCACTTGTCATTACAATACTCCACATCCTTGTCATCAAAATGCTCCATAAATCTTTTCATCACAATGCTCCATGCACTTTTCCTCAAAATGCCTTCTCACCACTGCTATCACAATGTTCCATCAAAAGACATCACAATACTCCCTCACCCCTGTCATCACAATATTCCATGACCCCTGTAATCACAATTCTCCATGCCCTTGTCATCACAAAGCTCCATGACGCATGTCATCAAAATGCTCCATTGCCTTCTCATCACAATGCTCCATGCCCTTGTAATCACAGTGCTCGAAGACCACTTTAATCAAAATGCTCCATGCCCCTTTTCATCTCAATGCTCCATGAACCCTGTCATCACAATGCACCATGCCCATCATCATAATGCTTCATGCTATTGTCATCACAATGAAATCAAAATGCTCCATGACCTCTGTCATCACAATGTTCCAAACCCTTGTGATCACAATATTCCATAACACTTCTCATCACAACGCCCCATGACGCTCATCATCACAATTATCCATGGTATTCTCATCACAATGCTCCATGACCTTTTTCATCACAATGCTCAATACAGTTGTCATCACAATGCTCCCTAACACTTGTCATCAGTATGCTCCTTGAACCCTGTCATGACAAGGCTCCATGCCTTTTCCATGACAATGATCCATTCCCTTTTCATCACAATTTTCCAAGAACCCTGTAATCACAATGCTCCATGCCCTTGTCATCACAAAGCTCCATGATGCATGTCATCAGAATGCTCCATGGTCTTCTCATCCAAATGCTCCATGCCCTTGTCATCACAATGCTCCAAGACCACTGTAATCACAATTCTCCATGCCCATTTTCATCAGAATGCTCCATGAGACTTGTCATCACAAGGCTCCATGGTCTTCTCATTACAATGCTCCATGACCCATGTCATCACAATACTCCATGAACATTTTCAGCCCAAAGCTCCATGACCTTCTCATCTCACTTCTACATGACCCTTGTCATCACAATGCTCCATGACCACGGTCATCACAACCCTCCATGACCCCTGACAACACAGTGATCCGGAACTCTTGTCATCAAAATGCTCCATAACCCTTGTCATCACAATGATCCATGCCCTTGTCATCCCAATGCTCCATGACCCCTGTAATCACAATGCTCCGTGAGGCTTGTCATCACAGTGCTCCGTGACCCTTGTCATCACAATGCTCCATGCCTTTGTCAACAAAATGCTCCATGACCTTGTCATCACAGTCCTCCATGACCCTTGGGATCACATTGCAACATGCTCTTGTTATCTCTGTCTTTATTTCCTGGTTTTTACAGATTTTCGGATGTCCGTTTTGACCGGTGGGAAGTGACAATTCTTTGTAGTGTGGATTTGCATTGCGGGCTTGCTTGATTGGCCAAAAAGGGCGTATTCATTTTCTCCTGGATATATTCAGCAGAAAATGCATACGCCCTTTTTGGCCAAGTGCATCATTGTCGAAGTTGTTACGCTTTTCCTGTGCTTTAAAGGCGATTCCAATTTACCTCTTGAAATATGTTTTGTGCAATTCTGCCTCATTTTCAAGTCTGCTTCGTTGCCTTCCCTCAACAGATTTTTGGAAGAGAGTTGTCCTTTATAACTCTGCAGGTTTGTGAATTGCTGTACCCCTGAGCTCCAATTTTCAACTCGTGTTTTTGTGAGATGACCGCAAATCCACAATTTTGCTACAGGACCTATACTGGTTCCGGGTGTGCAGGCTGACACTTTGGATAATTCTTCCTTCCAGACGGGAAATTAGAGTCACATGTGTCCGTCCAAATGCCTACAGCTACTCTCTGATTGGTTCTCGCTCTTCCCTTTCATCCACTGCACAATTTGCAAACTGTGCAAAGCAGGAGCTTATAGGGGCTGACTCTCCAAGTTGGGAGATTGATAGTAAAGCAGTTGGAATGCCAAACTGGAGCACAAGGAGGGGAAAAATTAGGAGCCTTTTAGAAATCTTTTGCCATCACAGGGTGTCCATTCTCTAGGTTTCCCATACATGTTATAACTGTAGTGATATTCCCTTCTACCTGGAGAGCTGGGACCCATGGAATGGGTGGCATGCATTACTGCTTTAAAGGGTCTGCATTTTCTCACCCAATCTCACCAGTCCTCTCAGCCACAAGTGTCCAGCCTTATGTCTCATCTAGCTGTCTTTGCAGATGGGGTCATTCCAGGTTTCATCAGAACCCCTGAAGGAATTGTGTAAGAATTTCGCTGTTTTTCTTGTTTTGTTTTTGAAATTCATTTTTATAATGGGGTTGAGCTGATTTTCACCAACATGTTTCTGCCGTTCTAGACACACTTGATTCCCTTATGGAGATATATCAATATATAGGTTTTAAGTTTCTTACTAGTCAGATATATTCCTGTGCTGGGAATTGGGGTTTTGAGTCCCGTTCACTGAGGAAGGTGTAGGTTTTGTCTATTCTGTATTTGCTTCATGGAATGGTACATGTGCTAATATCAAACTCTGGTTTTATGCATCACCCCAACTCTCCTTCCCCCTTAAGCAGGCATAAGAGTGTTTTCTCGATGTGAGACTCTGTTCTCTTTCCTCAGTTCATGTGTAGCCATGTTTACAGGAACTTCATAAGTGATATCTTATGATAAGTTTCTTTTTCTGTGTGACTTATTTCACTTAGAATCATCGTACCTAAATCCACTCATTTTGCTGCTACTGGCCTTATGACATTGATTTCATGTCTGAGTGATATTCAATTGTACAAAATTACCACAAGTTCTTTACGCAATTTTCTCTTTCCTGGAATACTTAAGTTGTACTGATGTTCAGTTTCTTGTATGGAGAGCAGCCCTAAACTTTGGGGTGCCTGTGTCTTGTTGATATTTAGTCTTCCCAAGTTATATGCCCATGAGTGGAAGTGCCCTATGCTCGGTAGCTTTGTATTTTAGATGTTTTAGGAAACAGCATACACTACTTCAGAGTTGCTCTTGGATATTTATACCCCACCCATCAGCGTGACTAGCTCCCTGTTCTCCATGGCCTCTCCTGCATTTCTGGTTTGTACATATATTTTGGATGGCCTTTCTGAGCAGTGGAAATTGAGACTTCTTTGTTGTGCAGATTTTCATTTCCCGCTTGCTTGGTTGGCCAAAAACTCTGTATGTGTTTTTTTCCTGAAGTTATTCATGAAAAAAACGCATACACCCTTTTGCCCAACTACATCATTTTAGAAATTCTGCTGCTTTTCACATGCTTTAAATGTGAGTCCAATCTACCTTTTGAAATCTGTTTCCTGCAATTCTGCCTCTCATTCAGATCCTCTTCGTTGCCTTACCTGAATATATTTTTGGACGTTGGTTATCATTTTTATCTTTGTAGGTCTTTGAATTGTCTGCTCCTGAGCTCCATTTTGAAACTCGCTTTTTTTGTGAGCTGGCCGCCAAACCATTGTATTGCTTCCGGCCCTATTCTTGTGCTGGGGAGGCAGGCTGAGCCTTTGGTTAATTTTTCTTCCTAATGGGAAATTAGAGTGACATGTGCCTGTCAAAACTCCTACAGCTAGTCTCTCATTGGTTCCCCCTATTCCCGTTTATCCTCTGCACAAATTGCAAACTGTGTGAAACAGGAGGTTAAAGGTGCTGATTCTCCAAGTGGGGAGATTGTTAGTCATTTGGCTGGAATGGTGAACCCCAGCTCCAGGAGATCAAAAATGAGGTTCATTTTAGACCCCTTTCCTGATCACACGGTGTACATTTGTCTCGGTCTCCCAGGCATGTTTTCGCTGTCAGAAGATTCCCTTGAACCTGCAGATTTGGGACCCATGGAATGGGAATCAGGCACTATTTCTTTTAAAGTTCTGCATGTCATCACCCAGCCTCTCTAACATCTCTTAGCGTGCATAGCTTCCAGTCTTATATATCATCCTGCTGTGGGTCTACATGTGTTCAATCCATGTTACATCATAGCCCTTCAACAAAAGTTGTAAGAATTTTTGTCTGTCTCACTGTTTTTATAAATATTTTTTAATTTATTTTTATATTGGTTACAGCTGATTTTCAAAGCTCTGTTTTTTGCTGCTATACATCCACTTGATTCATGTACTGTGAGACAACAATAAATTCTTTTTCAGATGCTTACCATTCATATGTATTATTTTCCAGTGACTTGAGTGGGCTGAGTGCAGTTCTTTGAGGTACCGTGTAGGCCTTGTCAGTTATTCAATTTGGTACTTGGAATGGTATCTTTGCTAATTTCAACCTCCTGCATAATACCTCACCCTTCCTCACATTTCCATTTAGCAGCCTTATGTCTATTTTCTATATATTTGACTATGTTTCTGTTTTGTAATTTATTTCATGTGTAGCCATTTTTGATTCCACCTTTAAGTGACATCTTATGATATGTGTCTTTTTCTTTCTAACATACGTCACTTAGAATGATCGTATGTAACTCCTCCAGAGTTGTTACAACTGGCCTTATTTCATTGATTTCTGGATGAGTAATATTCCACTCTACATAAGTAAACCATCTACATAAGCAGCCCTAAATTTTGGGGTGGCTCTATCTTATTGATTTTCAGTTTTCCCAAGGTATATTCCCTAGACTGGAAGTGCCCTTGGCTCTGTAGCTCTGTTGTTTCCTTGTTTTAGGGAACACAATGCACTCCTCCAGAGAGGCAGTTTGCAATTTACATCCTGTCCATCAGCATAACTAGGCTCCCTGTTCTCCAGGGCCTATCTTTCCTTTCTGGTTTTTACACATTTTGTGGATGGCCCTTTTGACCTGTGGGAAGTGATACTTCATTGTAGTGCAGATTTGCATTGCCCCCTTGCTTGCTTGGCCAAAATGCGCGTATGTGTTTTCTCCTGAATATATTCAGGAGAAAACGCATACGCCCTTTTTGGCTAAGTGCATCATTGTCGAAGTTGTGCCCCTATTCCTGTGCTTTAAATGTGATTCCAATGTTCCACTTGAAATTTGTTTCCTGCTATTCTGGCTCGCTTTCAAGTCCGCCTCGTTGCCTTCCCTCAACAGATTTTCGGACGATTGTTGTCCTTTACTACTCTGCCAGTTTGTGCATTGCTGTGCCCCTGAGCTCCATTTTTCAACTCGTTTTTTGTGAGCTGACCGCAAGTCCAAAATTTTGGTTCAGGATCTATACTGGTTTCCGGCGGATCTGAGACTTTGGTTAATTCTTCTTCCTGCCGGGAAATTAGAATGACATGTGTCTGTCCAAATGCATAACAGCTACTCTCTCATTGGTTCTACCTCTTCCCTTTCATCCTCTACAAAATTGGCCAACTGTGAGAACAAGGAGGTTAAAGGGGCTGTCTCTCCAAGTTGGGAGATTGATAGTAAAGCAGTTGGAAAGTCAAACCGGAGCACCAGGAGAGGGATTATTAGTGGAGTTTTGGAAACCTTTTATATTCACATTGTGTCCATTCTCTAGGTTACCAGTACATGTTATAGCTGTATTAATATTCCCTTCAACCTGGAGAGTTGGGACCCTTGGAATGTGTGCCACATATTATTGCTTTAAATGGTCTGCATTTGCTCACCGAATCTCACCAATTGTCTCAGTCCCAAGTGTCCAGGCTTATGCCACATCCAGCTGTGGTTGTAGATAGGGTCATTCCAGGTTTCATTAGAGCCCCTGAAGGAATTGTAAAGAATTTCCCGGTTTTTTTTTTGTTTGTTTTGAAATTCCTTTTTATAGTGGGTTTGAGCTGATTCTCACTGCCATGTTAATGCCAGTCTAGACACACTTGATTCCCTTATGGAGACATATCAATATATAGGTTTTAACATTATTACTAGTCAGATATATTCCTCTGCGGGAAATATGGGGTTTTGTGTCTCTTTCCCTGAGGAAGGTGTAGGTCTTGTCTATTCCATATTTGGTTTTTGGAATGGTACCTGTACGAATATCAAACTCTGGTTTTATGCATCACCCCTCCTCTCCTTTCCCGTTAAGAAGGCATAAGAGTGTTTTCTAAATGAGAGGCTCTTTTCTCTTTCCTAACTCTGTTCATGTGTAGCCATGTTTACAGGACCTTCATAAGTGATATCTTATGATAAGTTTCTTTTTCTCTGTGACTTATTTCACTCAGAATCATCTTACCTGAAATCACTCATTTTGCTGCTACTGGCCTTATGACATTGGTTTCATGGCTGAGGGATAATCCATCGTACGTAAGTACTAAAATTTCTTGAACCAATTTTGTCTTTCCTGGGATATTTTAGGTGTACCCAAGTTGAGGTTCTTGTAAACAGTGCAGCCCTAAATTTTGGGGTGGCTCTATCTTAATGATTTTCAGTTTTCCCAAGGTATATTCCCTAGAGTGGAAGTGCCCTTGGCTCTGTAGCTCTGTTGTTTAATTGTTTTAGGGAACACATTGCACTCCTCCAGGGAGGCGGTTGGCAATTTACATCCCGCCCATCAGCATAACTAGGCTCCCTGTTCTCCAGGGCCTGTCTTGCCTTTCTGTTTTTTACACATTTTGCAGATGTCCCTTTTGACCGCTTGGAAGAGATACTTCTTTGTACTGCAGAATTTCATTGCCCGCTTGCTTGCTTGGCCAAAATGGGCCTATGAGTTTCCTCCTGATTATATTCAGGAGGAAACGCATACGCCCTTTTTGGGCAAGTGCATCATGGTCGAAATTGTGCCCCTCTTCCTGTGCTTTAAAGGCGATTCCAATGTACCTCTTGAAATCTGTTTCCTGCTATTCTGGCTCCCTTTCAAGTTCCCCTCGTTGCCTTCCCTCAACAGATTTTTGGACGATAGTTGCCCTTTATTACTCTGCCCGTTTGTGAATTGCTGTGCCCCAGAGCCCCATTTTTCAACTCGTTTTTTGTGAGCTGACCACAAGTCCAAAATTTTGCTTCAGGATCTATACTGGTTCCCAGCGTGTGGCTGAGACTTTGGTTAATTCTTGTTTCTGCCGGGAAATTAGAGTGACATGTGCCCTTCCAAATGCCTAACAGCTACTCTCTCATTGATTCTCCATCTTTCCTTTCATCCTCTGACAAATTGGCAACCTTTGAGAACCAGGAGGTTAAAGGGGCTGTGTCTCCAAGTTGGGAGATTGATAGTAAAGCAGTTGGAAATACAAACCGAAGCACCAGGAGAGGGACTATTAGTTGAGTATTAGAAACCTTTCGTATTCACAGTGTGTCCATTCTCTTGGTTTCCCGTACATGTTATAGCTGTAGTAATATTCCCTTCAACCTGGAGAGTTGGGATCCTTGGAATGTGTGCCACGCATTATTGCTTTAAATGATCTGCTTTTGCTGACCCAATCTCAACAATCCTCTCAGTCGCAAGTGTCCAGCCTTATGCCACATCCAGCTGTCATTGTAGATAGGGTCATTCCAGGTTTCATCAGAGCCCCTGAAGGAATTGTAAAGAATTTCCCTATTTTTTGGTTTGGTTTTTGAAATTCCTTTTTATAGTGGGTTTGAGCTGATTTTCACTGCCATGTTTATGCCAGTCTAGACACACTTGATTCCCTTATGGAGACATATCAATACATAGGTTTTAAGATTCTTACTAGTCAGATATATTCCTCTGCGGGAAATATGGGGTTTTGAGTCCCTTTCACTGACGAAGGTGTACGACATGTATAATTCGTAGTTAGTTTTTGGAACGGTACCTGTACTAATATCAAACTCTGGTTTTATGCATCACCCCACCTCTCCATCCCCCTTAGGCAGGCATAAGATTGTTTTCTAAATGTGAGACTCTGTTCTCTTTCCTAACTCAGTTCATGTGTAGCCATGTTTACATGACCTTCATAAGTGATATCTTATGATAAGTTTCCTTTTCTCTGTGACTTATTTCACTTAGAATCATCATACCTGAATCCACTCATTTTACTGCTACTGGCCTCATGACATTGATTTCATGGCTGTGGGATATTACATCGTCTTTAAGTAATACAATTTCTTAAACCATTTTTGTCTTTCCTGGGATATTTAAGGTGTACCCAAGTTGAAGTTCCTGTAAGCAGTGCAGCCGCAATTTTGGGGTGGCTCTGTCATATTGATTTTCAGTTTTCCCAAGGTATATTCCCTAGACTGGAAGTGCCCTTGGTTCGGCAGCTCTCTTGTTTACTTGTTTTAGGGAACACAGTGAACTCCTCCACAAAGGCAGTTGGTAATTTACATCCCGCCCATCAGCATAACTGGGCTCTCTGTTCTCCAGGGCCTGTCTTGCCTTTCTGGTTTTTACACATTTTGCGGATGTCCCTTTTGACCGTTGGGAAGTGATACATTTTGTAGTGCAGATTTGCATTGCCCGCTTGCTTGCTTGGCCAAAAAGGGCGTATGTGTTTTCTCCTGAATATATTCAGGAGTCAACGCATACGACATTTTTGGCCAAGTGCATCATTGTCGAAGTTGTGCCCCTCTTCCTGTGCTTTGAAGGCGATTCCAATGTACGCCTTGAAATCTGATTCCTGCTATTCTGGATCGATTTCAAGTCCGCCTCGTTGCCTTCCCTCAATGATTTTTGGACGATAGTTGCCCTTTAGTACTCTGCCAGTTTGTGAATTGCTGTGCCCCTGAGCTCCATTTTTCAACTCGTTTTTTGTGAGCTGACCTCAAGTCCAAAATTTTGGTTCAGGTCCTTTACAGGTTCCCAGTGTTTGGCTGAGACTTTGATTAATTCCTCCTCCTGCCAGGAAATTAGAGTGACATGTACCCGTCCAAATGCCCAATAGCTACTCTCTCATTGGTTCTCCCTCTTCCCTTTCATCCTCTGCCAATTTGGCGACCTGTGTGAACCAGGAGGTTAAAGGGCCTGTCTCTCCAATTTGGGAGATTGATAGTAAAGCAGTTGGAAATTCTAGCTGGAGAACCAGGAGAGGGACAATTAGTTGAGTTCTAGAAACCCTTCGTATTCAGAGTGTGTCCATTCTCTAGGTTTCCCATACACGTTATAGCTGTAGTAATATTCCCTTCAACCTGGAGATTTGGGACCCTTGGAATGTGAGGCACACACTATTGCTTTAAAAGGTCTGCATTTGCTCAACCAATCTCACCAATCCTCTCAGTCCCAAGTGTCCAGCCTTATGCCACATCCAGCTGTCATTGTAGATAGGGTCATTCTAGGTTTCATCAGAGCCACTGAAGGAATTGTAAAGAATTTCCCGGGTTTTTTTTGTTTGTTTTTGAAATTCCTTTTTATACTGGGTTTGAGCTGATTCTCACTGCCATGTTAATGCCAGTCTAGACAAACTTGATTCCCTTATTTTGACATATCAATATATAGGTTTTAAGATTATTACTAGTCAGATATATTCCTCTGCGGGAAATATGGGGTTTTGTGTCTCTTTCCCTGAGGAAGGTGTAGGTCTTGTCTATTCCATATTTGGTTTTTGGAATGGTACCTGAACGAATATCAAACTGTGGTTTTATGCATCACCCCTCCTCTCCTTTCCCCTTAAGAAGGCATAACAGTGTTTTCTAAATGAGAGGCTCTTTTCTCTTTCCTAACTCTGTTCATGTGTAGCCATGTTTACAGGACCTTCATAAGTGATATCTTATGATAAGTTTCTTTTCTCTGTGACTTATTTCACTTAGAATCATCGTACCTGAATCCACTCATTTTGCTGCTACTGGCCTTATGACATTGATTTCATGGCTGAGGGATAAGCCATCATACGTAAGTACCAAAATTTCTTGAACCAATTTTGTCTTTCCTGGGATATTTTAGGTGTACCCAAGTAGAGGTTCTTGTAAACAGTTCATCCCTAAATTTTGGGGAGGCTGTGTCTTATTGATTTTCAGTTTTCCCAAGGTATATTCCCTAGACTGGAAGTGCCCTTGGCTCTGTAGCTCTGTTGTTTAATTGTTTTAGGGAACACATTGCACTCCTCCAGAGAGTCGGTTGGCAATTTACATCCTGCCCATCAGCATAACTAGGCTCCCTGTTCTCCAGGGCATGTCTTGCCTTTCTGTTTTTTACACATTTTGCAGATGTCCCTTTTGACCGCTTGGAAGTGATACTTCTTTGTAGTGCAGATTTACATTGCCCGCTTGCTTGCTTAGCCAAAAAGGGCATATGCATGTTCTCCTGAATATATTCTGGAAAAAACTCATATGCACTTTTTGGCCAAGTTCATCTTTGTCGACAATGAGCCCCTCTTGCTGTGCTTAAAAGGCGATTGCAAAGTACCTCTTGAAATTTGTTTCATGCTATTGTGCCTCGTTTTCAAGTCCGCCTCATTGCCATCCCTCAAAAGATTTTTGGACGATAGTTTTCGTTCATTACGCTGCCAATTTTTGAATTGCTGTGCCCCAGAGCTCCATTTTTCAACTCGTTTTTTGTAAGCTGACAGCAAATCCACAATTTTGGTTGAGGACCTTTACTGGTTCCAGACGGGTCACTGAGACTTTGGTTATTATTTCTTCCTGACGGGAAATTAGAGTGACATGTGCCAGTCCACATGCCTAACAGCAACTCTCTCATTGGTTCTCCATCTTACCTTTCATCCTCTGCCAATTGGGAACATGTGAGAACCAGGAGGTTAAAAGGTCTGTCTCAACAAGTTGGGAGATTGATAGTAAAGCAGTTGGAAATTCAAACTGGAGCAACAGGAGAGGGATTATTAGTTGAGTTTTAAAAACATTTCCTATTCACAGTGTGTCCATTCTCTAGGTTTCCCGTAAATGTTATAGCTGTAGTAGTATTCCCTTCAACCTGCGGAGTTGGGACCATTGGAATGTGTGCCACACATTATTGCTTTAAATGGTCTGCATTTGCTGAACCAATCTCACCAATCCTCTCAGTCCCAAGTGTCCAGACTTATGCCACATCCAGCTGTCATTGTAGATAGGGTAATTACAGGTTTCATCAGAGCCCCTGAAGGAATTGTAAACAATTTCCCTGTTTTTTTGTTTTGTTTTTGAAATTCCTTTTTATATTGGGTGTGATCTAATTCTCACTGCCATGTTTATGCCAGTCTGGACACACTTGATTACCTTATGGAGACATATTGATACATAGGTTTTAAGATTTAAACTAGTCAGATGTATTCCTCTGCGGTAAATATGGGGTTTTGAGTTCCTTTAACTGAGGAAAGTTTAGGTCTTGTCTATTCCGTATTTGGATTTTGGAACGGCACCTGTACTAATATCAATCTCTGGTTTTATGCATCACCACACCTCTCCTTCCCCCTTAAGAAGGCATAAGGGTGTTTTCTGAATGTGAGACTCTGTTCTCTTTCCTAACTCAGTTCATGTGTAGCCATGTTTACAGGACCTTCATAAGTGATATCTTATGATAAGTTTCTTTTTCTCTGTGACTTATTTTCCTTAGAATCATCATACCTGAATCCACTCATTTTGCTGCTACTGGCCTTATGACATTGATTTCATGGCTGAGAGATATTCCATCGTACGTAAGTACCACAATTTCTTGAACCATTTTTGTCTTCCCTGGGATATTTCAGGTGTACCCAAGTTGAGGTTCTTGTAAGCAGTGCAGCCCTAAATTTTGGGGTGGCTCTGTCTTATTGATTTTCAGTTTTCCCAAGGTATATTCCCTAGACTGGAAGTGCACTTGGCTCTGTAGCTCTGTTGTTTACTTTTTTGGGGGAACACAATGCATTCTTCCACAGAGGCAGTTGGCAATCTACACGCCGCCCATCAGCCTAACTAGGCTCCCTGTTCTCCAGGGCCTGTGTTGCCTTTCTAGATTTTACACATTTTGCAGATGTCCCTTTTGTCCAGTGGGAAGTGATACTGCTTTGTAGTGCAGATTTGCATTGCCCGCTTGCTTGCTTGGCCAAAAAGGGCATATGCATTTTCTCCTGAATATATTCTGGAAAAAACTCATATGCACTTTTTGGCCAAGTACATCATTGTCGACAATGAGCACCTCTTGCTGTGCTTAAAAGGCGATTCCAACGTACCTCTTGAAATTTGTTTCATGCTATTGTGCCTCGTTTTCATGTCCGCCTCATTGACATCCCTCAAAAGATTTTTGGACGATAGTTTTCGTTCATTACGCTGCCAGTTTTTGAATTGCTGTGCCTCAGAGCTCCATTTTTCAATTCGTTTTTTGTAAGCTGACAGCAAATCCACAATTTTGGTTGAGGACCTTTACTGGTTCCTGGCGGGTGACTGAGACTTTGGTTAATATTTCTTCCTGACGGGAAATTAGAGTGACATGTGCCCGTCCAAATGGCTAACAGCAACTCTCTCATTGGTTCTCCATCTTACCTTTCATCCTCTGCCAATTGGCAACATGTGAGAACCAGGAGGTTAAAGGGGCTGTCTCAACAAGTTGGGAGATTGATAGTAAAGCAGTTGGAAACTCAAACTGGAGCGCCAGGATAGGGACTATTAGTTGAGTTTTAGAATCCTTTCATATTCACAGTGTGTCCATTCTCTACGTTTCCCATACATGTTATAACTGTAGTGATATTCCCTTTTACCTGTCGACTTGGGACCCGTGGAATTGGTGGCATGCATTATTGCTCTAAATGGTCTGCATTTGTTCACCGATTCTCACCAATCCTCTCAGTCCCAAGTGTCCAGCCTTATGCCACATCCAGCTGTCATTGTAGATAGGGTCATTCCTGGTTTCATCAGAGCCCCTGAAGGAATTGTAAAGAATTTCCCTGTTTTTTTGTTTTGTTTTTGAAATTCCTTTTTATAGTGGGTTTGAGCTGATTCTCACTGCCATGTTTACACGAGTCTAGACACACTTGATTCCCTTATGGAGACATATCAATATATAGGTTTTAAGATTCTTACTAGTCAGATATATTCCTCTGCGGGAATAGGGCTGTTGAGTCCTGTTCAGTGAGGAAGGAGTAGGTCTTGTCTCTTCTGTATTTGGATTATGCAACGGTACCTGTGCTAATATCAAATTCTTGTTTTGTTCATCTCCCCACCTCTCCTTCCACCTTAAGCCGGCATAAGTGTGTTTTCTAAATGTGAGACTCTGTTCTCTTTCCTAATTCTGTTCTTGTTTAGCCATGTTTACATTTTCTTCATAAGTGATATCTTACGTCAGAATGCCCCACGGCTCTTGTCATCATAATGCTCCATGATGCTCGTCATCACTATTATCCATGGCCTTCTCATCACAATGCTCCACGATCTTTACATCACATTGCTCCATGCCCTGGTCATCACAATGTTCCATGTCCCTTGTCATCACAATTCTCCACCTCTTTGTCATCACAATGCTCGATGACACTTCTCATCACAATTTTAAATGCTTTTGTCATCAAAATTCTCCATGAACTTGTCATCGCAATGCTCCCTGACCCATGTCATAGCAAGCTCCATATGCTTGTCATCACAATGCTTCATGACATTGTTATAAAAATTTTCAATGTCCCTTGTCATCACAATGCTGCATGCCAATGTCATCACAATGCTCCATGACACTTGCAATCACAATGCTCCAAGCCCTTGTCATCACAAATCTCCATGACCTCTGTCATCACAATGTTCCCTGACACCTGTCATCACAATGCTCCAAGCCCCTTGTCAGTACAGTGCTCCATGATGCTCATCATCACAATTACCCAAGGTCTTCTCATCACTATGCTTCAGGGTTTTACCATCACAATGCTTCATGCCCTGGTCATCTCAATGCTCCATGTCCCTTGTCATCACAATTCTCCACGTCCTTATCATCACAATGCTCCTTGACACTTCTCCTCACAATGTTATATGCTCTTGTCATCACAATTCTTCATGCACTTGTCATCACAATGCTGCAGGACCCCTGTCATAGCAAGCTCCATGCGCTTGTCATCACAATGTTTCAAGACCTGGTCATTAAAATTCTCAATGGCCCTTGTCATCACAATGATCCATGCCCTTGTCATCACAAAGCTCCTTTACCTTTGTCATCACAATCCTCCATGACACTTGGCATCACAATGCTCCATGTCATTGGCATCACAATGGAACATGACATATGTCATCACAATGCTCCCTGACACCTATCTTAACAATACTCCATGCCCTTGTCATCACAATGCTCCATGACCTCTGTCATCAGAATGTTCCCTGACACCTGTCATCACAATGCTCCATGCCCCTTGTCAGTACAGTGCTCCATGATGCTCATCATCATAATTACCCAAGGTCTTCTCATCACAATGCTTCAGGGTTTTACCATCAAAATGCTCCATGCCCCTGTCATCACAATGCTCCATGCCCTTGACATCCCAATGCTCCATGGCAGCTGTCATCACAATGCTCCGTGACTCCATTCATCATAATGCTTCATGATCTTTGTGATCACAATGGTCAGTGCCCTCGTCATCACAAGGCTCTGTGTCCTGTCACCACAATGCTCCATGAACTTTTCAACACAATGCTCCATGACCCTTGTCATCACAATGCTCCATGTCTTTCTCAGCACAATACGCAAAGACACTTGTCATCACAATGCTCCATGCGCTTGTCAACACAATGCTCCACCAGCTTTTCATCACAATGCTCCCTGCACTTCTCAGCAAAATGCTCTGTCAACACTGATATCACACTGTTCCATAACTAGTCATCACAATACTCCCTCACCCTTCTCATCACAATGTTCCATCACCCCTGTCATCACAATACTACATGCACTTATCATCACAGTGCTCCATGACCCCTGACCTCAAAATGCTCCATAACACATGTCATCAAAATGCTCCATAACATTTGTCATCACAAAGTTCAGTGACCCTTGGCATCACAATGCTCCATGTCATTGTCATCACAATGCTCCAGGAACCTTCTCATCACATTGCTCCATGCCCTGGTCATCACAAATCTCCATGACGCTTGTCATCACAATTTTCGATGCCCTTCTCATAACAATGCTCCATGCCCTTGTCATTAAAGTCCTCCATGAACCCTGTACCACAGTGTTCCAGGCCCTTGTCATCACAGTGCTCCAGTCCCACTCTCATCACAATAATCCATGAAACTTTTCAGACCAATGCCCCATTGCCTTGTCATCACAATGCTCCATTACCACTGTCATAACAATGCTCCATGATCCCAGTAATCACAATGTTCCACAGCCTTGTTATCACAAGGCTCCATGACCCTTGTCATCACAAGGCTCCATACACATGAAATCACAATGCTCCATGTCCTTGTCATCACAAAGCTCCATGATGCATGTCTTCAGAATGCTCCATGGCTTTCTCATCACAATGCATGATTCCCTTGTCATCAGAATGCTCCACAACCCCTGTAATCACAATGCTCCATGCCCATTTTCATTAGAATGCTCCATGAGAATGTCATCACAAGGCTCCATGGTTTTCTCATCACAATGTTCCAGGACTTTGACATCACAATGCTCCTTTCTCTTGTCATCACAATGCTACATGACTCCTGTCATCACAATACTCCATGAACATTTTCAGCACAGTGTTCTATGACATTCTCATCACAGTTCTCCTTGACACCTGTCATCACAATAATCCATGAAACATGTGAGACCAATGTTCCATGCCCCTGTCATCACAATGATCCATGCCCTTGTCATCACAATGCTCCATGATCCCTGTCATCACAATGCTCCGTGACTCCAGTCATCACAATGCTTCATGACCTTTGTCCTCACAATGGTCCATGCCCTGGTCACACAAGGCTCTGTGACCTTTTTCACCACAATGCTCCATGCCCTTGTCATCTCAAAGCTCCATGCCCACTGTCATCACAATAATCCATGAAACTTGTCAGACCAATGTTCCATGCCCCTGTCATCATATTGCTCCATGCCCTTGTCATCACAATGCTCCATGAAATTTTCATCACAATGCTCTGTGTTCCTTGTCATCACAATGTTCCATTCCTTTGTCAGCACAATGCTCCATGACACTTGTCATCAAAATGCTCCATGTGCTTGTCAGCGCAATGCTCCATGACACATGTCATCACAATGTGCCATGCTCTTTTCATCACAATGCTCCACATCCTTTTCATCGCTATGCTCCATAAAACTTGTCATCAAAAAGCTACATGCACTTCTCATCAAAATGCTCTCTCACCACCTATATCACAATGTTCCATCACTAGTCATGACAATACTCGCTCACCGCTGTCATCACAATGTTCCATGACCACTATCATTACAGTGCTATATGCCCTTATCATCACAATGCTCCATGACCCCTGACATCACCATGTTCCATAAACCCTGTCACAAAATGCTCCATGACCATTTCATCACAATGCTTCATGAACCCTGACATCACAAAGTTCCATAACCACTGTCATCAAAATATTCCATGACATTTTTATTCAAATTGCTCAATGACCCTGTCATCACAATGCTCCCTGCCCTTCTCATCACAATGCACCACGACCTTGTCATCAAAATTCTCCATAAACCTTGTCATCACAATGCTCCGTGCACTTCTCCTCAAAATGCCTTCTCACCACTGATATCACAATGTTCCATCACTAGTCATCACAATACTCCCTCACCCCTGTCATCACAATATTCCATGACCCCTGTAATCACAATTCTCCATGCCCTTGTCATCACAAAGCTCCATGACGCATGTCATTAGAATGCTCCTTGGACTTCTCATCACAATGCTCCATGCCCTTGTCATCACAATGCTCCAACACACCTGTAATCACAGTGCTCCATGCCCTTTTTCATCTCAATGCTCCATGAACCCTGTCATCACAATGCACCGTGACCATCACCATAATATTTCATGCTATTGTCATCACAATGAAATCAAATTCTCAATGACCTCTGTCATCACAATGCACCACACACTTCTGATCAAAATGTTCCATAACACTTGTCATCACAATGCCCCGTGACGATGGTCATCACAATTATCCATGGTCTTCTCATTACAATGCTCCATGATCTTTGTCATCACAATGCTCAATACACTTATCTTCACAATGCTCCATGACAGTTGTCATCAGTATGCTCCTTGAACCCTGTCATGACAAGGATCCATGCATTTTTCATCACAATGATCCATTCCCTTTTCATCACAATGCTCCAAGACCCCTGTAATCACAGTTGTCCATGTCCTTGTCATCACAAAGCTCCATGACGCATGTCATCAGAATGCTCCATTGCCTTCTCATCAAAATGCTCCATGCCCTTGTAATCACATTGCTTCAAAACCCCTGTAATCTCAATGTTCCATGCACCTTTTCATCAGAATGCTGCATGACCCTTTTCATCAAAATGCTCCATGACCCCTGACATCGCAATGTTCCATAACAACTGTCATCAAAATGTTCCATGACACTTTTCATCAATTTGCTCCATGACGCTGTCATCACAATGCTCCCTGCCCTTCTCATCAAAATGCACCACGACCTTGTCATCAAAATGCTCCATGACCTTTGTCATCACAAAGCTCCATGACACTTTGCATCACAATGCTCCATGCCATTGTCATCACAATGCTCAATGAAATCTCTCATCACATTGCTCCATGCCCTTGTCATCACAATGCTCCATTACACCTGTCATAACAATGCTCCATGACCCCTGCCTTCACAATGTTCCGCGGCCTTGTCAACACAAGGCTCCATGACCCTTGTCATCACAATGCTCCAAGACCTCTGTAATCACAATTCTCCATGCCACTTTTCATCTCAATGATCCATGAACACTGTCATCACAATGCACCATGCCCATCATCATAATGATACATGCTATTGTCATCACAATGAAATCAAAATGCTCCATGACCTCTATCATCACAATGCTCCAAACCCATCTGATCACAATGTTCCATAACACTTGTCATCACATGCCCCATGACGCTCGTCATCACAATGATGCAAGGTCTTCTCATCACAATGCTCCATGACCTTTGTCACCACAATGCTCAATACACTTGGCATCACAATGCTCGCTGACACTTGTCATCAGTATGCTCCTTGAACACTGTCATGACAAGGATCCATGCCTTTTTCATCACAATGATCCATTCCCTTTTCATCACAATGCTCCAAGACCCCCGTTATCACAATGCTCCGTGACTCCAGTCATCACAATGCTTCATGACATTTGTCATCACAATGGTCCATGACCTCGTCACACAAAGCTCTGTGATCTTTGTCACCACAATGCTCCATGAAATTTTTATCACAATGCTCTGTGACCATTGTCATCACAAAGCTCCATGCCTTTGTCATCACAATGCTCCATGACCCTTGTCATCACAATGCTCGATGCGTGTGTCAGCACAATGCTCCATAACCCATGTCATCACAATGCACCATGCACTTGTCATCACAATGCTCCACATCCTTGTCATCAAAATGCTCCATAAACCTTGTCATCACAATGCTCCATGCACTTCTCCTCAAAATGCTTTCTCACCGCTGATATCACAATGTTCCATCACTACTCATCACAATACTCCCTCACCCCTGTCATCACAATATTCCATGACCCCTGTAATGACATTTATCCATGACCATGTCATCACAAATCTCCATGACGCATGTCATCAGAATGCTCCATGGCCTTCTCACCACAATGCTCCATGCCCTTGTCATCACAATGCTCCAAAACACCTGGAATCACAATGCTCCATGCGCCTTATCATCTCAATGCTCCATGAAAACTGTCATCACTATGCACCGTGCCCATCACCATAATATTTCATGCTATTGTCATCACAATGAAATCAAAATGCTCAATGACCTCTGTCATCACAATGCACCAAACCCTTCTGATCAAAATGTTACATAACACTTGTCATCAATGTGCCCCATGACGCTGGTCATCACAATTATCCATGGTCTTCTCATCACAATGCTCCATGATCTTTGTCATCACAATGCTCAATACACTTATCATCACAATGCTCCCTGACACTTGTCATCAGTATGCTCCTTGAACCCTGTCATGAAAAGACTCCATGCATTTTTCATCACAATGATCAATTCCCTTTTCATCACAATGGTCCAAGACCCCTGTAATCACAATGCTCCATGTCCTTTTCATCACAAAGCTCCATGACGCATGTCATCAGAATGCTCCATTGCCTTCTCATCACAATGCTCCATGCCCTTGTAATCACATTGCTTCAATGCCCCTGTAATCTCAATGCTCCATGAACCTTTTCATCAGAATGCTCCATACCCTTGTCATCACAGTGCTCCATGACCCTTGTCATCGCAATGTTCCAAGCACTTGTCATCAAAATGCTCCATTACCTTTGTCATCACAATCCTCCATGACACTTGGTATCACAATGCTCCATGCCATTGTCATCACAATGGACAATGACATATGTCATCACAATGCTCCCTGACACCTGTCTTCAAAATACTCCATGACCTTGTCATCACAATGTTCCATGCCCTTGTCCTCACAATGCGCCATGCCCACTGTCATAACAATAATCCATGAAACATGTCAGACCACTGTTCCATGCCTCTGTCATCACAATGCTCCATGCCCTTGTCATCACAATGCTCCATGACCCCTGTCATCACAATGCTCCGTGACTTCAGTCATCACAATGCTTCATGACCTTTGTCCTCTCAATGGTCCAGGCCCTCGTCACACAAGGCTCTGTGACCTTTGTCACCACAATGCTCCATGCCCTTCTCATCAAAATGCTCCATGATCTCTGTCATCACAATGCTCCGTGACTCCAGTCATCACAATGCTTCATGACCTTTGTCCTCACAATGGTCCATGCCCTCGTCATACAAGGCTCTGTGACCTTTGTCACCACAATGCTCCATGCCCTTGTCATCTCAATGCTCCATGCACATGTCATCACAATAATCCATGAAACTTGTCAGACCAATGTTCCATGCCCCTGTCATCACATTGCTCCATGCCCTTGTCATAACAATGCTCCATAACCACTGCCATCACAATGTTCCACCGCCTTGGCATCCAAGGCTCCATGACCCTTGTCATCACAGTGCTCCAAGACCCCTGTAATCACAATGCTCCATGCACCTGTCATCACAAACATCCATGACACATGTCATCAGAATGATCCATGGCATTCTCATCACTATGCTCCATGACCTTGTCATCACAATGCTCCAAGACCCCTTTAATCACAATGCTCCATGCCCCTATTCATCAGAATGCTCCTTTAGACTTGTCATCACAAAGCTCCATGGTCTTCTCCTCACACTGCTCCAGGACCTTGTCATCAAAATGCTCCATTCCCTTGTCATCACAATGCTCCTTGACCACTGTTATCACAATACTCCATGAACATTTTCAGGCCAATGCTCCATGACCTTCTCATCACAATGCTCCATTACCCTTGTCATCACAATGCTCCATGACCCCTCTCATCACAATGCTCCATGAGACCTGTCATCACAATGCTCCATGCCCCTGGTCATTACAGTGATCCATGACGCTCTTCATCATAATTATCCATGGTCGTCTCATCACAATGCTCCACGGTCTTGCTATCACAATTCTCCATGCCCTGTTCATCACAATGCTCCATGTCCCAAGTCATTACATTTCTCCGCGTCCTTGTCATCACAATGCTTCGTGACACTTCTCATCACAATGTTACATGATCTTGTCATCACAATTCTCCATGCACTTGTCATCGCAATGCTGTATGACCACTGTCATAGCAAGCTCCATGCGCTTGTCATCACAATGCTTCACGACGTTGTCATCAAAATTCTCAATGGCCCTTGTCATCACAATGCTCCATGCCCTTGTCATCAAAATGCTCCGTGACCCTTGTCATCACAAGGTCCCAAGCCCTTGTCATCAAAGTGCTCCATTACCTTTGTCATCACAATCCTCCATGACACTTGGTAGCACAAGGCTCCATGCCATTATCATCACAATGGACAATGACATATGTCATCACAATGCTCCCTGACACCTGTCTTCACAATACTCCATGACCTTGTCATCACAATGTTCCATGCCCTTGTCATCACAATGCGCCATGCCCACTCTCATCACAATAATCCATAATCTTGTCAGAGCAATGTTCCATGACCCCTGTCATCACAATGCTCCGTGACTCCAGTCATCACAATGTTTCATGACCTTTGTCATCACAGTGGTCCATGTCCTCTTCAAACAAGGCTCTGTGATCTTTTACACCACAATGCTCCATGAATATTTCATCACAATCCTCTGTGTCCCTTGTCATCAAAATGCTCCATGCCTTTGTCACCCCAATGATCCATGCCCTTGTCATCTCAATGTTCCATGCCGAATGTCATCTCAATAATCCATGAAACTTGTCAGACCAATGTTCCATGCCACTGTCATCACATTGCTCCATGCCCTTGTCATCACAATGCTCCATGACCGCTTTCATCAAAATGCACCGTGACTCCAGGCATCACAAAGATTCATGACCTTTCTCATCACAATGGTCCATGCACTTCTCCTCAAAATGCCTTCTCACCACTGATATCACAATGTTCCATCACTAGTCATCACAATACTCCCTCACCCATGTCATCACATATATTCCATGACCCCTGTAATCACAATTCTCCATGCCCTTGTCATCACAAAGCTCCATGACGCATGTCATCAGAATGCTCCAAGGCCTTCTCATCACAATGCTCCATGCCCTTGTCATCAGAATGCTCCAACACCCCTGTAATCACAGTGCTCCATGCCCCTTTTCATCTCAATGCTCCATGAACCCTGTCATCACAATGCACCGTGCCCATCACCATAATATTTCATGCTATTGTCATCACAATGAAATCAAAATGCTCCATGACCTGTGTCATCACAAAGCACCAAACCCTTCTGATCACAAGGTTCCATAACAATTGTCATCACAATGCCCCTTGACGCTGGTCATTACAATTATCCATGGTCTTCTCATCACAATTCTCCATGATCTTTGTCATCACAATGCTCAATACTGTTATCATCACTATGCTCCCTGACAATTGTCATCAGTATGCTCCTTGAACCCTGTCATGACAGGGATCCATGCATTTTTCATCACAATGATCCATTCCATTTTCATCACAATGCTCCAAGAACCCTGTAATCACAATGCTCCATGTCCTTGTCATCACAAAGCTCCATGACGCATGTCATCAGAATGCTCCATTGCCTTCTCATCACAATGCTCCATGCCCTTGTAATCACATTGCTTCAAAACCCCTGTAATCTCAATGCTCAATTAACCTTTTCATCAGAATGCTCCATGACCCTTTTCATCAAAATGCTCCATGACCCCTGACATCACAATATTCCATAACACCTGCCATCAAAATGTTCCATGACACTTTTCATCAATTTGCTCCATGACCCAGTCATCATAATGCTCCCTGCCCTTCTCATCACAATGCACCACGACCTTGTCATCAAAATGCTCCATGACCTTTGTCATCACAAAGCTCCATGACACTTGGCATCACAGTGCTCCATGCCATTTCATCACAATGCTACATGAAACCTCTCATCATATTGCTCCATGCCCTTGTAACCACAATGCTCCATGACACTTGTCATCACAGTGCTCAATACACTTCTCATCACAATGCTCCATGCCCTTGTCATTACAATCCTCCATGACACATGTATCACAGTGTTCCGTGCCCTAGTCATCACAGTGCTCCATGAAGAATCTCATCACAATAATCCATGAAATTTTCAGACCAATGTTCCATGCACTTGTCATCACAATGCTCCATTACCCCTGTCATCACAATATTCCATGACCCCTGTAATCACAATTCTCCATGCCCTTGTCATCACAAAACTCCATGACGCATGTCATCAGAATGCTCCATGGCTTTCTCATCACAATGCTCCATGCCCTTGTCATCACAATGCTCCAACAACCCTGTAATCAAAATGCTCCATGCCCCTTTTCATCTCAATGCTCCATGAACCCTGTCATCCCAATGCACCGTGCCCATCACCATAATATTTCATGCTATTGTCATTCACAATGAAATCAAAATGTTCAATGACCTCTGTCATCACAATGCACCAATACCTTCTGATCACAATATTCCATAACACTTGTCATCACAATGCCCCATGACGCTGGTCATCACAATTATCCATGGTCTTCTCATCAAAATGCTCCATTACCTTTGTCATCACAATCCTCCATGACTCTTGGTATCACAATGCTCCATGCCATTTTCATCACAATGGACAATGACATATGTCATCACAATGATCCCTGACACCTCTCTTCACAATATTCCATGACCTTGTCATCACGATGTTCCATGCCCTTGTCAGCACAATGCGCCATGCCCAATGTCATCGCAAGAATCCATGAAACTTGTCAGACCAATGTTCCATGCCCCTGTCATCGCAATGCTCCATGCCCTTGTCATCACCATGCTCCATGACCCATGTCATCACAATGCTCCGTGACACCTGTCATCACAATGCTTCATGACCTTTGTCATCACAATGGTCCATGCCCTCGTCACCCAAGGCTCTGTGACCTTTGTCACTACAATGCTCCATGTCCTTGTCATCACAAAGCTCCATGACGCATGTCATCAGAATGCTCCTTTGCCTTCTCATCAAAATGCTCCTTGCCCTTGTCATCACAATTTTTCAAAACCCCTTTAATCACAATGCTCCATGCACCTTTTCATCAGAATGCTCCATGACCCTTTTCATCAAAATACTCCAGGTCCCATGACATCACAATGTTCCATAACCCCTGGCATCAATATGTTCCATGACACTTTTCATCAGTTTGTTCCATGAACCTGTCATCACAATGATCCCTGCCCTTTTCATCAAAATGCACCACGAACTTGTCATCAAAATGCTCCATGACCTTTGTCATCACAAAGCTCCATGACCCTTGGCATCAAAATGCTCCATGCCATTTCATCAAAAAGCTACATGAAACCTCTCATCACATTGCTCCATGCCCTTGTCAGCAGAATGCTCCATGACGCTTGTCATCACAATGCTCGATACTCTTCTCATCACAATGCTCCATGCCCTTGTCATTACAATCCTCCATGACACATGTATCACAGTGTTCCGTGCCCTAGTCATCACAATGTTCCATGCCGAATCTCATCACAATAATCCATGAAATTTTCAGACTAATGTTCCATGCCCTTGCATCACAATGCTCCATTACCCCTGTCATGACAATGCTCCATGACCCCTGCCATCACAATATTCCACGGTCTTGCCATCACAATGCTCCATGCCCTGGTCATCACAATGCTCCATGTCCCATGTCATCACAATTCTCCACGTCCTTGTCATCACAATGCTCCTTGACACTTCTTATCACAGTGTTACATGATCTTTTCATTACAATTCTCCATGCACTTGTCATCGCAATGCTCTATGACCCCTGTCATAGCAGGCTCCATGCGCTTCTCATGACAATGCTTCACGACGTTGTCATAAAAATTCTCAATGGCCCTTATCATCACAATGCTCCATGACCCTTGTCATCACAATGTCCCAAGCCCTTGTAATCAAAATGCTCCATTACCTTTGTCATCACAATCCTCCATGACACTTGGTATCACAATGCTCCATGCCATTGTCATCACAATGGACAATGACATATGTCATCACAATGCTCCCTGACACCTGTCTTTACAGTACACCATGACCTTGTCATCACAATGTTCCATGCCCTTGTCATCACAATGTGCCATGCCCACTGTCATCACAATAATCCATGTAACTAGTCAGACCAGTGTTCCATGCCCCTGTCATCAAAATGCTCCAAGCCCCTGTCATCACAATGCTCCATGCCCCTGTCATCACAAAGATCCATGACACATGTCATCAGAATGCTCCATGGCCTTCTCATCACTATGCTCCATGACCTTGTCATCACAATGCTCCAAGACCCCTGTAATCACAATGCTCCATGCCCCTGTTCATCAGAATGCTCCATTAGACTTGTCATCACAAGGATCCATGGTCTACTCATCACACTGCTCCAGGACCTTGTCATCAAAATGCTCCATTCCCTTGTCATCACAATGCTCCTTGACCACTGTAATAACAATAATCCATGAACATTTTCAGGCCAATGCTCCATGACCGTCTCATCACAATGCTCCATTTCCCGTGTCATCATAATGTTCCATGACGTTTGTCATCACAATGTCCCAAGACCTTGTCATCAAAATGCTCCATTACCTTTGTCATCACAATCCTCTATGACACTTGGTATCACAATGCTCCATTCCATTGTCATCACAATGGACAATGACATATGTCATCACAATGATCACTGACACCTGTCTTCACAGTACTCCATGACCTTGTCATCAAAATGTTCCATGCCCTTGTCATCACAATGTACCATGCCGACTGTCATCACAATAATCCATGTAACTAGTCAGACCAATGTTCCATGCCCCTGTCATCAAAATGCTCCATGCCCCTGTCATCACAATGCTCCATGCCCCTGTCATCACAAAGATCCATGACACATGTCATCAGAATGCTCCATGGCCTTCTCATCACAGTGCTCCGTGACACCTGTCATCACAATGCTACATGCCCCTTGTCATTACAGTGATCCATGACGCTCTTCATCATAATTATCCATGGTCTTTTCATCACAATGCTCAACGGTCTTGCTATCACAATTCTCCATGCCCTTGTCATCACAATGCTCCATGACGCTTCTCATCACAATGTCCGAAGCCCTTGTCATCAAAATGCTCCATTACCTTTGTCATCACAATCCTCCATGACAATTGGTATCACGATGCTCCATGCCATTGTCATCACAATGGACAATGACATGTCATCACAGTGCTCCCTGACACCTGTCTTCACAATACTCCATGACCTTGTCATCACAATGGTCCAAGACACCTGTAATCACAATGCTCCATGGCCCTTTTCATCTCAATGCTCCATGAACCGTGTCATCACAATGCACCATGCCCATCAACATAATGCTTCATGCTATTGTCATCAAAATGAAATCAATATGCTCCATGACCTCTGTCATCACAATGCTCTAAACACTTGTGATCACAATGTTCCATAACACTTGTCATCACAACGCCCAATGATGCTCATAATCACAGTTATCCTTGGGATTCTATTCACAGTACTCCATGACCTTTGTCATCACAATGCTCAATACACTTGTCATCACAATGCTCCATGAAGCCTCTCATCATATTGCTCCTTGCCCTTGTCATCACAAATCTCCAAGACGCTTGTCATCACAATGCTCGATGCCCCTCTCATCACAATGCTCCATGCCCTTGTCATTACAAATCTCCATGACCCATGTATCTAAGTGTACCTTGCCCGTGTCATCATAATGCTCCATGCACACTCTCATCACAATAATCCATGAAACATTTCAGACAAATGCTCCATGCCCTTGTCATCACAGTGCTCCATTACTCCTGTCATAACAATGCTCCATGAGCCCTGCCATCACAAGGTTCCACGGCCTTGTCATCACAAGACTCCATGACATATGTCATCACAATGCTCCAAGACCCTGTAATCACAATGCTCCATGCCCTTGTCATCACAAAGCTCCATGACACATGTCATCAGAATGCTTCATGGCCTTCTCATTCACAGTGAACCATGCCCTTGTCATCACAATGCTCTATGACCCCTGTCATCACAATGCTCCATGACCACAGTCATCACAACGATCCATCACCCCTGACAACACAATGATCCGGGAATCTTGTCATCAAAATGCTCCATGACCCTTGTCATCACAATGATCCATGCACTTGTTATCACAATGCTCCATGACCCCTGTAATCACAATGTTCAGTGACGCTTGTCATCACAGTGCTCCATAACCCTTGTCATCAAAATGTTCCATGCATTTGTCAGCAAAATGCTTCATGAACTTGTCATCACAATGCTCCATTCCCATTGTCATCAAAATCCTCGATGAAACTTGGGTTCACATTGCTTGATGCCCTTGTCATCACAATGCGCCATGGTCCTTGAAATGAAAATGATCCATGACCTCTGTCATCACAATGCTCCATGCCCACTGTCATAGCAATAATCCATGAAACTTGTCAGACCAATGCTCCATGCCCCTGTCATCACAATGCTCCATGCCCTTGTAATCACAATGCTCCATTGTCCCTCACATCATAATGTTCCTTGACTCCAGTCATCACAATGCTTTATGACCTTTGTCAACACAATGGTCCATCCCCTCGTCATCACAATGCTCTCTAACACTTGTCATCACAATGCTCCATGCCTTTGTCAGCACAATGCTCCATGACCCTTGTCATCACAATACTCCATGTGCTTCTCAACACAACTCTCTGAGACACATGTCATCACAATGTGCCATGCACTTGTCATCACAATGCTCCACAACCTTGTCATCAAAATGCCCCATAAACATTTTTATCACAATGCTCCATGCACTTCTCATCTAAATGCTCTCTCACCACTGATATCACAATGTTCCATCACTAGTCATCACAATACTCCCTCACCCCTGTCATCACAATGTTCCATGACCCCTGTCATCAAAATGCTACATGACCACTGACATCACAATGTTCCATGACCCCTGTCATTAAAATTTTCCCTGACCCTTTTCATCAAATTGCTCCATGACCCTGTCATCACAATGCTCCCTGCCCTTCTCATCACAATGCACCACGCACTTGTCATCAAAATGCTCCATGACCTTTGTCATCACAAAGCTCCATGACCCTTTGCATCACAATACTCCATGCCATTGTCATCACAATGCTCCATGAACACTCTCATCACATTGCTCCTTGCCCTTGTCATCACAATGCTCAATGGCCTTTTCATCACAATGCTCCATGCAATTGTCATCATAATACTCCACAAGCTTGTCATCCGAATGCTCCGTGAACCTTGTCATCACAATGCTCCATGACCCCTGTCATCACAATGATCCATGACACCAGTTATCACAATGCTCCATGCCCCTTGTCACTACAGTGCTCCATGATGCCCGTCATAAAAATTATCCATGGTCTACACATCACAATGCTCCCCAGTCCTGCCATCACAATGCTCCATGCCCTGGTCATCAGTATTCTCCACGTTCTTGTCATCACAATGCACTTTGACACATCTCATCACAATTTTACATGCCCTTTTCATCAAAATTCACCATGTCCTTGTCATTGCAATGCTCCATGACCCCTGTCATAGCAAGCTTCATGCGCTTGTCATCACAATGCTTCACGAATTTGTCATCAAAATTGTCAATGGCCCTTGTCATCACAAAGCTCCAAGCCCTTGTCATCACAATGCTCCATTACCTTTGTCATCACAATCCTCCATGACACTTGGCATCACAATGCTCCATGCCATTGTCATCACAATTGTCCATGACATAGGTCATCACAATGCTCACTGACACAGGTCATCACAATGCTCCCTGACACCTGTCTTCACAATTCTGCATGACGTTGTCATCACCATGCTCCATGCCCTTGTCATCACAAGGAGCCATGCCGATTGCCATCACAATAATCCATGAAACTTGTCAGACCAAAGCTCCATGCCCCTGTCATCACAATGCTCCATGCCATTGTCATCACAATGATCCATGACTTCAGAAATCAAAATGCTTCATGACCTTGGTAATCACAATGGTCCATGCCATCGTCATCACAAGGCTCTATGACATTTATCACCACAATGCTCCATGAACTTTTCATCAAAATGCTTTGTTACACTTGTCATCACAATGCTCCATGCCTTTCTCAGCACAATGCTCCATGAACCTTGTCATCACAATGCTCCAAGCCCTTGTCATCACAATGCTCCATTACCTTTGTCATCACAATCCTCCATGACACTTGGAATCACAATGCTCCATGCCATTGTCATCACAATGGGCCATGACTTAGGTCTTCACAATGCTCCCTGACACCTGTCTTCATAATACTGCATAACATTTTCATCAAAACGCTCCGTGCCATTGTCATCACAATGCGCCATTCCCACTGTTATCACAATAATCAATGAAACTTGTAAGACCAGTGTTCCATGCCCCTGTCATCACAATGCTCCATGCCCTTGTCATCACAATGCTCCATGACCCCTGTCATCACAATGCTCTGTGACTCCAGTCATCACAATGCTTCATGACCTTGGTCATCACAATGCTCCATGCCCTCGTCATCACAAGTCTCTGTGACCTTTGTAACCACAATGCTCCATGAACTTTTCATCACAATGCTCTGTGACCCTTGTCATCACAATTCTCTATGCCTTTCTCAGCACAATGCTCCATGACCCTTGTCATCACAATGCTCCATGTGCTTCTCAGCACAATACTCCATGACCCACGTCATCACAACGCGCCATGTGCCTGTCATCACAATGCTCCACATCCTTTTCATCACAATGCTGCTTAAACCTTGTCATTATAGCGCTCCATGCACTTCTCATCAAAATGCTCTCTCACCACTGATATCACAATGTTCCATCACTATTCATTCCAATACTCCATCACCCCTGTCATCACAATGTTCCATGACCCCTGTCATTAAAATGCTACATGCACTTATCATCACAATGTTCAATGACCCCTGACATCACAATATTCCATAACCCCTGTCATCAAAATGCTCCATGACACTTTTCATCACAAAGCTCCATGACCCCTGAAATCACAATATTCCATAACCACTGTAATCAAAATGTTCCATGACCCTTTGCAGCAAATTATTCAATGACCCTGTCATCACAATGCTCCCTGCCCTTCTCATCACAATGCACGTCACCCTTGTCATCAGAATGCTCCATGACATTTGTCATCACAAAGCTCCATAACCCTTGGCATCACAATGCTCCATGCCATTGTCATCACAATGCTCCATGAACCCTCTCATCACATTGCTCCATGCCGTTGTCATCACAAAGCTCCATGATGCTTGTCATCACAATACTCCATGCCCACTCTCATCACAATAATCCATGAAACATTTCAGTCCAATGCTCCATGCCCTTGTCATAACAATGCTCCATTCCCCCTGTCATAACAATGCTCAATGAAACCTGCCATCACAAGGATCCACAGCCTTGTCATCACAAGACTCCGTGACCCTTTTTATCACAATGCTCCAAGACCCTGTAATGACAATGCTCCATGCAATTGTCATCAGAAAGCTCCATGACGCATGTCATTAGAATGCTCCATGGAATTCTCATTCACTATGCTCCATGCCCTTGTCATCACAATGATCCAAGACCCCTGTAATCACAATGCTCCATGCCCCTTTTAATCTCAATGCTCCAAGAACACTGTCATACCATGCACCATGCCCATCATCATAATGATTCATGCTATTGTCATCACAATGAAATCAATATGCTCCATGACTTCTCTCATCACAATGCTCCAAACACTTGTGATCACAGTGTTCCATAACACTTGTCATCACAATGCCCCATGACGCTCCTCATCACAGTTAACCATGGTCTTCTCATCACAATGCTCCATGAAGTTTGTCATCACAATGCTCAATACAATTGTCATCAAAATGCTCCCTGACATTTGTCGAGAGTATGCTCCTTTAAACATGCCCTGACAAGGCTCCATGCCTTTTTCATCACAATGATTCATGCCCTTTTCATCACAATGCTCAAAGACTCCTGTAATCACAATGCTCCATTCCCCTTTTCATCACAAACATCCATGACACATGTCATCAGAATGCTCCATGGCCTTGTTATCACAGTGCTCCAAGACCCCTGTCATCACAATACTCCATGAATATTTTCATCCCAATGCTCCATGATCTTCTCATCACAATGCTCCATGATCACTGTCATCACAACGCTCCGTGCTCCTTGAAATCAAGATGATCCATGACCTCTGTCATCACAATGCTCCAAACACTTGTGATCACATTGTTCCACAACACCTGTCATCACAACGCTCCATGATGCCTGTCATCACAATACTCCATGCCAGTGTCATCACAATGCTCCATGACCTTTGTTATCACAATGCTCAATACACTTGTCATCGCAATGCTCCCTGACACTTGGCTTCACAATGCTCCATGCCATTGTCATCACAATGCACCAAGACATATGTCATCACAATGCTCCCTGACACCTGTCTGCACAGTACTACATGACCTTCTCATAACAATGCTGCATGCCCTTGTCATCACAATGTGCCATGCCCACTGTCATCTCAATAATCCATGAAACTTGTCAGACCAATGCTCCATGCCCCTGTCATCACAATGCTCCATGCCCTTGTCATCACAATGCTCTGTGATTCCAGTCATCACAATGCTTCATGACCTTTGGCATCAAAATGTTCCACGCCCTCGTCATCACAGGGCTCTGTGAAATTTGTCACCATAATGCTCCATGAACTTTTCATTCACAATGCTCTGTGACCCTTGCCGTCACAATGCTGCATGCCTTTGTCAGCAGAGTGCTCCATGACCCTTGTTATCTCAATGCTCCATGCGCTTGTTATCAAAATTTTCCACAAACTTGTCATCAGAATGCTCCATAAAACTTGTCATCACAATGCTCCATGTACTTCTCATCAAAATGCTCTCTCACCACTGATATCAAAATGTTCCATCACTAGTCATCACAATACTCCCTCACCCCTGTCATGACAATGTTCCACGGCCTTGTCATCACAAGGCTCCATGACCCTTGTCATCACAATGCTCCAAGACCCCTGTAATCACTATGGTCCGTGCTATTGTCATCACAAAGCTCCATGACGCATGTCATTAATCTGCTCCACGGCCTTCTCATCACAATGCTCCATGCCCACTGTCATCTCAATAATCCATGAAACTTGTCAGACCAATGCTCCATGCCCCTGTCATCACAATGCTCCATGCCCTTGTCATCACAATTCTCCGTGATTCCAGTCATCACAATGCTTCATGACCTTTGGCATCAAAATTGTCCATGCCCTCGTCATCACAGGGCTCTGTGAAATTTGTCACCATAATGCTCCATGAACTTTTCATTCACAATGCTCTGTGACCCTTGCCATCACAATGCTCCATGCCTTTGTCAGCAGAGTGCTCCATGACCCTTGTTATCACAATGCTCCATGCGCTTGTTATCAAAATTTTCCACAAACTTGTCATCAGAATGCTCCATAAAACTTGTCATCACAATGCTCCATGTACTTCTCATCAAAATGCTCTCTCACCACTGATATCAAAATGTTCCATCACTAGTCATCAGAATACTCCCGCACCCCTGTCATGACAATGTTCCATGGCCTTGTCATCACAAGTCTCCATGACCCTTGTCATCAAATGCTCCAAGACCCCTGTAATCACAAAGCTCCATGCTATTGTCATCACAAAGTTCCATGATGCATGTCATCCATCTGCTCCATGGCCTTCTCATCACAATGCTCCATGCCCTTGTCATCACCATGCTCCAAGACAACTGTAATCAAAATGCTCCATGCCACTTTTCATTCAATGCTCCATGAACACTGTAATCACAATGAACCATTCCAATCATCATGGAAACTTATCAATACATAGGTTATAAGATTCCTACTAGTCAGATATATTCCTCTGCGAGAAATATGGGGTTTTGAGTCTATTTCACTGAGGAAAGTGTAGGTATTGTCTATTCAGTATTTGGTTTTTGGAACGGTAACTGTACTAATATCAAACTCTGGTTTTATGCATCACCCCACCTCTCCTTCCCCGTTAAGCAGGCACAAGAGTGTTTTCTAAATGTGAGACTCTGTTCTCTTTCCTAACTCAGTTCATGTGTAGCCATGTTTACAGGACCTTCATAAGTGATATGTTATGATAAGTTTCTTTTACTGTGTGACTTATTTCATTTAGAATCATCGTACCTGAATCCACTCATTTTGCTGCTACTGGCCTTATAACATTGATTTCATGGCTGAGGGATATTCCATCGTACGTAAGTAACACAATTTCTTGAACCGTTTTTGTCTTTCCTAGGATATTTAAGGTGTACCCAATTTGTGGTTCTTGTATGCAGTGCAGCATTAAATTTTGTGGTGGCTCTGTCTTATTGATTTTCAATAATCCCAAGGTATATTCCCTAGACTGGAAGTGCCCTTGGCTCTGTTGTTCTGTTGTTTCCTTGTTTTAGGGAACACAATGCACTCCTCCAGAGAGGCAGTTGGCAATTTACATCCTGCCCATCAGCATAACTAGGCTCCCTGTTCTCCAGGGCCTGTCTTGCCTTTCTGGTTTTTACACATTTTGCGGATGTCCCTTTTGACCGGTGGGAAGTGATACTTCATTGTAGTTCAGATTTGCATTGCCCGCTTGCTTGCTTGGCCAAAAAGGACGTATGCGTTTTCTCCTTAATATATTCAGGAGAAAACACATATGCCCTTTCTGGCCAAGTGCATCATTGTCGAAGTTGTGCCCCTCTTCCTGTGCTTTAAAGGTGATTGCAATGTACCTCTTGAAATCTGTTTCCTGCTATTCTGGCTCGCTTTCAAGTCCGCCTCGTTGCATTCCCTCCACAGATTTTTGGACGATTCTTTTCCTTTACTTTTCTGACAGTTTGTGCATTGCTGTGCCCCTAAGCTCCATTTTTCAACACGTTTTTTGTGAATTGACCGCAAGTCCAAATTTTGGTTCAAGACCTATACTGGTTCCCTTCGGGTAGCTGAGACTTTGGTTAATTCTTCTTCCTTCCGGGAAATTAGAGTGACATGTGCCCGTCCAAATGCCTAAGAGCTAGTCTCTCATTGGTTCTCCCTCTTCACTTTCATCCTCTGCCAAATTGGCAACCTGTGCGAACAAGGAGGTTAAAGGGGCTGTCTTTCCAAGTTGGGAGATTGGTAGTAAATCTGTTGGAAAGTCAAACCGGAGCACCAGGAGAGGGATTATTAGTTGAGTTTTAGAAATCTTTCATATTCACAGTGTGTCCATTCTCTAGGGTTCCCGTACATGTTATTGCTGTAATAATGTTCCCTTCAAGCTGGAGAATTGGAACCCTTGGAATGTGGGCCACTCGTTATTGCTTTAAATGGTCTGCATTTGCTCACCGAATATCAACAATCCTCTCAGTCCCAAGTGTCCAGCCTTTTGCCACATCCAGCTGTCGTTGTAGATATAGTCATTCCAGGTTTCATCAGAGCCCCTGAAGGAATTGTAAAGAATTTCCCTGTTTTTTTGTTTTGTTTTTGAAATTCCTTTTTATAGTGGGTTTGAACTGATTCTCACTGCTATGTTTATGCCAGTCTAGACAAACTTGATTCCCTTACGGAGACATATCTAATACATAGGTTTTAAGATTCTTACCAGTCAGATATATTCCTCTGCGGGAAATATGGCGTTTTGAGTCCCTTTCACTGAGGAAAGTGTAGGTATTTTCTATTCCGTAGTTGGTTTTTGGAACGGTACCTGTACTAATATCTAACTCTGGTTTTATGCATCACCCTACCCCTCCTTCACCGTTAAGCAGGCATAAGAGTGTTTTCTAAATGTGAGACTCTGTTCTCTTTCCTAACTCAGTTCATGTGTAGCCATGTTTACAGGACCTTCATAAGTGATATCTTATGATAAGTTTCTTTTTGTCTGTAACGTATTTCACTTAGAATCATCGTAACTGAATCCACTCATTTTGAAACTACTGGCCTTATGACACTGATTTCATGGCTGACTGATATTCCATCGTACATAAGTACCACAATGTCTTGAACCATTTTTGTCTTTCCTGCGATATTTAAGGTGTACCCAAGTTGAGGTTCCTGTAAGCAGTGCAGCCCTAAATTTTGGGGTGGCTCTGTCTTATTGATTTTCAGTTTTCCCAAGGTATATTCCCTAGACTGTAATGGCCCTTTGCTCTGTAGCTCTGTTGTTTCCTTGTTTTAGGGAACACAATGCACTCCTCCAGAGAGGCAGTTGGCAATTTACATCCTTTCCGTCAGCATAACTAGGCTCCCTGTTCTCCAGGGCCTATATTGCCTTTCTGGTTTTCACACATTTTGCGGATGTCCCTTTTGACCGGTGGGATGTGATACTTCATTGTAGTGCAGATTTGCATTGCCCGCTTTCTTGCTTGGCCAAAAAGGGCGTATGCATTTTCTCTTGAATATATTCAGGAGAAAACGCATACGCCCTTTTTAGCCAAGTGCATCATTGTCGAAGTTGTGCCCCTATTCCTGTGCTTTAAAGGCGATTCCAATGTACCTCTTGAAATCTCTTTCCTGCTATTCTGGCTCGCTTTCAAGTCTCCCTCGTTGCCATCCCTCAACAGATTTTCAGAAGATTGTCGTCTTTTATTACTCTGCCAGTTTGTGCAATGCTGTGCCCCTGAGCTCCATTTTTCAACTCGTTTCTTGTGAGCTGAGCGCAAGTCCAAAATTTTGGTTCAGGACCTATACTGGTTCCCGGCGGGTGTCTGAGACTTTCGTTAATTCTTCTTCCTGCTGGGAAATTAAAATGACATGTGCCGTCCAAATGTCTAACAGCTATTCTCTCATTGGTTTTCCCTCTTCCCTTTCATTCTCTACCAAATTGGCCACCTGTGAGAACCAGGAGCTTAAAGGGGCTGTCTCTCCAAGTTGGGAGATTGATAGTAAAGCAGTTGCAAAGTCAAACCGGAGCACCAGGAGAGGGATTATTAGTTGAGTTTTAGAAACCTTTCGTATTCACTGTGTGTCCATTCTCTTCGTCTCCCGTACCTGTTATAGCTGTAGTAATATTGCCTTCATCCTGGAGAGTTGGGACCATTGGAATGTGTGACTCGCATTGTTGCTTTAAAGAGTCTGCATTTGCTCACCGAATCTCACCAATCCTCTCAGTACCAAGTGTCCAGCCTATGCCACATCCAGGTGTCATTGTAGATAGGGTCATTCCAGGTTTCATCAGAGCCCCTGAAGGAATTGTAAAGAATTTCCCTGTTTCTTTTTTTTGTTTTGTTTTTGAAATTCCTTTTTACAGTGGGTTTGAACTGATACACACTGCCATGTTTATGCCAGTCTAGACAAACTTGATTCCCTTACAGAGACATATCAGTACATAGATTTTAAGATTCTTACCAGTCAGACATATTCCTCTGCGGGAAATGTGGCATTTTGAGTCCCTTTCACTGAGGAAAGTGTAGGTCTTGTTTATTCCGTATTTTGTTTTTGGAACGGTACCTGTACTAATATCAAACTCTGGTTCTATGCATCAACCCACCTCTCCTTCCCCCATAAGCAGGCACAAGAGTGTTTTCTAAATGTGAGGCTCTGTTCTCTTTCCTAACTCAGTTCATGTGTAGCCATGTTTAGCGGACCTTCATAAGTGATATCTTATGATAAATTTATTTTTCTCTGTGACTTATTTCACTTAGAATCATCGTACCTGAATCCACTCATTTTGATGCTACTGGCCTTATGACATTGATTTCATGGCTTAGGGATATTACATCGTATGTAAATACCACAATTTTTTGAACCATTTTTGTCTTTTCTGCATATATAAGGTGTACCCAAGTTGAGGTTCTTGTAAGAAGTGCAGCCCTAAATTTTGAGGTGGCTCTATCTTATTTCTTTTCAATTTTCCCAAGTTATATTCCCTAGACTGGAAGTGCCGTTGGCTCTGTACCTCTGTTGTTTACTTGTTTTAGGAACACAATGCACCCCTCCTGAGAGGCAGTTAGCAATTTATATCCTGCCCATCAGCATAACTAGGCTCCCTGTTCTCCATTGCCTGTCTTGCCTTTCTGGCTTTTACACATTTTGCGGATGTCCCTTTTGACCGGTGGGAAATGATACTTCTTTGTAGTGCAGATTTGCATTGCCCGCCTGCTTGCTTGGCCAAAAAGGGCATAAGCGTTTTCTCCTGAATATATTCAGGTGAAAACGCATACACCCTTTTTGGCCAAGTGCATCATTGTAGAAGTTGTGCCCCTCTTCCTGTGCTTTAAATGTGATTCCAATGTACCTCTTGAAATCTGTTTCCTGCTATTCTGGCTCACGTTCAAGTCCGCCTCGTTGCCTTCCCTCAACAGATATTTGGACGATTGTAGTCCTTTATTACTTTGCCAGTTTGGGAATTGCTGTGCCCCTGAGCTCCATTTTTTAACTCGTTTTTTGTGAGCTGACCGCAAGTCCAAAATTTTGGTTCAGGACCTATACTGGTTCCCGGCGGGTGGCTGAGACTTTGGTTAATTCTTCCTCCTTCCGGGAAATTAGAGTGGCATGTGCCCGTCCAAATGCGTAACAGCTACTCTCTCATTGGTTCTCCCTCTTCCCTTTCATCCTCTGCCAAATTGGCAACTTCTGCGATAGAGAAGGTCAAAGGGGCTGTCTCTCCAATTTGGGAGATTGATAGTAAAGCAGTTGGAAATTGAAACCGGAGCACCAGGAGAGGGACTATTAGTTGAGTTTTAGAAACCTTTTGTATTCACACTGTGTCCATTCTCTAGGTTTCCCGTACATGTTATAGCTGTAGTAATATTCCCTTCATCCTGGAGAGTTGGGACCCTTAGAATGTGTGCCACACATTATTGCTTTAAATGGTCTGCATTTGCTCACCAAATCTCACCAATCCTCTCAGTCCCAAGTGTCCAGCCTTATACCACATCCAGCTGTCATTGTAGATAGTGTCATTCCAGGTTTCATCAGAGCCCCTGAAGGAATTGTAAAGCATTTCCCTGTTTTTTTGTTTTGTTTTTGAAATTCCTTTTTATAGTGGGTTTGAGCTGATTCTCACTGCCATGTTTATGCCAGTCTAGACACACTTGATTCCCTTATGGAGACTTATCAATACATAGGTTTTAAGATTCTTACTAGTCAGATATATTCCTCTTCGAGAAATATGGGGTTTTGAGTCCATTTCCCTGAGGAAAGTGTAGGTCTTGTCTTTTCCGTATTTGGTTTTTGGAACGGTACCTGTACTAATATCAAACTGTGGTTTTATGCATCACCCCGCCCCTCTTTCCCCCTTAAGCAGGCACAAGAGTGTTTTCTAAATGTGAGACTCTGTTCTCTTTCCTAACTCTGTTCATGTGTAACCATGTTTACAGGACCTTCATAAGTGATATCTTATGATAAGATTCTTTTTCTCTGTGACTTATTTCACTTAGAATCATCATACCTGAATCCACTCATTTTGCTGCTACTGGCCTTATAATTTTGATTTCCTGCCTGAGGGATATTCCATCGTACATAAGTAACACAATTTCTTGAACCATTTTTGTCTTTCCTATGATATTTAAGGTGTACCCAAGTTGAGGTTCCTGTAAGTAGTGCAGCACTAAATTTTGCGGTGGCTCTGTCTTATTGATTTTCAGTATTCCCAAGGTATATTCCCTAGACTGGAAATGCCCTTGGCTCTGTTGCTCTGTTGCTTCCTTGTTTTAGGGAAAACAATGCACTCCTCCAGAGAGGCTGTTGGCAATTTACATCCTGCCCCTCAGCATAACTAGGCTCCCTGTTCTCCAGGGCCTGCCTTGCCTTTCTGGTTTTTACACATTTTGTGGATGTCACTTTTGACCGGTGGGAAGTGATACTTCATTGTAGTTCAGATTTGCATTGCCCGCTTGCTTTCTTGGCCAAAATGGACGTATGTGTTTCCTCCTGAATATATTCAGGAGAAAACACATACGGCATTTATGACCAAGTGCATCATTGTTGAAGTTGTGCACCTCTTCCTGTGCTTTAAAGGCGATTCCTATGTACCTCTTGAAATCTGTTTCCTGCTATTCTGGCTCGCTTTCAAGTGCGCCTTGTTGCTTTCCCTGAACAGATTTTTGGACTATTGTGGTCCTTTACTCCTCTGACTGTTTGTGCATTGCTGTGCCCCTAATCTCCATTTTTCAACTCATTTTTTGTGAGCTGACAGCAAGACCAAAATTTTGGTTCAAGACCTATACTGCTTCCCGGCGGGTGGCTTAGAATTTGGTTAACTCTTCTTCCTTCCGGGAAATTAGAGTGACATGTGCCCATCCAAATTCCTAACAGCTACTCTCTCATTGGTTCTCCCGCTTCCCTTTCTTCCTCTGCCAAATTGGCAACCTGTGCGAACCACGAGGTTAAAGGGGCTGTCTTTCCATGTTGGGAGATTGATAGTAAATCTGTTGGAAAGTCAAACCTGAGCACCATGAGAGGGATTATTAGTTTTGTTTTAGTAATCTTTCATATTCACAGTGTGTCTATTCTCTAGGGTTCCCGTACATTTTATAGGTGTAGTAATATTCCCTTCAACCTGGAGAGTTGGGACCCTTGGAATGTGTGCCACACATTATTGCTTTAAATGGTCTGCATATGCTCACCGAATCTGACCAATCCTCTCAGTCCCAAGTGTCCAGGGTTAGGCCACATCCAGCTGTGGTTGTAGATAGGGTTATTCCAGGTTTCATCAGAGCCCTTGAAGGAATTGTAAAGAATTTCCCTGTTTTTGTGTTTTGTTTTTGAAATTCCTTATTATAGTGGGTTTGAGCGGATTCTCACAGCCATGTTTATGGCAGTCAAGACACACTTCATTCCCTTACGGAGACATATCAATACATAGATTTTAAGTTACTTACTAGTCAGATATATACCTCTGCGGGAAATATGGGGTTTTGAGTCCCTTTCACTGAGGAAAGTGTAGGTCTTGTCTATTCCGTAGTTGGTTTTTGGAACCGTACCTGTACTAATATCAAACTCTGGTTTTATGCATCACCCCACCTCTCCTTCCCCCTTAAGCAGGCACAAGAGTGTTTTCTAAATGTGAGGCTCTGTTCTCTTTCCTAACTCAGTTCATGTGTAGCCATGTTTAGAGGACCTTCATAAGTGATATCTTATGATAAATTTATTTTTCTCTGTGACTATTTTCTCTTAGAATCATCGTACCTGAATCCACTCATTTTGCTGCTACTGGCCTTATGACATTGATTTCATGGCTGAGGGATATTACACCGTATGTAAATACCACAATTTTTTGAACCATTTTTGTCTTTTCTGGGATATTTAATGTGTACCCAAGTTGAGGTTCTTGTAAGCAGTGCAGCCCTAAATTTTGGGGTGGCTCTATCTTATTGATTTTCAGTTTTCCCAAGGTATATTCCCTAGACTGTAAGTGCCCTTGGCTCTGTAGCTCTGTTGTTTCCTTTTTTTAGGGAACACAATGCACTCCTCCAGAGAGGCAGTTGGCAATTTACATCCTGCCCATCAGCATAACTAGGCTCCCTGTTCTCCATTGCCAGTCTTGCCTTTCTGGCTTTTACACATTTTGCGGATGTCCCTTTTGACCCCTGGCGAAATGATACTTCAATGTAGTTCAGATTTGCATTGCCCGCTTGCTTGTTTGGCCACAAAGGCCTTATGCGTTTCCTCCTGATTATATTCAGGAGGAAACACATACGCCCTTTTTGGCCAAGTGCATCATTGTCGAAGTTGTGCCCCTCTTCCTGTGCTTTAAAGGCGATTCCTATGTACCTCTTGAAATCTGTTTCCTGCTATTCTGGCTCCCTTTGAAGTCTGCCTCGTTGCCTTCCCTCAACAGATTTTTGGACGATTGTTGTCCTTTATTACTCTGCCAGTTTGTGCATTGTTGTGCCCCTGAGCTCCATTTTTCAACTCTTTTTTTGTGAGCTGACCGCAAGTCCAAAATTTTGGTTCAGGACCTATAATGGTTCCCGGTGGGTGTCTGAGACTTTACTTAATTCTTCTTCCTGCCGGAAAATTAGAATGACATGTGCCGTCCATATGCCTTACAGCTACTCTCTCATTGGTTCTCCCTCTTCCCTTTCATTCTATACCAAATTGGCCACCTGTGCGAACCAGGAGGTTAAATGGGCGGTGTCTATAAGTTGGGAGATTGATAGTATAGCAGTTGGAAAGTCAAACCGGAGCACCAGGAGAGGGATTATTAGTTGAGTTTTAGAAACCTTTCGTATTCACAGTGTGTCCATTCTCTAGGTTTCCCATACATGTTATAGCTGTAGTAATATTCCCTTCCTCCTGTATAGTTGGGACCCTTGGAATGTGTGCCATGCATTATTGCTTTAAAGGGTCTGCATTTGCTCACCGAATCCCACCAATCCTCTCAGTCCCAAGTTTCCAGCCTTATGCCCCATCCAGCTGTCATTTTAGATAGGGTCATTCCAGGTTTCATCAGAGCCCCTGAAGGATTGTAAAGAATTTCCCTGTTTTTTTGTTTTCTTTTGGAAATTCGTTTTTATAATGGGTTTTAGCTGATTCTCACTGCCATGTTTATGCCAGTCTAGACACACTTGATTCCCTTATGGAGATATATCAATACATAGATTTTAAGATTCTTACCAGTCAGATATATTCCTCTGCGGGAAATATGGCGTTTTGAGTCCCTTTCACTGAGGAAAGTGTAGGTCTTGTTTATTCCGTATTTGGTTTTTGGAACGGTACCTGTACTAATATCAAACTCTGGTTCTATGCATCACCCCACCTCTCCTTCCCCCTTAAGCAGGCACAAGAGTGTTTTCTAAATGTGAGGCTCTGTTCTCTTTCCTAACTCAGTTCATGTGTAGCCATGTTTAGCGGACCTTCATAAGTGATATCTTATGATAAATTTATTTTTCTCTGTGACTTATTTCACTTAGAATCATCGTACCTGAATCCACTCATTTTGATGCTACTGGCCTTATGACATTTATTTCATGACTTAGGGATATTACATCGTATGTAAATACAACAATTTTTTGAACCATTTTTGTCTTTCCTGCATATTTAAGGTGTACCCAAGTTGAGGTTCTTGTAAGAAGTGCAGCCCTAAATTTTGAGGTGGCTCTATCTTATTGATTTTCAGTTTTCCCAATTTATATTCCCTAGACTGGAAGTGCCGTTGGCTCTGTACCTCTGTTGTTTACTTGTTTTAGGGAACACAATGCACCCATCCAGAGAGGCAGTTAGCAATTTATATCCTGCCCATCAGCATAACTAGGCTCCCTGTTCTCCATTGCCTGTCTTGCCTTTCTCGCTTTTACACATTTTGTGGATGTCCCATTTGACCGGTGGGAAATGATACTTCTTTGTAGTGCAGATTTGCATTGCCCGCCTGCTTGCTTGGCCAAAAAGGGCATAAGCGTTTTTTCCTGAATATATTCAGGTGAAAACACATACACCCTTTTTGGCCAAGTGCATCATTGTAGAAGTTGTGCCCCTCTTCCTGTGCTTTAAATGTGATTCCAATGTACATCTTCAAATCTGTTTCCTGCTATTCTGGATCGCTTTCAAATCCGCCTCGTTGCCTTCCCTCAAAAGATATTTGGACGATTGTAGTCCTTTATTACTTTGCCAGTTTGTGAATTGCTGTTCCCCTGAGCTCCATTTTTTAACTCGTTTTTTGTGAGCTGACCGCAAGTCCAAAATTTTGGTTCAGGACCTATACTGTTCCCGGCGGGTGGCTGAGACTTTGGTTAATTTTTCCTCCTTCCGGGAAATTAGAGTGACATGTGCCCGTCCAAATGCCTAACAGCTACTCTCTCATTGGATCTCCCTCTTCCCTTTCATCCTCTGCCAAATTGGCAACTTCTGCGATAGAGAAGGTCAAAGGGTCTGTCTCTCCAATTTGGGAGATTGATAGTAAAGCAGTTGGAAATTGAAACCGGAGCACCAGGAGAGGGACTATTAGTTGAGTTTTAGAAACCTTTTGTATTCACACTCTGTCCATTCTCTAGGTTTCCCGTACATGTTATAGGTGTAGTAATATTCCCTTCATCCTGGAGAGTTGGGATCCTTAGAATGTGTGCCACGCATTATTGCTTTAAATGGTCTGCATTTGCTCACCAAATCTCAACAATCCTCTCAGTCCCAAGTGTCCAGCCTTATGCCACATCCAGCTGTCATTGTAGATAGTGTCATTCCAGGTTTCATCAGAGGCTCTGAAGGAATTGTTAAGAATTTCCCTGTTTTTTGTTTTGTTTTTGAAATTCCTTTTTATAGTAGTTTTGAGCTGATTCTAACTGCCATGTTTTTGCCAGTCTAGACACACTTGATTCCTTTATGGAGACTTATCAATACATAGGTTTTAAGATTCTTACTAGTCAGATATATTCCTCTTCGAGAAATATGGGGTTTTGAGTCCATTTCACTGAGGAAAGTGTAGGTCTTGTCTATTCGGTATTTGGTTTTTGGAACGGTACGTGTGCTAATATCAAACTCTGGTTTTATGCATCAGCCCGCATCTCCTTCCCCCCTTAAGCAGACATAAGAGTGTTTTCTAAATGTGAGACTCTGTTCTCTTTCCTAACTCAGTTCATGTGTAGCCATGTTTACAGGACCTTCATAAGTGATAACTTATGATAAGTTTCTTTATCTCTGTGACTTATTTCACTTAGAATCATCGTACCTGAATACACTCATTTTGCTGCTACAGACCTTATAACATTGATTTCATGGCTGAGGTATATTCCATCGTACATAAGTAACACAATATCTTGAACCCTTTGTGTCTTTCCTAGGATATTTATGTTGTACCCAAGTTGAGGTTCTTGTAAGCAGTGCAGCACTAAATTTTGAGGTGGCTCTGTCTTATTGATTTTCAGTATTCCCATGGTATATTCCCTAGACTGGAAGTGCCCTTGGCTCTGTTGCTCTGTTGTTTCCTTGTTTTAAGGAACACAATGCACTCCTTCAGAGAGGCAGTTGGTAACTTACATCCTGCCCATCAGCATAACTAGGCTCCCTGTTCTCCATTGCCTGTCTTGCCTTTCTAGCTTTTACACATTTTGCGGATGTCCCTTTTGACCGGTGGGAAGTGATACTTCATTGTATTTCAGATTTTCATTTCCCGCTTGCTTGCTTGGCCAAAAAGAACCTATGCGTTTTCTCCTCAATATATTCAGGAGAAAACACATACGGCATTTCTGGCCAAGTGCATCATTGTTGAAGTTGTTCCCCTCTTCCTGTGCTTTAAAAGTGATTCCAAAGTACCTCTTGAAATCTGTTTCCTGCTATTCTGGCTCACTTTCAAGTCCGCCTCGTTGCCTTCCCTTAAGAGATTTTTGGACGATTGTTGTCCTTTATTTCTCTGACAGTTTGTGCATTGTTGTGACCCTATGATCCATTTTTCAACTCGTTTTTTGTGAGCTGACCGCAAGTCCAAAATTTTGGTTCAGGGCCTATACTGGTTCCTGGCGCGTGGCTGAGACTTTGGTTAATTCTTCTTCCTTCCAGGAAATTAGAGTGACATGTGACCGTCCAAATGCCTAACAGCTACTCTCTCATTGCTTCTCCCTCTTCCCTTTCATCCTCTGCCAAATTGGCAACCTGTGCGCACCAGGAGGTTAAAGGGGCTGTCTTTCCAAGTTGGGAGATTGATAGTAAAGGAGTTGGAAAGTCAAACCGGAGCACCGGGAGAGAGACTATTAGTTGAGTTTTAGAAACTTTTCATATTCACAGTGTGTCCATTCTCTAGGTTTCCCGTACATGTTATAGCTGTAGTAAAATTCCCTTCAACCTGGAGAGTTGGGACCCTTGGAATGTGTGCCACACATTATTGGTTTAAATGATCTGCAATTGCTCACCGAATCTCACCAATCCTCTCAGTCCCAAGTGTCCAGCCTTATGCCATATCCAGCTGTCGTTGTAGATAGGGTCATTCCAGGTTTCATCAGAGCCCCTGAAGGAATTGTAAAGAATTTCTCTGTTTTTTTGTTTTGTTTTTGAAATTCCTTTTTATAGTGGGTTTGAGCTGATTCTCACTGCCATGTTTATGGCAGTCAAGACAAACTTGTTTCCCTTACGGAGACATATCAATACATAGGTTTTAAGATTCTTATCAGTCAGATATATTCCTCTGCGGGAAATATGGGGTTTTGAGTCCCTTGCACTGAGGAAAGTGTAGGTCTTGTCTATTCCGTATTTGGTTTTTGGAACGGTACCTGTACTAATATCAAACTCTGGTTTTATGCATCACCCCTCCTCTCCTTCCCCCTTAAGCAGGCATAAGACTTTTTTCTAAATGTGAGACTCTGCTCTCTTTCCTAACTCAGTTCATGTGTAGCCATGTTTACAGGACCTTCATAAGTGATATCTTATGATAAGTTTCCTTTTCTCTGTAACTTATTTCACTTAGAATCATCGTACCTGAATACACTCATTTTGAAGCTACTGGCCTTATGACATTGATTTCATGGCTGATGGATATCCCATCGTACGTAAGTACCACAATTTCTTGAACCATTTTTGTCTTTCCTGGGATATTTAAGGTGTACGCAAGTTGTCGTTCTTATAAGCAGTGCAGCCCTAAATTTTGTGGTGGCCCTGTCTTATTGATTTTCAATTTTCCCAATGTATATTCCCTAGACTGGAAGTGCCCTTGGCTCTGTTGCTCTGTTGTTTCCTTCTTTTAGGGAACACAATGCACTCCTCCAGAGAGGCAGTTGGCAATTTACATTCTGCCCATCATCATAACTAGGCTCCCTGTTCTCCAGGGCCTGTCTTGCCTTTCTGGTTATTACACATTTTGCAGATGTCCCATTTGACCGGTGGGAAGTGATACTTCATTGTTGTTCAGATTTTGGTTGCCCGCTTGCTTGCTTGGCCAAAAAGGACGTATGCGTTTTCTCCTTAATATATTCAGGATAAAACACATACACACTTGCTGGCCAAGTGCATCATTGTCGAAGTTGTGCCCCTCTTCCTGTGCTTTAAAGGCGATTCCAATGTACCTCTTGAAATCTGTTTCCTGCTATTCTGGCTCGCTTTCAAGTCCGCCTTGTTGCCTTCCCTCAACATATTTTCGGACGATTGTTGTCCTTTATTACTCTGCCAGTTTGTGCATTGTTGCGCCCCTGAGCTTCATTTTTCAACTCGTTTTTTGGGAGCTGACTGCAAGTCCAAAATTCTGGTTCAGGACCTATAATGGTTCCCGGCTGGTGTTTGAAACTTTGGTTAATTATTCTTCCTGCTGGAAAATTAGAAGGACATGTGCCGTCCAAATGCCTAGCAGCTACTCGCTCATTGGTTCTCCCTCTTCCCTTTCATTCTCTACCAAATTGGCCACCTGTGCGAACCAGGAGGTTAAATGGGCTGTCTCTCCAAGTTGGGAGATTGATAGTAAAGCAGTTGGAATGTCAAACCGGAGCAGCAGGAGAGGGATTATTAGTTTAGTTTTAGAAACCTTTCGTATTCACAGTGTGTCCATTCTCTAGATTTCCCGTACATGTTATATCTGTAGTAATATTCCCTTCATCCTGTAGAGTTGGGAACCTTTGAATGTGTGCCATGCATTATTGCTTTAAAGGGTCTGCATTTGCTCACCGAATCTCACCAATCCTCTCAGTCCCAAGTGTCCAGCCTTATGCCACATCCAGCTGTCGTTTTAGATAGGGTCATTCCAGGTTTCATCAGAGCCCCTGAAGGATTGTAAAGCATTTCCCTGTTTTTTTGTTTTGTTTTTGAAATTCCTTTTTATAGTGGGTTTGAGCTGATTCTCACTGCCATGTTTATGCCAGTCTAGACACACTTGATTCCCTTATGGAGACTTACCAATACATAGGTTTTAAGATTCTTACTAGTCAGATATATTCCTCTTCGAGAAATATGGGGTTTTGAGTCCATTTCACTGAGGAAAGTGTAGGTCTTGTCTATTCCGTATTTGGTTTTTGGAACGGTACCTGTAATAATATCAAACTCTGGTTTTATGCATCACCCCACCTCTCTTTCCCCCTTAAGCAGGCACAAGAGTGTTTTCTAAATGTGAGACTCTGTTCTCTTTCCTAACTCAGTTCATGTGTAGCCATGTTTACAGGACCTTCATAAGTGATATCTTATGATAAGATTCTTTTTCTCTGTGACTTATTTCACTTAGAATCATCATACCTGAATCCACTCATTTTGCTGCTACTGGCCTTATAATTTTGATTTCATGCCTGAGGGATATTCCATCGTACATAATTAACACAATCTCTTGAACCATTTTTGTCTTTCCTATGATATTTAAGGTGTACCCAAGTTGAGGTTCCTGTAAGCAGTGCAGCACTAAATTTTGCGGTGGCTCTGTCTTATTGATTTTCAGTATTCCCAAGGTATATTCCCTAGACTGGAAGTGCCCTTGGCTCTCTTGCTCTGTTGCTTCCTTGTTTTAGGGAAAACAATGCACTCCTCCAGAGAGGCAGTTGGCAATTTACATCCTGCCCTTCAGCATAAATAGGCTCCCTGTTCTCCAGGGCCTGCCTTGCCTTTCTGGTTTTTACACATTTTGTGGATGTCACTTTTGACCGGTGGGAAGTGATACTTCATTGTAGTTCAGATTTGCATTGGCCGCTTGCTTGCTTGGACAAAATGGACGTATGTGGTTTCTCCTGAATATATTCAGGAGAAAACACATACGGCATTTCTGACCAAGTGCATCATTGTTGAAGTTGTGCCCCTCTTCCTGTGCTTTAAAGGCGATTCCAATGTACCTCTTGAAATCTGTTTCCTGCTATTCTGGCTCGCTTTCAAGTGCGCCTTGTTGCTTTCCCTCAACAGATTTTTGGACTATTGTTGTCCTTTACTCCACTGACTGTTGTGCATTGCTGTGCCCCTAATCTCCATTTTTCAGCTCATTTTTTGTGAGCTGACATCAAGACCAAAATTTTGGTTCAAGACCTATACTGCTTCCCGGCGGGTGGCTTAGACTTTGGATAATTCTTCATGCTTCCGGGAAATTATAGTGACATGTGCCCATCCAAATTCCTAACAGCTACTCTCTCATTGGTTCTCCCTCTTCCCTTTCATCCTCTGCCAAATTGGCAACATGTGCGAACCAGCAGGTTAAAGGGGCTGTCTTTCCATGTTGGGAGATTGATAGTAAATCTGTTGGAAAGTCAAACCTGAGCACCAGGAGAGGGATTATTAGTTTTGTTTTAGTAATCTTTCATATTCACAGTGTGTCCATTCTCTAGGGTTCCCGTACATGTTATAGGTGTAGTAATATTCCCTTCAACATGGAGAGTTGGGACCCTTGGAATGTGTGCCACACATTATTGCTTTAAATGGTCTGCATATGCTCACCGAATCTGACCAATCCTCTCAGTCCCAAGTGTCCAGGCTTATGCCACATCCAGCTGTGGTTGTAGATAGTGTCATTCCATGTTTCATCAGAGCACTTGAAGAAATTGTAAAGAATTTCCCTGTTTTTGTGTTTTGTTTTTGAAATTCCTTTTTATAGTGGGTTTGAGCGGATTCTCACTGCCATGTTTATGGCAGTCAAGACACACTTCATTCCCTTACAGAGACATATCAATACATAGGTTTTAAGTTTCTTAATAGTCAGATATATACCTCTGCGGGAAATATGGGGTTTTCAGTCCCTTTCACTGAGGAAAGTGTAGGTCTTTTCTATTCCGTATTTGGTTTATGTACTAATATCAAACTCTGGTTTTATGCATCACCCCTCCTCTCATTCCCCCTTAAGCAGGCATAAGAGTGTTTGCTAAATGTGAGACTCTGTTCGCTTTCCTAACTCAGTTCATGTGTAGCCATGTTTACAGGACCTTCATAAGTGATATCTTATGATAAGTTTCTTTTTCTCTGTGACTTATTTCACTTAGAATCATCGTATCTCAATCCACTAATTTTCCTGCTACTGGCCTTATGACATTGATTTCATGGCTGACTGATATTCCATCGTACATAAGTAACACAATTTCTAGAACCATTTTTGTCTTTCCTGGGATATTTAAGGTGTACCCAAGTTGAGGTTCTTGTAAACAGTGCAGCCATAAATTTTGCGGTGGCTGTGTCTTGTTGATTCTCAGTTTTCCCAAGGTATACTCCCTAGACTTGTAGTGCCCTAGGCTCTGTAGATCTGTTGTTTCCTTGTTTTAGGGAACACAGTGCACTCCTCCAGAGAGGCAGTTGGCAATATACATCCTGTCCATCAGCATTACTAGGCTCCCTGTTCTCCAGGGCCTATCTTGCCTTTCTGGATTTTACATCTTCTGCAGATGTCCCTATTGACCAGTGGGAAGTGATACTTCATTGTAGTGCAGATTTGCATTGCCTGCTTGCTTGCTTGGCCAAAAAGTGCTTATGCGTTTTCTCCTGAATATATTCAGGAGAAAACGCATAAGCCCTTTTTGACCAAGTGCATCATTGTCGAAGTTGTGCCCCTATTCCTGTGCTTTAAAGGCGATTCCAATGTACCTCTTGAAATCTGTTTCCTGCGAATCTGGCTCGCTTTCAATCCGCCTCGTTGCCTTCCCTAAACAGATTTTCGGACGATTGTTGTCCTTTACTTCTCTGCCAGTTTGTGCATTGCTGTGCCCCTGAGCTCCATTTTTCAACTCCTTTTTTGTGAGCTGACCGCAAGTCTAAAATTTTGGTTCAGGACCTATACTGGTTCCCGGCGGGTGTCTGAGACTTTGATTAATTCTTTTTCCTGCCGGGAAATTAGAATGACATGTGCACGTCCAAATGCCTAACAGCTACTCTCTCATTGGTTCTCCCTCTTCCCTTTCATCCTCTACAATATTGGCCACCTGTGAGAACCAGGAGGTTAAAGGGGCTGTCTCTCCAAGTTGGGTGATTGATAGTAAAGCAGTTGGAAAGTCAAACCGGAGCACCAGGAGAGGGATTATTAGTTGAGTTTTAGAAACCCTTCGTATTCACAGTGTGTCCATTCTCTAGGTTTCCCGTGCATGTTATAGATGTAGTAATATTACCTACAACCTGGAGAGTTGGGAACCTTGCAATGTGTGCCACGTGTTATTGCTTTAAATGGTCTGCATTTGCTCACCGAAACTCACCAATCCTCTCAGTCCCAAGTGTCCAGCCTTATGCCACATCCAGCTGTCCTTGTAGATAGGGTCATTCCAGGTTTCATCAGAGCCCCTGAAGGAATTGTAAAGAATTTCCCTGTTTTTTTGTTTTGTTTTTGAAAGTCCTTTTTATAGTGGGTTTGAACTGATTTTCACTTCCGTGTTTATGCCAGTCTAGACAAACTTGATTCCCTTACGGTGACATATCAGTACATAGGTTTTAATATTCTTATCAGTCAGATATATTCCTCTGCGGGCAATATGGGGTTTTGAATCCCTTTCACTGAGGAAAGTGTATGTCTTGTATATTCCGAATTTGGTTTTTGGAACGGTAGCTGTACTAATATCAAACTCTGGTTTTATGCATCACCCCACCTCTGCTTCCCCCTTAAGCAGGCATAAGAACTTTTTCTAAATGATAGACTCTGTTCTCTTTCCTAACTCATTTCATGTGTAGCCACGTTTACGGGACCTTCATAAGTGATATCTTATGATAAGTTTCTTTTTCTCTGTGACTTATTTCACTTACAATCATCGTACCTGAATACACTCATTTTGAAGCTACTGGCCTTATGACATTGATTTCATGGCTGACTGATATTCCATCGTACCTAAGTAAAACAATTTCTTGAACCATTTTTGTCTTTCCTGGGATATTTAAGGTGTACGCAAGTTGACGTTCTTGTAAGCAGTGCAGCCCTAAATTTTGCGGTGGCACTGTCTATTGATTTTCAGTTTTCCCAAGGTATATTCCCTAGACTGGAAGTGCCCTTTGCTCTGTTGCTCTGTTGTTTCCTTCTTTTAGGGAACACAATGCACTCCTCCAGAGAGGCTGTTGGCAATTTATATGCTGCCCATCATCATAACTAGGCTCCCTGTTCTCCAGGGCCTGTCTTGCCTTTCTGTTTTTTACACATTTTGCGGATGTCCCTTTTGACCGGTGGGAAGTGATACTTCATTGTAGTTCAGATTTGCGTTGCCCGCTTGCTTGCTTGGCCAAAAAGGACGTACACGTTTTCTCCTTAATATATTCAGGAGAAAACACATACACTCTTGCAGGCCAAGTGCATCATTGTCGAAGTTGTGCCCCTCTTCCTGTGCTTTAAAGGCGATTCCAATGTACCTCTTGAAATCTCTTTCCTGCTATTCTGGCTCGCTTTCAAGTCCGCCTCGTTGCCTTCCCTCAACAGATTTTTGGACGATTGTTGTCCTTTATTACTCTGCCAGTTTGTGCATTGTTATGCCCCTGAGCTCCATTTTTCAACTCTTTTTTTTTGAGCTGACCGCAAGTCCAAAATTTTGGTTCAGGACCTATACTGGTCCCCAGCGGGTGTCTGAGACTTTCGTTAATTCTTCTTCCTGCCGGAAAATTAGAATGACAGGTGCCGTCCAAATGCCTAACAGCTAATCTCTCATTGGTTCTCCCTCTTCCCTTTCATTCTATACCAAATTGGCCACCTGTGCGAACCAGGAGGTTAAATGGGCGGTGTCTACAAGTTGGGAGATTGATAGTTTAGCAGTTGGAAAGTCAAAGCGGAGCACCAGGAGAGGGATTATTAGTTGAGTTTTAGAAACCTTTCGTATTCACAGTGTGTCCATTCTCTAGGTTTCCCGTACATGTTATAGCTGTAGTAATATTCCCTTCATCCTGTAGAGTTGGGACCCTTGGAATGTGTGCCACGCATTATTGCTTTAACGGGTCTGCATTTGCTCACCGAATCTCACCAATCCTCTCAGTCCCAAGTGTCCAGCCTTATGCCACATCCAGCTGTTGTTGTAGATAGGGTCATTCCAGGTTTCATCAGAGCCCCTGAAGGAATTGTAAAGAATTTCCCTCTTTTTTTGTTTTCTTTTTCATATTCGTTTTTATAATGGGTTTTAGCTGATTCTCACTGCCATGTTTATGCCAGTCTAGACACACTTGATTCAATTACGGAGACATATCAATACATAGATTTTAAGATTCTTACCAATCAGATATATTCCTCTGCGGGAAATATGGCGTTTTGAGTCCCTTTCACTGAGGAAAGTGTAGGTCTTTTCCATTCCGTATTTGGTTTTTGGAACGGTACCTGTACTAATATCACACTCTGGTTTTATGCATCACCCCACCTCTCCTTCCCCCTTAAGCAGGCACAAGAGTGTTTTCTAAATGTGAGGCTCTGTTCTCTTTCCTAACTCAGTTCATGTGTAGCCATGTTTAGAGGACCTTCATAAGTGATATCTTATGATAAATTTATTTTTCTCTGTGACTATTTTCACTTAGAATCATCGTACCTGAATCCACTCATTTTGCTGCTACTGGCCTTATGACATTGATTTCATGGCTGAGGGATATTACACCGTATGTAAATACCACAATTTTTTGAACCATTTTTGTCTTTCCTGGGATATTTAATGTGTATCCAAGTTGAGGTTCTTGTAAGCAGTGCAGCCCTAAATTTTGGGGTGGCTCTATCTTATTGATTTTCAGTTTTCCCAAGGTATATTCCCTAGACTGTAAGTGCCCTTGGCTCTGTAGCTCTGTTGTTTCCTTTTTTTAGGGAACACAATGCACTCCTCCAGAGAGGCAGTTGCAATTTACATCCTGCCCATCAGCATAACTAGGCTCCCTGTTCTCCATTGCCAGTCTTGCCTTTCTGGCTTTTACACATTTTGCGGATGTCCCTTTTGACCCCCGGCGAAATGATACTTCAATGTAGTTCAGATTTGCATTGCCCGCTTGCTTGTTTGGCCACAAAGGCATATGCGTTTCCTCCTGATTATATTCAGGAGGAAACACATACGCCCTTTTTGGCCAAGTGCATCATTGTCGAAGTTGTGCCCCTCTTCCTGTGCTTTAAAGGCGATTCCTATGTACCTCTTGAAATCTGTTTCCTGCTATTCTGGCTCGCTTTGAAGTCTGCCTCGTTGCCTTCCCTCAACAGATATTTGGACGATTGTTTTCCTTTATTACTCTGCCAGTTTGTGAATTGCTGTGCCCCTGAGCTCCATTTTTCAACTCGTTTTTTGTGAGCTGACCGCAACTCCAAAATTTTGGTTCAGCACCTATACTGGTTCCCGGCGGGTGGCTGAGACTTTGTTTAATTCTTGTTCCTGCCGGGAAATTAGAATGACTTGTGCCCGTCCAAATGCCTAACAGCTACTCTCTCATTGGTTCTCCCTCTTCCCTTTCATCCTCTGCCAAATTGGCAACCTGTTCGAACCAGGAGGTTAAAGGGGCTGTCTCTCCAAGTTGGGAGATTGATAGTAAAGCATTTGGAAATTCAAACCAGAGCACCAGGAGAGGGACTATTCGTTGAGTTTTAGAAACGTTTTATATTCACACAGTGTCCATTCTCTACGTTTCCCGTACATGTTATAACTGTAGTAATATTCCCTACAACCTGGAGAGTTGGGACCCTTGGAATGTGTGCCACGCATTATTGCTTTAAATGGTCGATATTTGCTCACCAATCCTCTCTGTCCCAAGTGTCCAGCCTAATGCCACATCCAGCTGTCATTGTAGATAGTGTCATTCCAGGTTTCATCAGAGGCTCTGAAGGAATTGTTAAGAATTTCCCTGTTTTTTTGTTTTGTTTTTGAAATTCCTTTTTATAGTAGTTTTGAGCTGATTCTCACTGCCATGTTTATGCCTGTCTAGACACACTTGATTCCCTTATGGAGACTTATCAATACATAGGTTTTAAGATTCTTACTAGTCAGATATATTCCTCTGCGAGAAATATGGGGTGTTGAGTCCATTTCACTGAGGAAAGTGTGGGTCTTGTCTATTCGGTATTTGGTTTTTGGAACGGTACGTGTGCTAATATCAAACTCTGGTTTTATGCATCAGGCCTCATCTCCTTCCCCCCTTAAGCAGACATAAGAGTGTTTTCTAAATGTGAGACTCTGTTCTCTTTCCTAACTCAGTTCATGTGTAGCCATGTTTACAGGACCTTCATAAGTGATATCTTATGATAAGTTTCTTTTTCTCTTGACTTATTTCACTTAGAATCATCGTACCTGAATACACTCATTTTGCTGCTACAGGCCTTATAACATTGACTTCATGGCTGAGGTATATTCCATCGTACATAAGTAACACAATATCTTGAACCGTTTTTGTCTTTCCTAGGATATTTAAGTTGTACCCAAGTTAGGTTCTTGTAAGCAGTGCAGCACTAAATTTTGAGGTGGCTCTGTCTTATTGATTTTCAGTATTCCCATGGTATATTCCCTAGACTGGAAGTGCCCTTGGCTCTGTTGCTCTGTTGTTTCCTTGTTTTAAGGAACACAATGCACTCCTTCAGAGAGGCAGTTGGTAATTTACATTCTGCCCATCAGCATAACTAGGCTCCCAGTTCTCCATTGCCTGTCTTGCCTTTCTAGCTTTTACACATTTTGCGGATGTCCCTTTTGACCGGTGGGAAGTGATACTTCATTGTAGTTCAGATTTTGGTTGCCCGCTTGCTTGCTTGTCCAAAAAGGACGTACGCGTTTTCTCCTTAATATATTCAGGAGAAAACACATACGGCATTTCTGGCCAAGTGCATCATTGTCGAAGTTGTGGCCCTCTTCCTGTGCTTTAAAGGCGATTCCAATGTACCTCTTGAAATCTGTTTCCTGCTATTCTGGCTCGCTTTCAAGTCCGCCTCGTTGCCTTCCCTCAACAGATTTTCGGACGATTGTTGTCCTTTATTACTCTGCCAGTTTGTGCATTGTTGCGCCCCTGAGCTCCATTTTTCAACTCGTTTTTTGGGAGCTGACCGCAAGTCCAAAATTTTGGTTCAGGACCTATACTGGTTCCCGGCGGGTGTTTGAAACTTTGGTTAATTATTCCTCCTGCTGGAAAATTAGAAGGACATATGCCGTCCAAATGCCTAGCAGCTACTCGCTCATTGGTTCTCCCTCTTCCCTTTCATTCTCTACCAAATTGGCCACCTGTGCGAACCAGGAGGTTAAATGGGCTGTCTCTCCAAGTTGGGAGATTGATAGTAAAGCTGTTGGAAAGTCAAACCGGAGCACCAGGAGAGGGATTATTAGTTGAGTTTTAGAAACCTTTCGTATTCACAGTGTGTCCATTCTCTATGTTTCCTGTACATGTTATAGCTGTAGTAATATTCCCTTCAACCTGGAGATTTGGGTCCTTTGGAATGTGTGCCACGTGTTATTGCTTTAAATGGTCTGCATTTGCTCACCGAATCTCACCACTCCTCTCAGTCCCAAGTGTCCAGCCTTATGACACATTCAGCTGTCATTGTAGATAGGGTCATTCCAGGTTTCATCAGAGCCCCTGAAGGAATTGTAAAGAATTTCTCTGTTTTATTGTTTTGTTTTTGAAATTCCTTTTTATAGTGGGTTTGAGCTGATTCTCAATGCCATGTTTATGGCAGTCAAGAGACACTTCATTCCCTTACGGAGACATATCAATACATAGGTTTTAAGTTTCTTACTAGTTAGATATATACCTCTGCGGGAAATATGGGGTTTTGAGTGCCTTTCACTGAGGAAAGTATAGGTTTTTTCTATTCCATAGTTGGTTTTTGGAATGGTACATGTACTGATATCAAACTCTGGTTTTATGCATCACCCCTCCTCTCCTTCCCCCTTAAGCAGTCATAAGAGTGTTTTCTAAATATGAGACTCTGTTCTCTTTCCTAACTCAGTTCATGTGTAGCCATGTTACAGTACCTTCATAATTGATATCTTATGATAAGTTTCTTTTTCTCTGTGACTTATTTCACTTACAATCATCGTACCTGAATCCACACATTTTACTTCTAATGGCCTTATGACATTGATTTCGTGGCTGAGGGATATTCCATCGTACGTAAGTACCACAATTTCTTGAACCATTTTTGTCTTTCCTGGGATATTTAAGGTGCACCCAAGTTGAGGTTCTTGTAAGCAGTGCAGCCCTGAATTCTGGGGTGGCTCTGTCTTATTGATTTTCAGTTTTCCCAAGGTATCTTCTCTAGACTGGAAGTGCCTTTGGCTCTGTAACTCTGTTGTTTACTTGTTTTAGGGAACACAATGCACTCCTCCAGAGAGGCAGTTGGCAATTTATATCCTGCCCATCAGCATAACTAGTATCCCTGTTTTTCAGGGCCTGTCTTGTCTTTCTTTTTTTTACAGATTTTGCCGATGTCCCTTTTGACCGGTGGGAAGTGATACTTCTTTGTAGTGCAAATTTGCATTGCCCGGTTGCTTGCTTGGCCAAAAAGGTCGTATGCATTTTCTCCTGAATATATTCAGGAGAAAATGCATACGCCCTTTTTGGCCAAGTGAATCATTGTCGAAGTTGTGCCCCTCTTCTGGTGTTTTAAAGGTGATTCCAATGTACCTCTTGAAATCTGTTTCCTGCTATTTTGGCTCGCTTTCAAGTCCGCCTCATTGCCTTCCCTCAACAGATTTTTGGACGATAGTTGTCCTTTATTACTCTGTCAGTTTGTGAATTGCTGGGCCTCTGAGCTCCATTTTTCAACTAGTTTCTGTGAGCTGACCACAAGTCCACAATTTTGGTTCAGGACCTATACTGGTTCTCGGCGGGTGGCTGAGAGTTTGGTTAATTCTTCTTCCTGCCGGGAAATTAGAGTGACATGTGCCCTTCCAAATGCCTAACAGCTACTCTCTCATTGGTTCTACCTCTTCCCTTTCAGCCTCTGCCAAATTGGCAAGCTGTGCGAACCAGGAGGTTAAAGGGGCTGTCTAAACAATTTGGGAGATTGATAGTAAAGCAGTTGGAAAGTCACACCGGAGCACCAGGTGAGGGATTGTTAGTTGAGTTTTAGAAACCTTTCGTATTCACAGTGTGTCCATTCTCTAGGTTTCCCGTACATTTTATAGCTGTAGTAATATTCCCTTCAACCTGGAGAGTTGGGATTCTTGGAATGTGTGACACGCATTATTGCTTTAAGTTGTCTGCATTTGCTCACCGAATCTCACCAATCCTCTCAGTCCCAAGTGTCCAGCCTTATGCCACATCCAGCTGTCGTTGTAGATAGGGTCATTCCAGTTTTCATCAGAGCCCCTGAAGGAATTGTAAAGAATTTCCCTGTTTTTTGTTTTGTTTTTGAAATTCCTTTATATAGTGGGATAGAGCTGATTCTCACTGCCATGTTTATGCCAGTCTACACACTCTTGATTCCCTTGTGGAGACATATCAATACATAGTTTTTAAGATTATTACTAATCAGATATATTCCTCTGCGGGAAATATGGTGTTTGGAGTCCCTTTCACTGAAGAAGGTGTAGGTCTTTTCTAATCCGTAATTGGTTTTTGGAACGGTACCTGCACCAATATCAAACTCTGGTTTTATGCATCACCCCAAATCTCCTTCCCCTTAAGCAGGCATAAGAGTGTTTTCTAAAAGTAAGACACTGTTCTCTTTCCAAACTCAGTTCATGTGTAGCCATGTTTACAGGACCTTCATAAGTGATTTCTTATGATAAGTTTCTTTTTCTCTGTGACTTATTTAACTTAGATTCATCGTACCTGAATCCAATCATTTTGCTGCTACTGGCCTTATGACATTTATTTCGTGGCTGAGGGATATTCCATCGTACGTAAGTAACACAATTTCTTGAACCATTTTTGTCTTTCATGGGATATTTAAGGTGTATCCAAGTTGAGGTTCTTGTAAGCTGTGCAGCCCTAAATTTTGTGTTGGCTCTGTCTTATTGATTTTCAGTTTTCCCAAAGTATCTCCGCTAGACTAAAAGTGTCCCTGGCTCTGTAGCTCTGTTGTTTACTTGTTTTAGGGAACACAATGCACTCCTCCAGAGAGGCAGTTGGCAATTTACATCCTGCCCATCAGCATAACTAGGCTCCCTGTTCTCCAGGGCCAGTCTTGTCTTTCTGTTTTTTAAACATTTTGCGGATGTCCCTTTTGACCGGTGGGAAGTGATACTTCTTTGTAGTGCAGATTTGCATTGCCCGCTTCCTTGCTTGGCCAAAAAGGGTGTATGCGTTTTCTCCTGAATATATTCAGGAGAAAACGCATACACCCTTTTTGGCCAAGTGCATCATTGTCGATGTTGTGCCCCTCTTCCTCTTCTTTAAAGGAGATACCAATGTACCCCTTTAAATCTGTTTCCTGCTATTCTGGCTCGCTTTGAAGTCCGCCTCGTTGCCTTCCCTCAACAAATTTTTGGAAGAATGTTGTCCTTTATTACTCTGCCAGTTTGTGAATTGCTGTGCCCCTGAGTTCCATTTTTCTACTCGTTTCTTGTCAGCTGACCGCAAGTCCAAAATTTTGGTTCAGGACCTATACTTGTTCCTGGCGGGTGGCTGAGACTTTGGTTAATTCTTCTTCCTGCAGGGAAAGTAGAGTGACATGTGCCCGTCCAAATGCCTAACAGCTACTCTCTCATTGGTTCTCCCTCTTCCCTTTCATCCTCTGTCAAATTGGCAACCTGGGTGAACCAGGAGGTTAAAGGGGCTGTCTCTCCATGTAGGGTGATTGATAGTAAAGCAGTTGGAAAGTCAAACTGGAGCACCAGGAGAATGACTATTAGTTGAGATATAGAAAGATTTCGTATTCACAGTGTGTCGATTCTCTAGGTTTCCCATACATGTTATAGCTGAAGTAATATTCCCTTTAATCTGTAGAGTTGGGACCCTTGGAATGTGTGCCACACGTTATTGCTTTAAATGTTATGCATTTGCTCACCGAATCTCACCAATCCTCTCAGTCCCAAGTGTCCAGCCTTATGCCACATACAGCTGTCATTGTAGATAGGGTCATTCCAGGTTTCATCAGAGCCCCTGAAGGAATTGTAGAGAGTTTCCCAGTTTTTTTGTTTTGAATTTGAAATTCCTTTTATAGTGGGTTTGAGCTGATTCTCACTGCCATGTTTATGTCAGTCAAGACACACTTCATTCCCTTATGGTGACATATCAATACATAGGTTTTAAGTTTCTTAGTAATCAGATATATACCTCTGCGGGAAACATGGGGTTTTGAGTCCCTTTCACTGAGGCAAGTGTAGGTCTTTTCTATTCCATAGTTGGTTTTTGGAACGGTACATGTACTAATATCAAACTCTGGTTTTATGCATCACCCCACCTCTCCTTCCCCCTTAAGCAGGCATAAGAGTGTTTTCTAAATGTGAGACTGTTCTCTTTCCTAACTCAGTTCATGTGTAGCCAGGTTTACAGGACCTTCATAAGTGATTTCTTATGATAAGTTTCTTTTTCTCTGTGACTTATTTAACTTAGAATCATCGTACCTGAATCCAATCATTTTGCTGCTACTGGCCTTATGACATTGATTTCATGGCTGACTGATATACCATCGTACGTAAGTACCACAATTTCTTGAACCATTTTTGTCTTTCCTGGGATATTTATGGTGTACCCAAGTTGAGGTTCTTGTAAGCAGTGCAGCCCTAAATTTTCGGTGGCTCTGTCTTATTTATTTTCATTTTCCCCAAATTATATTCCCTAGACAGGAAGTGCCATTGGCTCTTTAGCTCTGTTGTTTCCTTGTTTTAGGGAACACAATGCACTCCTCCAGAGAGGCAGTTGGCAATTTACATCCTGCCCACCAGCATAACTAGGCTCCCTTTTCTCCAGGGCCTGTCTTGCCTTTCTGGTTTTTACAGATTTTGCGGATGTCCCTTTTGACCGGTGGGAAGTGATACTTCATTGTAGTGTAGATATGCATTGCCCGCTTGCATGCTTGGCCAAAAAGGGCGTATGCGTTTTCTCCTGAATATATTCAGGAGAAAACACATACGCCCTTTTCGGCCAAGTGCATCATTGTCGAAGTTTTGCCCCTCTTCCTGTGCTTTAAAGTCGATTCCAATGTACCTCGTGAAATCTGTTTCCTTCCATTCTGGCTCACTTTGGAGTCCGCCTCGTTGCCTTCCCTCAATAGATTTTTGGACGATTTTTGTCCTTTATTACTCTGACAGTTTGTGCTTTGTTTTGCCCCAAATCTCCATTTTTCAACTCGTTTTTATTGACCTGACCGCAAGTCCAAAATTTTGGTTCAGGACCTATACTTGTTCCTTGCGGGTGGCTGAGACTTTGGTTAATTCTTCTTCCTGCCGGGAAATTTGAGAAACATATGCCCGTCCAAATGCCTAACAGCTACTCTCTCATTGGTTCTCCCTCTTCCCTTTCATCCTCTGCCAAATTGGCAACCTGTGCGAATCAGGAGGTTAATGGGGCTGTTTTTCCAAGTTGGGAGATTGATAGTAAAGCAGTTGGAAAGTCAAACCGGAGCACCAGGAGAGGGACTATTTGTTGAGTTTTAGAAACCATTCGTATTCACATTGTGTCCATTCTCTAGGTTTCCTGTACATGTTATAGCTGTAGTAAAATTCCCTTTAACCTGTATAGTTGGGAACCTTGGAATGTGTGCCACGCGTTATTGCTTTAAATGGTCTGCATTTGCTCACCGAATCTCACCAATCCTCTCAGTCCCAAGTGTCAAGCCTTATGCCACATCCAGCTGTCGTTGTAGATAGGGTCATTCCAGGTTTCATCAGAGACCCTGAAGGAATTGTAAAGAATTTCCCAGTTTTTTTTTGTTTTGTTTTTGAAATTCCTTTTTATAGTGGTTTTGAGTTTATTCTCACTGCCATGTTTATGCCAATCTAGACACACTTGATTCCCTTTCAGAGACATATCGATACATAGGTTTTAAGATTCTTACTACTTTGATATATTCCTCTGCGGGGAATATGGGTGTTCAGTCCCGTTCACTGAGGAAGGAGTAGGTCTTGTCTATTCTGTATTTGGATTATGGAACGGTACCTGTGCTAATATCAAACTCTGGTTTTGTACATCTCCCCACCTCTCTTTCCCCTTAAGCAGGCATAAGTATGTTTTCTCCATGTGAGACACTGTTCTCTTTCCTAATTCAGTTCATATGTAGCCATGTTTACATTTCCTTCATAAGTGATATCTTATGTCAGAATGCTCCATGGCTCTTGTCATCATGATGCTCTATGATGCTCTTCATCACAATTATCCATGGTCTTCTCATCACAATGATCCACAGTCTTGCCATCACATTGCTCCATACCCTGATCATCACAATGCTCCTTTACCTTTGTCATCACAATCGTCCATGACACGTGTCATCACAATGCTCCATGTTATTGGCAACACAATGGACCATGACATATGTCATCACAATGATCCCTGACACCTGTCTTCACTATAGTCCATGACGTTGTCATCACAATGTTCCATGCTCTTTTCATCACAATGCACCATGCCCACTGTCATCACAATAATCCATGAAATTTGTGAGAACAATGCTCCATGCCCCTGTCATCACTATGCTCCGTGACTCCATTCATCACAATGCTTCATGATATTTGTCATCACAATGTTCAATGTCCTCGTCATCACAAGGCTCTGTGACCTGTGTAACCACAATGCACCATGAACTTCTCATCACAATGCTCCATACCTTTTTCAGCACAACACTCAATGACACTTGTCATCACAATGCTCCATGCGCTTGTCAGCAAAATGCTCCACCAGCTTGTCATCACAATGCTCCATGCACTTCTCATCAAAATGCTCTGTCACCACTGATATCACAATGTTCCATCACTGGTCATCACAATACGCCCTCATCCTTGTCATCACACTGTTCCATGACCGCTATCATCACAATACTACATGCCCTTATCATCACAGGGCTCCATGACACCCGACATCACAAATCTCCATAACCCATGTCATCAAAATGCTCCATGTCCTTTTTCGTCACAATGCTCCATGACCCCTTACCTCACCATGCTCCATAACCCATATCATCAAAATGCTCCATGACCTTTGTCATCACAAATCTCCATGACGCTTGTCATCACAATGCTCGATTACCTTCTCATAACAATGCTCCATGCCCTTGTCATTACAGTCCTCCATGAACCCTGTACCACAGTGTTCTGGGCCCTTGTCATCACAATGCGCCAGGCCCACTCTCATCACAATAATCCATGAAATATTTCAGAGCAGTGCCCCATGGCCTTGTCATCACAATGTTCCATTACCCCTGTCATAACAATGCTCCATGACCCCTGTCATCACAATGCACCGTGCCCATCACCATAATATTTCATGCTATTGTCATCAAAATGAAATCAAAATGCTCAATGACCTCTGTCATCAAAATGCTCCAAACCCTTCTGATCACAGTGTTCCATAACACTTGTCATCACAATGCCCCATGAGGCTGGTCATCACAATTTTCCATGGTCTTCTCATCACAATGCTCCATGATCTTTGTCATCACAATGCTCAATACACTTATCATCTCAATGCTCCCTGACAGTTGTCATCAGTATGCTCCTTGAACCCTGTCATGACAAGGCTCCATGCATTTTTCATCACAATGATCCATTCCTTTTTCATCTCAATGCTCCAAGACCCCTGTAATCAAAATGCACCATGTCCTTGTCATCACAAAGCTCCATGACGCATGTCATCAAAATGCTCCATTTCTTCTCATCACAATGCTCCATGCCCTTGTCATCACAATTCTTCCAAACCCCTGTAATCACAATGCTCCATGCACCTTTTCATCAGAATGCTCCATGACCCTTTTCATCAAAATGCTCCATTAACCCTGATATCACAATGTTCCATAACCCCTGTCATCAAAATGTTCCATGACACTTTTCATCAATTTGCTCCATGACCCTGTCATCACAATGCTCCCTGCCCTTCTCATCACAATGCACCACGACCTTGTCATCAAAATGCTCCATGACCTTTGTCATCACAAAGCTCCATGACCCTTGGAATCACAATGCTCCATGCCATTTCATCACAATGCTCCATGAAACCTCCCATCTCATTGCTCCATGCCCTTGTCACCACAATGCTCCATGACGCTTGTCATCGCAATGCTCGATACTCTTCTCATCACAATGCTCCATGACATTGTCATTATAATCCTCTAGGACACATGTATCACAGTGTTCCGTGCCCTAGTCATCACAATGCTCCATTACCCCTGTCATAATAATGCTCCATGACCCCTGCCATCACAATGATCCACGGCCTTGTCATCCAAGTCTCCATGACACCTGTCATCAAAATACTCCATGAACATTTTCAGCCCAATGCTCCATGTCCTTCTCATCACAATGCTCCATGACCCCTCTCATCACAATGATCCATAACACTTGTCATCACAATGCTCCATGCCCTTTGTCATTACAGTGATCCATGACGCTCTTCATCATAATTATCCATGGTCTTTTCATCACAATGCTCCACGGTCTTGCCATCACAATTCTCCATGCCCTGTTCATCACAATGCTCCATGTCCCATGTCATTACAATTCTCCAAATCCTTGTCATCACAATGCACCAGGACACTTCTCATCACAATGTTATATGATCTTTTCATCACAAATCTCCATTCATTTGTCATCGCAATGCTCTATGACCCCTGTCATAGCAAGCTCCATGCGTTTGTCATCACAATGCTTCATTACATGGTCATCAAAATTCTCAATGGCCCTTGTCATCACAATGCTCCATGCCCTGTCATCACAATGCCCCTTGACACTTGACATCACAATGTTCCAATCCCTTGTCTTCAAAATGCTCCATTACCTTTTTCATCACAATCCTCCATGACACTTGGTATCACAATGCTCGATGCCATTGTCATCACAATGGACAATGACATATGTCATCACAATGCTCCCTGACACCTGTCTTCACAATACTCCATGAGCTTGTTATCACAATGTTCCATGCACTTGTCATCACAATGCGCCATGCCCACTGTCATCAAAATAATCCATGAAAGTTGTCAGCCCAATGTTCCATGACCCTTTCATCACAAACTTCCATGCCCTTGTCATCACAATGCTCTATGACCCCTGTCATCACAATGCTCCATGACTCCAGTCATCACAATGCTTCATGACCCTTGTCATCACAGTGGTCCATGCCCTCGTCACACAAGGCTCTGTGACCTTTGTCACCACAATGCTCCATGCCCTTTTCCTCACAATGCTCCATGCCCACTGTCATCACAATAATCCATGAAAATTTTCAGCCCAATATTCCATGCCCCTGTCATCACATTGCTCCATGCCCCTGTCATCACAATGCTCCCCAACCTTGTCATCACAATGCTCCGTGACTCCAGTCATCACAATGCTTCATGAACTTTGTCATCACAATGGTCCATGCCCTCATCATCACAAGGCTCTGTGAACTTTTTCACCACTATGCTCCATGAACATTTGATCCCAATGCTCTGTGAGCCATGTCATCACAATTCTCCATGCCTTTGTCAGCACAATGCTCCATGACAATTGTCATCACAATGCTACATGCCCTTGTCAGCACAATTCTCCATGACCCATGTCATCACAGTGTGCCATGCGCTTGTCATCACAGTGCTCCCCAACCTTGTCATCACAATGCTCCGTAAAACTTGTCTTCACACAGCTCCATGCACTTCACATCAAAATGCTGTCTCACCACTAATATCATAATTTTCCAACACTAGTCATCACAATATTCCCTCTCTCCTGTCATCACAATGTTTCACGGCATTGTCATCACAAGGCTCCATGACCCAAGTAATCACAATGCTCCATGCCAATTTTCATCTCAATGCTCCATGAACCTTGTCATCACAACGAACCATGCCCATCAGCATAATGCTTCACGCTATTGTCATCACAATGAAATCAAAATGCTCCATGACCTCTGTCATCACAATGCTCCAAACCCTTGTGATCACAATGCTCCATAACACTTGTCATTACAACGCCCCATGACGATCGTTATCACAATTATCCATGCACTTCTCATCACAATGTTCCATGACCTTTTTCATCACAATGTTCAATACACTTGTCATCACAATGCTCCCTGACACTTGTCGTCAGTATGCTACTTGAACCCTGTCATGACAAGGCTCCATGCCTTTTTCATCTCAATGATCCATGTCCTTTTCTTCACAATGCTCTAAGACCCCTGTGATCACAATGCTGCATGCACATTTTCATCTGAATGCTCCATGAGACTTCTCATCACAAGGCTCAGTGGGCTTCTCATCACAATGCTCCAGGACCTTCTCATCACAATGCTCCAGGACCTTGTCATCACAATGTTCCATTCCCTTGTCAACACAATGCTCCATGACCCCTGCCATCACAAAACTCCATGAACATTTTCAGCCCAATGATCTATGACCTTCTCATCACAATGTTCCATGACCACTGTCATCACAACGCTCCATGGCCACTGACAACACAATGATCCTGGACTCTTTTCATCAAACTGCTCCATGACCCTTGTCATCACAATGATCCATTCCCTTGCCATCCCAAAGCTCCATGACACCTGTAATCACAATGCTCCGTGACGCTTTTCATCACAGTGCTCCATTACCCTTGTCATCAAAATGCTCAATGCATTTGTCAGCAAAATGCTACATGACCTTTTCATCACAATGCTCCATGCGCTTGTCATCAAAATACTCTATTCCCATTGTCATCAAAATCCTCCATGAACCTTGGGTTTACATTGCTTCATGCCATGTCATGACAATGCTCCATGCTACTTGAAATGAAAATGATCCATGACCTCTGTCATCACAATGCTCCAAACCCTTGTGATCACAATGTTCCATAACACTTGTCATCACAACGCTCCATGATGCCTGTCATCACAATGCTCCATGACCATTGTCATCACAATGCTCAATACACTTGTCATGACAATGTTCCCTGACACTTGGCGTCAGAATGATCCTTGAAAGCTGTCATGAAAAGGTTCCATGACTTTTTCATCACAATGCACCATGCCTTTTTCATCAAAATGCTCCATGGTATTGTCATCACAATACTCCAGAAACTTGTCATCAGAATGCTCCATGACCCTTGTTATCACAATGATCCATGACACTTGTCATCACTATTCTCCATGCCCCGTGTCATTACAGTGCTCGATGACACTCGTCATCAAAATGCTCCATGGTCTTGCCATCACAATGCTCCACGGACATGCCATCACAATGTTCCATGCCCTGGACATCACAATGCTCCATGTCCCTTGTCATCACAATGTTCCATGACACTTCTGATCACCATGATACATGCTCTTGTCATCACAATCCTCCATGACACTTGGCATCACAATGCTCCATGCCATTGTCATCACAATGGACCATGACATATGCCATCACAATGCTCCCTGACACCTGTCTTCACAATAAGCAATGAATATGTCATAACAATGCTCCATGCCCTTGTCATCACAATGCTCCATGCCGTTGTCGTCACAATGCACCATGAACTGTGTCATCACGATGCTCTGTGACTCCAGTCATCACAATGCTTCATGACCTTTGTCATCACAATGGTCCATGCCCTCGTCATCACAATGCTCCGTGACCCTTGTCATCGCAATGCTCCATGCCTTTGTCAGAACAGTGCTCCATGACCCTTGTCATCACAATGCTCCATGCACTTCTCAGCACAATGCTCCATGACCCATGTCATCATAAAGGGCAATGCGCTTGTCATCACAATGCTCCACAACTTTGTCATCACAATGCTCCATAAATCTTGTTATCACAATGCTCCATGCAATTCTCATCAAAATGCTCTCTCACCACTAATATCACAATGTTCCATCACTAGTCATCAAAATACTACATCACCACTGTCATCAGAATATTCCATGACCCCAGTAATCACAATGCTCCATGCCCTTGTCATAACAAAGCTCCATGATGCATGTCATCAGAATGCTCCATGGCCTTCTCATCACAATGCTCCATGACCTTGCCATTACAATGCTCCATTACCACTGTCATCACAATGCTCCATGACCACTGACGTCACAGCGCTCCATGACCCCTGACAACACAATGATCCGGGACTCTCGTCATCAAAATGCTCCAAGACACTTGAAATCACAGTGATCCATGCGCTTGTCTTCCCAATGCTCCATGACCCCTGTAATCAGAATGCTCCGTCACGCTTTTCATCTCAGTGATCCATGACCCTTGGCATCACAATGCTCCATGCCATTGTCATCACAATGCTCCATGAAACCTATCATTACATTGCTCCATGCCATTGTCATCACAAAGCTCCATAACACTTGTCATCACAATGCTGGATGTCCTTCTCATCACAATGCTCCATTACCATTGTCATCACAATGCTGGATATCCTTCTCATCACAATGCTCCATTACCATTGTCATCACAATGCTCAATAAACTTGTCATCACAATGCTCCCTGACACTTGTCGTCAGAATGCTCCTTGAACACTGTCATGAAAAGGCTCCATGCCTTTTTCATCACAATGCTCCATGCCCATTTCATTACAATGCTCCATGCCATTGTCATCACATTACTCCTCAAGCTTGTCATCAGAATGGTCCATGACCCTTGTCATCACAATGATCCATGACACCTGTCATCACAATGATGCATGCCCCTTGTCATTACAGTGCTCCATGATGCTCATTATCACAATTATCCATGGTCTTCTCATCACAATGCTCCACGGTCTTGCCATCACAATGCTCCATGCCCTGGTCATCACAATTCTACATGTCCTTGTCATCACAGTGCTCCATGACACTTCTCATCAAAATGTTACATGCTCTTGTCAATACAATTCTCCATGCACTTGTCATCGCAATGCTCCATGACCCTTGTCATAACAATGTTCCATGACCCCTGCCATCACAGTGTTCCCCGGCCTTTTCATCCAAGGCTCCATGACCCTTGTCATCACAATGCTCCAAGACCCTTGTAATCACAATGTTCCATGCCTTTGTCATCACAAAGATCCATGACGCATGTCATCAGAATACTCCATGCCCTTGTCATCACAATGGTCCAAGACCCCTGTAATCACAATGCTCCATAACCCTTTTCATCTCAATGCTCCATGACCCCTGTCATCACAATGCTCTGTGACTCCAGTCATCAAAATGATTCATGACCTTTCTCATCACAATGGTCCATGCCCCTGTCACACAAGGCTCTGTGACCTTTGTCACCTCAATGCTCCATGAACTTTTCATCACAGTGCTCTGTGACCCTTGTCATCAAAATGCCCCATGCCTTTGTCAGCACAATGATCCATGACACATGTCATCACAATGCTCCATGCGCTTTTCAGCACAATGCTCCTTGACCCATGTCATCACAATGCGCCATGCACTTGTCATCACAATGCTCCACATCCTAGTCATCACAATGCTCCATAAAACTTGTAATCACAATGCTCAATGCACTTCTCATCAAAATGCTCTCTCACCATTGATTTCACAATTTTTCATCACTATTCATCACAATAATCCCTCAACCCTGTCATCACAATGTTCCATAACCCCAGTCATCACAATGCTACATGCCCTTATCGTCACAATGTACCAATCCCTTGTCATCAAAATGCTCCATGACCACTCTCATCACAACGCTCCATGACCCGTGACAACACAATGATCCGGGACACTTGTCATCTGAATGTTCCATTACCCTTGTCATCAAAATGATCCATGACCTTGCCATCCCAATGCTCCATGAGCCCTGTAATCACCATGCTCCGTGACGCTTGTCATCACAGTGCTCCATGACCCTTGTCATCAAAATGTTCCGTGCATTTGTCAGCAAAATGCTACATGACCTTGTCATCACAATGCTCCATGTCCTTGTCATCACAGTACTCCATTCCGATTGTCATCAAAATCCTCGATGAAACTTGGGTTCACATTGCTTCATGCCCTTGTCATCACAATGCTCCATGGTCGTTGAAATGAAAATGTTCCATGCCCTCTCTCATCACAATGCTCCAAACCCTTGTGATCACAATGTTCCATAACCCTTGTCATCACAACGCTCCATGATGCCTGTCATCACAATGCTGCATGAACTTTGTCATCACAATGCTCAATACACTTGTCATCACAAAGCTCCCTGACACTTGTCGTCAGAATGCTCCTTGAAACCTGTCATGAAAAGACTCCATGCCTTTTTCATCACAATGCTCGATGCCTTTTTCATCACAATGCTCCATGCCCTTTTCATCACAATGCTACATGTCAGTTTCATCACAATACTCCACAAGCTGGTCATAAGAAGGCTCCATGACCCCTCTCATCAAAATGATCCATGACACCTGTCATCACAATGCTCCATTCCCCTTGTCATTACAGTGCTCCATGACGCTCGTCATCACAATTACCCATGATCTTCTCATCACAATGTTCCACGGTCTTGCCATCACAACGCTGAATGCCCTGGTCATCACAAGGCTCCGTGTCCCTTGTCACCACAATTCTCCACGTCCCTCTCATCACAATGCACCATGACACTTCTCATCACAATGTTACATGCTCTTGTCATCACAATTATCCATGCACTTGTCATCGCAATGCTCCATGACCCCTGCCGTAGCAATCTCCATTTGCTTGTCATCGCAATGCTTCACGACGTTGTCATCAAAATTCTCAATGGCCGTTGTCATCACAATGCTCCATGCCCTTGTCATCACAATGTTCCATGACACTTCTCATCACAATGCTCCAAGCCCTTGTCATCACAATGCTCCATTACATTTGTCATCACAATCCTCCATGACACTTGGCATCACAATGCTCCATGCCATTGTCATCACAATGCACCTTGACATATGTCATCACAATGCTCCCTGACACCTGTCTTCACAATAATCCATGACCTTGTCATCACAATGCTCCATTCCCTTGTTATCACAAGGCGCCATGCCCACTGTCTTCACAATAATCCATGAAACTTGTCACACCAATATTCCATGCCCCTGTCATCACAATGCTCCATGACCCTTGACAACACAATGATCCGGGACTCTTGTCATGAAAATGCTCCATGACCATTGCCATCACAATACTCCATGCCCTTGCCATCCCAATGCTACAAGACACCTGTAATCAAAATGCTCCATGCCCCTTTTCATCTCAATGCTCCTTGAACACTCTCATCACAATGCACCATGCCCATCATCATAATGCTTCATGCTATTGTCATCACAATGAAATCAAAATGCTACATGACCTCTGTCATCACAATGCTCCAAACCCTTGTGATCACAATGTTCCATAACACTTGTCATCACAAAGCCCCATAACGCTCGTCATCACAATTATCCATGGTCTTCTCATCACAATGCTCCATGACCTTTGTCATCACAATGCTCAATACACTTGTCATCACAATGCTCCCTGGCTCTTTCCATAAGTATGGTCCTTGAACCCTGTCATGACAAGGCTCCATGCCTTTTTCATCACAATGATCCAGAGCCTTTTCATCATAATGCTCCAAGACCCCTGTTACCACAATGCTCTTTGCCCTGGTCATCACAAAGCTCCATGACGCATGTCATCAGAATGCTCCTTGGCCTTCTCTCACAATTCTCCATGCCCTTGTAATCACAATGCTCCAAGACCCATGTAATCACAATGCTCCATGCCCCTTTTCATCAGAATGCTCCATGAGACTTGTCATCACAAGGCTCCATGGTCTTCTCATCACAATGCTCCATGAAGCCTCTCATCATATTACTCCATGCCCTTCTCATAACAAAGGTCCATGATGCTTGTTACAATGCTAGATGCCCTTCTCATCACAATGCTCTATGCCCTTGTCATTACAATCCTCAATGACCCATGTATGACAGTGTTCCGTGCCCTTGTCATCACAATGCTCCATTACAATTCTCATCAAAATGTTACATGCTCTTGTCATCACAATTCTCCATACATCTGTCATCGCAATACCCCATGACACCTGTCATAGCAAGCTCCATGCCTTTGTCATCAAAATGCTTCATACCTTGTCATCAAAATTCCCGATGTCCGTTGTCATCACAATGCTCCATGCTCCTGTAATCACTATGCTCCATGACACTTCTCATCACAATGCTCCAAGCCCTTGTCATCACAATGCTCCATTACCTTTGTCATCACAATCCTCCATGACACTTGGCATCACAATGCTCCATGCCATTGTCATCTCAATGGACCGTGACATATGTGATCACAACGCTCCCTGTCACCTGTCTTCACAATAATCCATGACCTTGTAATCACAATGCTCCATGCCCTTGTCATCACAATGCTCCATGCCCACTGTCATCACAATAATCCATGAAACTTCTTAGACAAATTTTCCATGCCACTGTCATCACAATGCTCCATGTCCTTGTCATCAAAAAGCTCCATGATGCATGTCATCAGAATGCTCCATTGCCTTCTCATCACAATGCTCCATGCCATTGTCATCACAATGCTCCAAGACCACTTTAATCACAATGCTCCATGCCCCTTTTCATCTCAATGCTCCATGAACCCTGTCATCACAATGCACCATGCCCATCATCATAATGCTTCTTGCTATTGTCATCACTATGATATCAAAATGCTCCATGACCTCTGTCATTACAATGCTCCAAATCGTTGTTATCACAATGTTCCATAACACTTGTCATCACAACGCCCCATGACGCTCGTCATCACAATTTTACAGGTGTTTCTCATCACAATGCTCCATGACATTTGTCATCACAATGCTCAATACACTTGTCATCACAATTCTCCCTGACTCTTGTCATCAGTATGCTCCTTGAACACTGTCATGACAAGGCTCCATGCCTTTTCCATCACAATGATTCATGCCCTTTTCCTCACAATGCTCCAAGACCCCTGTAATCACAATGCTCCATGCCCTTGTCATCACAAAGCTCCATGATGCATGTCATCAGAACGCTCTATGGTCTTCTCATCCAAATGTTCCATGCCCTTGTCATCCCAATTCTCCAAGACCCTTGTAATCACAATGCTCCTTGCCCCTTTTCATCAGAATGCTCCATGAGACTTGTCATCACAAGACTCCATGGTCTTCTCATCACAGTGCCCCAGGACCTTTTCATCACAGTGCTCCATGACACCTGTCTTCACAATACTCCATGAACATTTTCAGCCCAAAGATCCATGACCTTCTCATCTCACTTCTCCATGACCCTTGTCATCACAATGCTCCATGACCTCTGTCATCACAACCCTCCATGACCCCTGACAACACAGGGATCCGGGACTCTTGTCATCAAAATGCTCCATAACCCTTGTCATCACAATGATCCATGCCCTTTTCATCCCAATGCTCCATGATCCATGTAATCACAATGCTCCATGAGGATTGTCATCACAGTGCTCCGTGACCCTTGTCATCAAAATGCTCCATGCCTTTTTCAGCACAATGCTACATGGCCTTGTCATCACAATACTCCATGACCCCTGGGATCACATTGCAACATGCTCTTGTCATCTCTGTCTTTATTTTCTGGATTTTACAGATTTTCGGATGTCCCTTTTGACCGGTGGGAAGTGACAATTCTTTGTAGTGTGGATTTGTATTGCAGGGTTGCTTGATTGGCCAGAAAGGGCGTATGCCTTTTCTCCTGAATATATTCAGCAGAAAATGCATATGCCTTTTTTGGCCAAGTGCATCATTGTTGAAGTTGTTACGCTATTCCTGTGCTTTAAAGGTGATTCCAGTTTAACTCTTGAAATATGTTTTCTGCAATTCGGCCTCATTTTCAAGTCTGCTTCGTTGCCTTCACTCAACAGATTTTTGGAAGAGAGTTGTCCTTTATAACTCTGCAGGTTTGTGAATTGCTGTGCCCCTGAGCTCCAATTTTCAACTCGTGTTTTTGTGAGCTGACCGCAAATCTACAATTTTGCTACATGACCTATACTGGTTCCGGGGGTGCAGGCTGACGCTTTGGTTAATTCTTCCTTCCGGACGGGAAATTAGAGTGACATGTGTCCGTCCAAATGCCTACAGCTACTCTCTGATTTGTTCTCCCTCTTTCCTTTCATCCACTGCACAATTTGCAATCTGTGGGAACCAGTAGCTTATAGGGGCTGACTCTCCAAGTTGGCAGATTGATAGTAAAGCAGTTGGAATGCCAAACTGGAGCACAAGGAGAGGAAAAATTAGGAGCCTTTTAGAAATCTTTTGCCATCACAGGGTGTCCATTCTCTAGGTTTCCCATACATGTTATAACTGTATTGATATTCCCTTCTACCTGGAGAGTTGGGACCCATGGAATGGGTGGCATGCATTACTGCTTTAAAGGATCTGCATTTTCTCACCCAATCTCACAAGTCCTCTCAGCCCCAAGTGTCCAGCCTTATGTCTAATCTAGCTGTCTTTTCAGATAGGGTCGTTTCAGGTTTCATCAGAACCCCTGAAGGAATTGTGTAAAATTTCGCTGTTTTTATTTGTTTTGTTTTTGAAATTCATTTTTATAATGGGGTTGAGCTGATTTTCACCGACGTGTTTATGCCTGTCTAAACACACTTGATTCCCTTATGGAGACATATGAATATATAGGTTTTAAGATTCTTACTAGTCAGATATATTCCTCTGTGTGGAATAGGGGTGTTGAGTCCCGTTCACAGAGGAAGGTGTAGGATTTGTCTATTCTGTATTTGCTTCATGGAATGGTACCAGTGCTAATATCAAAGTCTGGTTTTATGCATCACCCTACCTCTCCTTTCCCCTTATCAGGCATAAGAGTGTTTTCTCAATGTGAGACTCTGTTCTCTTTCCTATCTCAGTTCATGTGTAGCCATGTTTACAGGACCTTCATAAGTGATATCTTATGATAAGTTTCTTTTTCTGTGTGACTTATTTCACTTAGAATCATCGTACCTAAATCCACTCATTATGCTGTTACTGGCTTTATGACATTGATTTCATGTCTGAGTGATATTCCGTTGTACAAAATTACCACAAGTTCTTTACGCAATTTTCTCTTTCCTGGAATACTTAAGTTGTACTGAAGTTGAGGTTCTTGTATGCAGAGCAGCCTTAAATTTTGGGATGCCTGTGTCTTGTTGATATTTAGTCTTCCCAAGTTATATGCCCATGAGTGGAAGTGCCCTATGCTCGGTAGCTTTGTATTTTAGATGTTTTAGGAAATAGCATACACTTCATCAGAATGGGTCTTGGATATTTATACCACACCCATCAGCGTGACTAGCTCCCTGTTCTCCATGGCCTCTCCTGCATTTCTGGTTTGTACACATTTTTTTGGATGGCCTTTCTGAGCAGTGGAAATTGAGACTTCTTTGTTGTGCGGATTTGCATTTCCCGCTTGCTTGGTTGGCCAAAAATTCTGTATGTGTTTTTTTCCTGAAGATATTCACGAAAAAAACGCATACACTCTTTTGCCCAACTGCATCATGTTAGAAATTCTGCTGCTTTTCATATGCTTTAAATGTGAGTCCAATCTACGTTTTGAAATCTGTTTCCTGCAATTCTGCCTCTCATTCAGATCCTCTTCGTTGCCTTACCTGAATATATTTTTGGACGTTGGTTATCATTTTTATCTTTGCAGGTCTTTGAATTGTTTGCTCCTGAGCCCCATTTTGCAACTCGCATTTTTTGTGAGCTGGTCGCCAAACCATTGTATTGCTTCCGGCCCTATTCTGGTTCTGGGGAGGCAGGCTGAGCCTTTGGTTAATTCTTCTTCCTAATGGGAAATTAGAGTGGCATGTGCCTGTCAAAACTCCTACAGCTCGTCTCTCATTGTTTCCCCCCTTCCTGTTTATCCTCTGCACAAATTGCAAACTGTGTGAAAGAGGAGGTTAAAGGTGCTGATTCTCCAAGTGGGGAGATTGTTAGTAATTTGGCTGGAATGGCGAACCCCAGCACCAGGAGATCAAAAATGAGGTGGATTTTAGACACCTTTCCTGGTCACACGGTGTACATTCGTCTCGGTTTCCCATGCATGTTTTTGCTGTCGGAAGATTCCCTTGAACCTGCAGATTTGGGACCCAAGGAATGGGAATCAGGCAGTATTACTTTAAAAGGTCTGCCTTTACTCACCCAGCCTCTCTAACATCTCTTAGCGTGCATAGCTTCCTGCCTTATATATCATCCTGCTGTGGGTCTACATGTGTTCAATCCATGTTACATCGTAGCCCTTCAACAAAAGTTGTAAGAAGTTTTGTCTGTCTCACTGTTTTTATAAATAGTTTTAAATTTATTTTTATATTGGTTACAGCTGATTTTCAAAGCTCTGTTTTTTGCTGCTGTACATCCACTTGATTCATGTACTGTGAGACAACAATAAATTCTTTTTCAGATGCTTACCAGTCATTTATATTATTTTCCAGTGACTTGAGTGCTCTGAGTGCAGTTCTTTGAGGTACCATGTAGGCCTTGTCAGTTATTCAATTTGGTACTTGGAATGGTGTCTTTGCTAATTTCAACCTCCTGGATAATACCTCACCCTTCCCCACCTTTTCCATTTAGCAGCCTTATGTTTATTTTCTACATATTTGACTATGTTTCTATTTTGTAATTTATTTCATGTGTAGCCATTTTTGATTGCACCTTTAAGTGACATCTTATGATATGTGTCTTTTTCCTTCTGTCATATGTCACTTAGAATGATCGTATGTAACTCCTCCAGAGTTGTTACAACTGGCCTTATTTCATTGATTTCTGGATGAGTAATATTCCACTCTACATAAGTACCCCAACTCTTTTATCCATTTTATCCTTCCAGGGACCTTTAGATTATATCCAAGTTGAGGCCCTTTTTAACAGAGAGGTGGTAAACATTGGGGTGCCTGTTTTCTGTCGATTTTTGTTTTTCCCAAGGTATACGCCCATGAGTGCAAGTGCCCTATGCTCTGTAGCTCACTTTTTCGATGTTTTAGCAAACACAATACACTTCCACAGAGTGGCCGTTGGCAAATTACATTTGCACTATCAGCCTCACAGGGCTCCCTTTTCTCCTCACCCTGTCCTACATTTCTGGTGTTTAAACTTTATGTGGATGGCCCTTCTGACTGATGTGAAGAGATACATTTTGTAGTATAGATTTCCAGTGCCCACGTGTTTTGTTTGATAAAATGTGTGTATGGCCTTTACTTGAATATATTCAGAAAAAAATGCATACGCCATTTTGGGCCAACTGCATCATTGGCGATGTTCTGCCCCTTTTCTTTTGCTTTAATGGGGAGTCCTTTCCACCTCTTCAAATCTGTTTCCTGACAATCTCCCTTGCTTACAAGTCCTTTTCTGTGACTTACCTCAAGATATTTTTTGATGATAGATATTTTCAACTCTGCAGTTTCATGAATTTTAGTGCCCCTGAGTTCCATTTTTCAACTTGTGTTTTTGGAAACTGGACACAAAACAGCGGGATTTCCTCTAGCCCTATTCTGTTTCCATTGGCAATTCTAGCCTTTGATGAATTTGTCTTCCGGATTGGAAATTAGAGTGGCATGTGCCTGTCTGAACACCTAGGACTTGTCTCTAAATTTTTCTCATCCTTCCGCTTCATCCTCCGGACAAATTCCAAACTGTGTGCAACAGGATGTTGACGGTGCTGATATCCCCAAGTGAGGAGATTGTTAGGAAAGATGCTGGAGGGGTGAACCCGAGCACCAGGCGATGAGGAGATGAGGTGCCTTTTCCAAACTCTTTCCGATCAAACGGTGTACCATCCTCTAGGTGTGACAGGCATGTGTTAGCCGTAGGAATGGTCCCGTGCATGTACGGAGAACACCAGGAATTTTTCTAAATCAGTGCCTCCCCGAACCCCAAACTGGTGAATTTTTAAGCTACGGCTACACATATGTCCATTAAGGGCCTTGGGAAATAGGCAGAGTCCAAACTTTAGATGATTGAAATCTTCGGGATCAGAAGTGCTCACCATCGGCCTTGCTTAGTTTACATTTTATCTGTCATTGATAGATGATGTCAATAAAAATATCTATTCTTTTTCAGATTATTTCCCCTTATAGGTTATTGCAAAATATTCAGTGTATTTCCCTGTGCTATACAGTAGTTCCTTGTTGATGATCTGTTTTATACATAGCTGTGTGTATGTGTTAATCCCAAACTGTTAATTTATCCCTTCTCCTACCTTTCCCCTTTGGTAATAATAAATTATAAGATTTTATACTTCTCAGAAATGGGGAAGCTGAAAGAGAGGTATCATTTTCAATGGAAAAGCATTCAAAACAAGATTGACGCTTCAGCCAAGAGTATTCGATGTACATCCTTGGGAATAAATCACTTCATTTCTCTAATGTTGACCTGACAAATAAGACAGACGTCTTCACTGAACTTGCTTATAATAAAGTGATGGAAATATCAAATGTAAGTCTTAGAAACATGTTATTTTACCCGAGCCTTATACACTGCTCTAAGTTAACTACAGTTTGGCTCACACATCTGTTCATTGAAGTTACAATGTTCTCAATTTCTGTTACTGATCCTCCAGAGTGGACCCCAACAGGAGTCCCTGTGCCCAGTGTCATTGGAGCTAACAGATCAAGACTGAGTTTGGTTCAGAAGCAAAGGAAACTTTATATTTTGAAAACAGAATGGAGAGGTGAGAGCGTGCACTACCCCTCAGGCTGTGGGCTGGGCTGCTGTGTAGGGATCCCGGCAGCGGCAGCAGGAGGGAGGGGATGGAGCTCTAGAGGGCTGGGTTGGCTGCAGCTCAGGCTCTATGTCGCGGAGTCTGCATGGGACCCCACTGGCTGAGGTGTCAGCCCAGCCATTCTGCACTAGGAAATGGGGTCTGAAGTGCCGGGTGTGGGACCTCTGCATGTGGAACCCTAGGAGCACGTGAAATTAGACAAAGCACAAAGGAAAAACAGGTTAGACTTTATTTTATTGCCCAGATTCTCTTTTTATCTCCCATGAATTTTTAATGAACGTTGCCGGTGATGAACACCTCCTCTGCTTTTTGTCCCGTTCTTCATTCTTGGGGTGCTGAGGGTGCAGACCCCTCTTTTGTAACTGCTTCATGCTGAGGTGGGAGACCGCATACACGGGGGGAGGGGCAAAACTTCTCCCCAGCAGCCTCCAGGTGAGGTTGATTGTCCCAAGGCTTCCTGCCTCACTGCTCGTCCACCTGAGCACCAGCATTGGAAGTGTTATAGATTCTAATGACCTTTAAGGGTCCAGGAAAGACATGCACAGAGATGCTGCTGTGGCAGGTTTCACCCCACCCCACATTTGTTCAGCGACCTTAGGCTGACGGTTTTTGCCAGCCTAGATGCTCTGACCAGTAGTCTGTGCTTTCTTTAATTAGGTCCCTGAATTAATGTATAAACAGCACCATGTGTCAGAGCCCTGCCCGCATAACTCCCAGACAGTCCATGGTCACTGGTGATCAAGGACCATGACGTCCACTGAGTCAACGGCCTTTTGAAGTAGCCAGCAGTCCAGCCGGCCATATTGGCCACCATCACCGTGGTTTCTGTATGGTTTTCTATGGTGAAAGCGTGATATACGTTTCCCCCGCCAAGCTTATTAGCTCCCGTCTGGGTGCAGTAAGTCCTGCAAGCAGTAGTCTGCACTTTTGGGGCACAGACTTGTTTTCTGAGAGAAACTCCAGGTCAAGCGATGGTCAAACGAGTCATCTTGGGGGCCCATTGCGCCCGTTTGTCTCTCTGGAGGTTGGAGTTGGAGGGCCTCCTCACTCGAGGTCAGTGTGTCCACAGAGCGACCACTGCAACTTCAGAGCATGATGGGTGGTTAGGATCACCACGTGGGTTCCTTTTCCCTTAGGAGGGAGCTGGCCTTGCAGGCTGCTGATTTCCACCTTTTTAGATACCCCACTATCCTGGCCTGATGGGGCAGTGGGCAAAGCCCTTGGTGACCATAGTTTATCATACCTGAAGGGCATTCTTGTGTTGCTCCATTTCAAGTGGTCTCAGTTTTTGCACTAAGGCTCCAAGGGCGATTAATCTTTGACCGGGTATGTAAAGGTCAAAGGGTTTAGCTAAATTAGGGAGTTCCTGGGCAAGGGCCTGAATTGACTGCTCTTTCCATTCTTGAAAGGCTGCTTCTGGATTCTATTAAAAGGGATCATCATCTTTTCGTGTCAGTGTTTCATGTAGAGGCACAGCTATTAGACTGTAGTTAGGGATCCAGATGCAGAAAACCTTGGCCTCCCCAGGAACCCCTAAGCAGTCTTCTAGTTTTAGAAGAGGTAAGGCTGCAAATGGCTTCTTCCCTATCCTGGGATGCGTTTCTCCGAATATCTGTGAGAATGAAGCCCAGGCATGTCACCTTAGCCTGGGATATTTGAGCCTTTTTCTTGGACACCTTCTATCCTTTCTTGGCTAGGTAGTTCAGAGGCGTCTTTAGTAGGCCTGGCGATCAGAATGTCATCTGCATATTGAAGGAGGGTTCCCTTTTACAGAGGTAGAACTTTTAGGTCTTTAGAGGACATTTCCCCAATGATGGTGTGGGGATTTTTGAACCATTGGGGCAGGACGGCCCAGCATTATTGCTTTTGTTGCAGGTTGTGTCCTGCCACTCACAAGCCAAAAATTCTTGTGACTCTGAGATGAGTGGAATACAGAAGAAGGCATCTTTGAAGTCTAATACAGAATGCCATGGCCTGGTGGATGGTAGACTGACCAGCAGGGTGTAGGAAATAGGAGCTATTTGATGTATATCCTCGGTGGCTTCACTGACTGTCTTGATATACTTTACCAGGTCTGCAGCAGCCCATGGGGCTGTCGTTGTCAGGCCAATCCCAGGATATGGAGCTCACCTGGGCTGCACCTCAACCCCCACAGCCCACGGGGCTCTCGTGGTCAAGTCCCTCCCAGGGTATGGAGCTCACCTGTGCAGCTACCCAGCAGCCCATGGGTCTCTCATAGTCAGGCCCTTGCCAGGATATGGAGCTCCCTTTGAGCAGGTACACCAGAAGGGCTGGAAACACAGGAACCGTGCACATAGCCCAACTTGCAGAGAACCCCCAGCTCACCTGTCGCTCACAGCTGACACAGAACACCTCAGAGCAGGACTTGAACTAACAAACAGCAGCTCTGACAGGTCTGTGACCGCAGGTATCACTCTGTGCGGCCTCTCTCTGCCTGGTCTTCCAGACACTTCCACTGCAGCCAGGGCACCAGGCCTCTATCTCCACACAGCATCACTCCTCTCCCTGACTCCTGGGTTCCTCTCATTAGGATAGGGTCTTCTTGAAGTTGTTTTCCACTCATGGACCAGATAAAATGATAAGAAAACAAGCCGCAGCTGCAGCCCCTTGTCTATCCTGACTCTCAAGAGCCCACACCTGTTCCTTGGGCCTGGCCCGTTTAGCAAGGCTCTTTTTTTGCAACTGTGAGCCCCTGAGGAGTGAGGATTGGCTGATTTGGGCAGCCTGAAACTGCCTGCCAGCCCTCCCCAGGTGTGCCTGGGTTGAGATCAATATAAGCACCTCTCCAGTCAGCAAGAGCTCCTGTAGCTGTGCCTGACGCCATATTCTCTGCCCCGTCAGCAGTGTCGGGGCTGGGGTGGTGGGAGGGAGTGAGGGGCCGTGGCTTTTTGGGTGGCCCAGTGTGAGTGGGGCTCTGCTGGACTTCCTGCAGGAGTTGCCAGGCTGCCACCTGCTAAAGAAGAGGATGTGTCACCCATACCTGCCGCTGGAATTTCTCCCCAGGCAGAGGTGAGGAAGTAAAAAAGCAGTGGGGGCCGTGGCAGGAGGGGTATCTCAGGCAGGGAAATGGAAAGCTTCCAGAAGAGCATCTGGGGCCAGGACCATCCTGGCTGGCCTGCTGGCACCAAGTCGGCCTGCATGCTGTCGCTGCTGTGGCTCCACAGCCCTTCCTCTAGGCTTGCAAGTTCTTGTACATATTCAGGTGTTTTACCTGGAAAGGGTGGGAAGATTTCAGCTGCAGCAGGACTGGGGTACAGCTCACATTTACTCACAGACGCCTCGACATAGTCCCCCAGCGTTGCAATGAGGATGTTCCTTGTGGAGGGGAGCACTGCTGACTGCATGGGAGATGATTTCTCACTTCTGACCAACTTAAGAATTTGTTACCACTGGAACAAGTGCCCTGATACGATTTTCCTCTGTATAAATGGTGGGTTCTGTTTTTTTTTTTTTTCCCTTTTTCTTTTTGGTTCAAGGTAGGTTTTATTTATTCCTCTTTTTTTAAATTTAGAGATATAAACATGGAAATAATGCATTTATATAAAGACGTCTATATGAAGGGAAAAACTTTTTTTCTGTTTTATTTTATTAAATGTTATTTATTTATTTTAATTTTTTAAAATTTATTTATTTCTTTTATACAGCAGGTTCTTATTGGATATCTGTGTTATACATATAAGTGTGCACATGTGAATCCCAGTCTCCCAATTCATCCCACCACCACCCTCCCGTGGTGTTCCCCCCTTGGTGTCCATATGTTTGTTCTCTACATCTGTGTCTCTATCTCTGCCCTGCAAACCAGTTCATCTGTACCATTTTTCTAGGTTCCACATATATGCATTAATATACAATATTTGTTTTTCTCTTTCTGACTTACTTCACTCTGTATGACAGTCTCTAGATCCATCAAGGTCTCTACAAATGACCCAATTTCATTCCTATGTATGGCTGAGTAATATTCCATTGTATATATGTACCACATCTTTATCCATTCGTCTGTCTGTGGGCACTTAGGTTGCTTTCATTACCTGGCTATTGTAAAGAGTGCTGCAATGAACATTGTGGTGAATGTGTCTTTTTGATTTATGGTTTTTTCTGGGTATATGCCCAGTAGTGGGATTGCTGGATTATATGGTAATTCTATTTTTAGTTTTTTAAGGAACCTCCATTCTGTTCTCCATAGAGACTGTATCGATTTACATTCCCAACAATAGTGGAAGAAGGTTCCTTTTCTCCACACCCTCTCCAGCATTTGTTGTTTGTAGATTTTCTGATGATGCCCATTCTAACAGGTGTGACGTGATACCTCATTGTAGTTTCGATTTCCATTTCTCTAATAATTAATGATGTTGAGCAGATTTTCATGTGCGTCTTGGCCATCTCTATGTCTTCTTGGAAGAAATGTCTATTTAGATCTGCTTCCATTTTTGTATTGGGTTTTTTGTCTTATTAACGTTGAGCTGAATGAGCTGTTTATATATATTCGAGATTAATCATTTGTCCATTGATTCGTTTGCAAATATATTCTGCCATTCTGAGGGTTGTCTTTTCATCTTGTTTGTAGTTTCCTTTGCTTTGCAAAAGCTTTTACATTTCATTAGGTCCCATCTGTTTAGCTTCTTTTTTTATTTCATTACTATAGGAGATGGATCAAAAAAAGATCTTGCTGTGATTTACGTCAGAGTATTCATCGTAAGTTTTCCTCTCAGAGTTTTATACTGTCCTGTCTTACGTTAAGGTCTCTAATCGATTTTGAATATATTTTTATGTATGGTGTTGGGGAGTGTTCTAATTTCATTCTTTTACATAAAGCTGTCCATAATTCCCAGCACCACTGACTGAAGAAACTCTCTTTTCTCCATTGTAAAGTCTTGCCTCCTTTGTCATAGATTAGTTGAGCATAGGTCTGTAGGTTTATCCCTGGGCTTTCTTTTTTTTTTTTTTCCTTTTCCACCTTTATTGGAGTATAATTGCTTTACAAGGGAGTGTTAGTTTCTGCTGTATAACAAAGTGAATCAGCTATACATATACAAATATCAGCAGATCCCCTCCCTCTTGCATCTCCCTCCCACACTCCATATCCCACCCCTTTAGGTGGTCACAAAGCACCGAGCTGATCTCCCTGTTCTATGTGGCTGCTTCCCAGTAGCTATCAGTATTACATGTGGTAATAAATTTATGTCCGTGCCACTCTCTCACTTCGTCCCATCTTACCCATCCCCCTTCCGGTGTCCTCAAGTACTTTCCCTATGTCTGTGTCCTTAATCCTGTCCTGCCACTAGGGTCTTCAAAATCTTTTTTTTTTCCTCATTAGATTCCGTATATCTCTGTTAACATACATTATTTGTTTTTCCCTTTATGACTTACTTCACTGTGTAGGACAGATTCTAAGTCCATCCACCTCAGTGCAAATAACTCAGTTTTGCTTCTTTTTATGGCTGAGTAATATTCCATTGTATACATGTGCCATATCTTCTTTATCCATTCATCTGTCGATGGACACTTAGGTTGCTTCCATGTCCTGGCTATTGTAAATAGAGTTGCAATGAACATTTTTGTACATAACTCTTTTTGAATTATGGTTTTCACAAGGCAAATGACCAGTAGTTGGATTGTTGTGTCGTATGGTACTTCTATTGTTAGTTATTTAAAGGAACCTCCATACTGCTCTCCCTAGTGCCCATATCAATTTACATTCCCACCCACAGTGCAAGTGTGTTCCCTTTTCTCCAATAAAGGCCTCTCCAGCATTTAGTGTTTTGTAGATTTTTTTGATGATTGCCACTCTGACTGCTGTGAGGTGATACCTCACAGTAGTTTTGATTTGCATTTCTCTAATGATTAGTGATGTTCAGCATCCTTTCATGTGTTTCTTGGTAATCTGTATATCTTCTGTGGAGAAATGTCTATTTAGGTCTTCTGCCCGTTTTTGGATTGGGTTGTTTGCTTTTGTGATATTGAGCTACATGTGGTGCTTGTAAAGTTTGGAGATTAATCCTTTGTCAATTGCTTCATTTGAAAATATTTTCTCCCATTCTGAGTGTTGTTTTTGCATCTTGTTTATGTTTTCCTGTACTGTGTAAAAGCTTTTAAGTTTCATTAGGTCCCATTTGTTGATTTCTGTTTTTATTTCCATTTCTCTAGGAGGTGGGTCAAAAAGGATCTTGCTGTGATTTATGTCATAGAGTGTTCTGCCTATGGTTTCCTCTAAGTGTTTTATAGTGTCTGGTCTTATATTTAGATCTCTGATCAATTTAGAGTTTATTTTTGTGTATGGTGTTATGGATTGTTCTAATTTCATTCTTTTATGTGTAGGGGTCCAGTTTTCCCAGCACCAATTACTGAAGAGACTGTCTTTTCTCCATTGTATATCCTTAGCTCCTTTGTCATAGGTGAGATAGGCATAGGTATGTAGGTTTATCTCTGCGCTTTCTGTCCTGTTCCATTGATCTGTGTTTATGCCAATCTGCATACACTTGATTCCATTATGGAGACATATAAATACATAGGTTTCAAGATTATTACCAGTCAGATATATTCCTCCTCAGTGAATAGGGTGTTTTGTGTCCAGTTCATTGAGAAAGGAGTAGGTCTTGTCTATTACATATTTGGTATATGGAATGGTATCTGTGCTAATTTCAAACTCTGCTTTTACACATCACCCCACATCACCTTTCCCCTTAAGGAGGCATAAGTGTGTTTTCTAAATGTGTAACTCTGTTCTCTTTTGAAATTCAGTTCATGTGTAGCCATGTTTACATTCCCTCTATAAGTGATATATTACAATAAGTTTCTTTTTCTTTGTGGCTCATTTCAATTAGCATCATCGTACCTAAAGCCACTCGTTATGCTGCTATTGGCCTTATGACATTGATTTTATGTCTGAGTGACATTCCATTGTATATAAGTACCACAACATATTTATCCATTTTTTTTCCCTTTCCTGGGATATTTAAAGTGTACCGAAGTCGAGGTTCTTGTAAACAGAGCAGCCCTAAACTTTGGGCTGGCTGTGTGTTGTGGATTTTTAGTTTTCCCAAAATACACGCCCATGAGTGGAAGTGTGCTATGCTCTGTAGCTCTGTTTTAGAAAACAACATACAGTTCTCCAGAGAGGCTGTTGGCAATTTACATCCTGTCCATCGGCATAACCAGGCTCCCTTTTCTCCATGGCCTGTCCTGTATTTGTGGTTTTTACACAATTTGCTGATGGCCCTTTTGACCGGAGGTAAGTGACACTTCTATGTAGTGTGGATTTGCAATGCCTGATGGCTTGCTTGGCCAGAAAGGGCGTATGAGTTTTCTCCTGAATATATTCAGGAGAAAACGCATACGCCCTTTTAGGATAAGTGCATCATGGTCGAAGTTGTGCCCCTCTTCCTGTGCTTTAAAGGAGATTCCAATGTACCTCTTGAAATATGTTTCCTGCTATTCTGTCTCGATTTCAAGTCCACCTCGTTGCCTTCCCTCAACAGATTTTTGGACGATAGTTGTCCTTTATGACTCTGCCAGTTTTTGAACTATTGTGCCCCTGAGCTCGATTTATCAACTCGTTTTTTGTGAGTTGACCCCAAGTCCAAAATTTTGGTTCAGGACCTATACTGTTTCCCAGCAGGTGGCTGAGACTTTGGTTAATTCTTCTTCCTGCCAGGAAATTAGAGAGACATGTGCCCTTCCAAATGCCTAACAGCTACTCTCTCATTGGTTGTCCCTCTTCCCTTTCATCCTCTGCCAAATTGGCAAGCTGGGGAAACCAGGATGTTAAAGGGGATGTCTCTCCAAGTTGGGAGATTGAGAGTAAAGCAGTTGGAAAGTCAAACAGGAGCACCAGGAGAGGGACTGTTAGTTGAGTTTTAGAAACTTTTTGTATTCAGAGTGTGTCCATTCTCTTGGTTTCCCATACATGTTATATCTGTAGTAATATTCCCTTCAACCTGGAGAGTTGGGACCCTTGGAATGTGTGCCACGCATTATTGCTTTAAATGGTCTGCATTTGCTCACCGAATGTCACCAATACTCTCAGTCCCAAGTGTCCAGCCTTAGGCCACATCCAGCTGTCGTTGTAGATAGGGTCATTCCAGGTTTCATCAGAGCCCCTGAAGGAATTGTAAAGAATTTCCCTGTTTTTTTGTTTTGTTTTAGAAATTCCTTTTTATAGTGGGTTTGAGCTGATTCTCACTGCCATGTTTATGTCAGTCAAGACACACATGATTCCCTTATGGAGACATATCAATACATAGGTTTTAAGATTCTTACTAATCAGATATATTCCTCTGCCGGAAATATGGGGTTTTGAGTCCCTTTCACTGAGGAAGGTGTAGGTCTTGACTATTCCATAGTTGGTTTTTGGAACGGTAACTCTACTAATATCAAACTCTTGTTTTATGCATCACCCCACCTCTCTTTCTACCTTGAGCGGGCATAAGAGTTTTTTCTACATGTGAGACTCTGCTCTCTTTCCTAACTCAGTTCATGTGTAGCCATGTTTGCAGGACCTTCATAAGTGATACCTTATGATAAGTTTCTTTTTCTATGTGACTTATTTCACTTAGAATCATCGTACCTGAATCCAATCATTTTGCCGCTACTGGCCTTATGACATTGATTTCATGGCTGAGGGATATTCCATCGTACGTAATTAACACAATTTCTAGAACCATTTTTGTCTTTCCTGGGATATTTAAGGTGTACTCAAGTTGAGGTTCTTGTAAACAGTGCAGCCATAAGTTTTGGGTAGCTCTGTCTTATTGATTTTCAGTTTTACCAAGGTATATTCCCTAGACTGGAAGTGCCCTTGCCTCTGTAGCTCTGTTGTTTACTTGTTTTAGGGAACACAATGCACTCCTCCAGAGAGGCAGTTGGCAATTTACATCCTGCCCATCAGCATAACTAGGCTCCCTGTTCTCCAGGGCCTGTCTTGCCTTTCTGGATTTTACACATTTTGCGGATGTTCCTTTTGACACGTGGGAAGTGATACTTCTTTGTAGTGCTGATTTGCATTGAACTCTTGCTTGCTTGCCCAAAAATGGCGTATGCCTTTTCTCCTGAATATGTTCAGGAGAAAACGCATACGCCCTTTCTGGCCAAGTGCATCATTGTCGAAGTTGTGCCACTCTTCCTGTGCTTTAAAGGTGATTCCAATGTACATCTTGAAATCTGTTTCTTGCTATTCTGGCTCGCTTTTAAGTCTGCCTCGTTGCCTTTCCTCAACAGATTTTTTGACGATAGTTGTCCTTTATTACTCTGCCAGTTTGTGAATTGCTGTGCCCCTGAGCTCCATTTTTCAACTCATTTTTTTGTGAGCTGACCCCAAGTCCAAAATTTTGGTTCAGGAACTATACTGGTTCCCGGCGGGTAGCTGAGACTTTGGTTAATTCTTCTTCCTGCTGGGAAATTATAGTGACATATGCCCGTCCAAATGCCTAACAGCTACTCTCTCATTGGTTCTCCCTCTTCCCTTTCATCCTCTGCCAAATTGGCAAACTGTGTGAACCAGGAGGTTAAAGAGGCTGTCTCTCCAAGTTGGGAGATTGATAGTAAAGCAGTTAGAAATTCTAGCTGGAGAACCAGGAGAGAGACTGTTAGTGAGTTCTAGAAAACTTTCGTATTCACAGTGTGTCCATTCTCTAGGTTTCCCGTACATGTTATAGCTGTAGTAATATTCCCTTCAACCTGGAGGGTTGGGACCCTTGGAATGTGTGCCACGCATTATTGCTTTAAAAGGTCTGCATTTGCTTACCCAATCTCACCAATCCTCTCAGTCCCAAGTGTCCAGCCTTATGCCACATCCAGCTGTCGTTGTAGATAGGGTCATTCCAAGTTTCATCAGAGACCCTGAAGGAATTGTAAAGAATTTCCCGGTTTTTTTTTTTTTTTGGTTGTTTTTGAAATTCCTTTTTATAGTGGGTTTGAGCTGATTCTCACTTCCATGTTAATGCGAGTCTAGACACACTTGTTTCCCTTATGGAGACATATAAATATATAGTTTTTAAGATTATTACTAGTCAGATATATTCCTCTGCGGGAAATATGGGGTTTTGAGTCCCTTTCACTGAGGAAGGTGTAGGTCTTGTCTATTCCATATTTGGTTTTTGGAATGGTACCTGTACTAATATCAAACTCTGGTTTTATGCATCACCCCTTGTTTCCTTTCCCCTTAAGCAGGCATAAGAGTGTTTTCTACATGAGAGTCTCTTTTCTCTTTCTTAACTCTGTTCATGTGTAGCCATGTTTACAGGACCTTCATAAGTGATATCTTATGATAAGTTTCTTTTTCTCTGTGACTTATTTCACTTAGAATCATCGTACATGAATCGACTAATTTTGCTGCTACTGGCCTTATGACATTGATTTCATGGCTGAGGGATAATCAATCGTACGTAAGTATCAAAATTTCTTGAACCAATTTTGTCTTTCCTTGGATATTTAAGGTGTACCCAAGTTGAGGTTCTTGTAAAGAGTGCAGCCCTAAATTTTGGGGTGGCTGTGTCTTATTGATTTTCAGTTTTCCCAAGGTATATTCCCTAGACTGGAAGTGCCCTTCGCTCTGTAGCTCTGTTGTTTAATTTTTTTAAGGAACACATTTCACTCCTCCAGAGAGGCGGTTCTCAATTTACATCCTGACAATCAACATAACTAGGCTCCCTGTTCTCCAGGGCCTGTCTTGCCTTTCTGGTTTTTACACATTTTGCAGATGTCCCTTTTGACCGCTGGGAAGTGATACTTCTTTGTACTGCAGAATTTCATTACCCGCTTGCTTGATTGGCCAAAAAGGGCATATGCGTTTCCTCCTTGTTATATTCAGGTGGAAACGCATACGCCCTTTTTGGGCAAGTGCATCATGGTCGAAATTGTGCCCCTCTTCCTGTGCTTTAAAAGCGATTCCAATGTACCTCTTGAAATCTGTATCCTGCTATTCTGGCTCCCTTTCAAGTTCACCTCGTTGCCTTCCCTCAACAGATTTTTGGACGATAGTTTCCCTTTAATACTCTGCCAATTTGTGAATTGCTCTGCCCCTGAGCTCCATTTTTCAACTCGTTTTTGTGAGCTGACCGCAAGTCCAAAATTTTGCTTCAGGATCTATACTGGTTCCCGGCCTGTGGCTGAGACTTCGGTTAATTCTTCTTCCTGCCGGGAAATTAGAGTGACATGTGCCCGTCCAAATGCCTAACAGCTACTCTCTCATTGGTTCTCCATCTTTCCTTTCATCCTCTGCCTAATTTGCAACCTGTGAGAACCAGGAGGTTAAAGGGGCAGTCTCTCCAAGTTGGGAGATTGATAGTAAAGCAGTTGGAAATTCAAACCGAAGCACCAGGAGAGGGACTATTAGTTGAGGTTTAGAAACCTTTCGTATTCACAGTGTGTCCATTCCCTTGCTTTCCCGTACATGTTATTGCTGTAGTAATATTCCCTTCAACCTGGAGAGTGGGGATCCTTGGAATGTGTGCCACGCATTATTGCTTTAAATGGTCTGCTTTTGCTGACCCAATCTCACCAATCCTCTCAGTCCCAAGTGTCCAGCCTTATGCCACATCCAGCTGTCGTTGTAGATAGGGTCATTCCAGGTTTCATCAGAGCCCCTGAAGGAATTGTAAAGAATATCCATATTTTTTTGTTTGGTTTTGAAATTCCTTTTTATAGTGAGTTTGAGCTGATTTTCACTGCCATGCTTATGCCAGTCTAGACACACTTGATTCCCTTACGGAGACATATCAATACATAGGTTTTAAGGTTCTTACTAGTGAGATATATTCCTCTGCGGGAAATATGGTGTTTTGAGTCCCTTTCACTGACGAAGGTGTAGGTCTTGAATAATCCGTAGTTGGTTTTTGGAACGGTACCTGTACTAATATCAAATTCTGGTTTTATGCATAACCCCACCTTTCCTTTCCCCGTCGGCAGGCATAACAGTGTTTTCTAAATGTGAGACTCTGTTCTCTTTCCTAACTCAGTTCATGTGTAGCCATGTTTGCAGGACCTTCATAAGTGATATCTTATGATAAGTTTCTTTTTCTCTGTGACTTATTTCACTTAGAATCATCGTTCCTGAATCCACTCATTTTGCTGCTACTGGCCTTATGACATTGATTTCATGTCTGAGGGATATTCCATCGTACTTTATTAACACAATTTCTTGAAACATTTTTGTCTTTGCTGGGATATTTAAGGTGTACCCAAGTTGAGGTTCTTGTAAGCGGTGCAGCCTTAAATTTTGGGGTGGCTCTATCTTATTGATTTTCAGTTTTCCCAAGGTATATTCCCTAGACTAGAAGTGCCCCTGGCTGTGTAGCTCTGGTTTTTACCTGTTTTAGGGAACACAATGCACTCCTCCAGAAAGGAAGTTGGCAATTTACATCCCGCCAATCAGCATAACAGGGCTCCCTGTTCTCTTGGGCCTGTCTTGCCTTTCTGGTTTTTACACATTTTGCGGATGTCCCTTTTACTAGTGGGAAGTGATACTTCTTTGTAGTGCAGATGTGCATTAGCCGCTTGCCTGCTTGGGCAAAAAGGTCGTTTGTGTTTTCTCCTTAATATATTCAGGCGAAAATGCATACGCCGTTTTTGGCCAAGTGCATCATAGTCGAAATTGTGCCCCACTTCCTGTGCTTCAAATGTGATTCCAATGTACCTCTTGAAATCTGTTTCCTGCTATTCTTGCTCGCTTTCAAGTCCGCCTCGTTGCCTTCCCTCAACAGATTTTTGGACGATAGTTGTCCTTTATTACTCTGCCAGTTTGTGAATTGCTGTGCCCCTGAGCTCCATTTTTCAACTCGTTTTTTGTGAGCTGACCGCAAGTCCAAAATTTTGGTTCAGGAACTATACTGGTTCCCGCTCGGTGGCTGATACTTTGGTTAATTATTTTTCCTGCTGGTAAATTAGAGTGACATGTGCCCATCCAAATGCCTAACAGTTATGCTCTCATTGGTTCTCCCTCTTCCCTTTCATCCTCTGGCAATTTGGCAACCTGTGCGAACCAGGAGGTTAAAGAGGCTGTCTCTCCAAGTTGGGAGATTGATAGTAAAACAGTTGGAAATTCAAAGCGAAGAAGCACCAGGAGAGGGACTCTTAGTTGAGTTATGGAAACCTTTCGTATTCACAGTGTGTCCATTCTCTAGGTTTCTCATACATGTTATATCTGTAGTAATATTCCCTTCAACCTGGAGAGTTGGGTCCCTTGAAATGTGTGCCACGCGTTATTGCTTTATATGGTCTGCATTTGCTCACTGAATCTCGCAA